>NW_021604568.1:20405958-20504388 GCF_004785775.1 Grammomys surdaster | reverse complement strand
ACCCTAACCTGAATCACTCTCTTACTCTTCCTTCTTCAAATAAGACATTCTATCTTTCCTAGGAATAGCTAGCTTTTCGTTCCTGGATTCCTTCCTTTTCCGTATTTTCTAGTCCCTTATATGAAGCTGGGTTAGCCCCCATCTTCGAACCTCTTCTCAAACTTGTCACTAAGCCCTTCCAAAGACTCCAACAGGCTCTCCTTAAGGCCCCAGCCCTACATCTCCTGCACCTGACTTGTCCTTTTTCCCTCTACGTAACTGAAAAAGAGGGGTTTGTCCTTGGAGTCTTAGGTCACCAGCTAGGACAATCTTTTGTACATGTAGAATACTTGTCAAAAAGACTAGATCCAACCATCCAGGGATCAGCACTCTGTATTCCTAACTTAGCAGCTGCTGAACTCCTAATTCAAGAATCAAAGAAACTAACCCTGGGATCGCCTATGACTGTCCTCTCTTCTCACAACCTGTCACAGCTCCTACCTTATAAAGGCTTACAGACTTTACCTCCCTGCAGGGTTCTTTATCTTCAGGTAGCTCTAATAGAAGATTCCACTCTCACCTTTCAATAATGCCCACCTTTTAATATTTCCAATCTTCTTCCCCGACCTAACATTGACTACTCTCTATTTCACTCCTGTACTGAAACATTAGAAGAACTATTACCTCATCCTTTACACATATAGGAGGGAACATTGCCTCAAGCCACCTTTACCTGGTATACAGATGGAAGCTCCTCTCTTCATGAAGGGGTCAGGAAAGCTGGCTATGCCATAGTGTCATACACCAAGGTGGTGGAGGCACAGGCCCTTCCTGCTCATACCACCAACCAACAGGCTGAGTTAATAGTCCTTACCCATGCCTTCCAGCCGGCACAGGGACAATCCCTCAGCGCTTACACAGATTCCAAATATGCTTTCCATATCCTCCTGTCCTATGCTGCTATCTGGAAGGAGCGTGGGTTACTTACTGCAAAAGGAGGATCAGTAACTAATGCAAACCAGATTATGGCCATGCTAAAGGCCTCTCATCTCCCCACAGCTATTGAAATTGTCCACTGCAGATCCTATTGTACGGATGACTCTATAGTCTCCAAGGGAAACAACCGAGCGGATGAGGCAGCTAGAGCTGCAGCCCTTAGGGGCCTAGACTCATCTCACCCTCCCAAGGAAATTCTTACACTACAACTCACATCCCCACCTACACCCCCTGACACTCATCAAACTCTGTCCTATCTTCACCAACTCTTTCATCCTAATAGCCAAGCACTGTCTTATTTCGTTAAGACCCACCTACAGCCTCCTCCTGAGGACTTAAGTTTCCTAAAATCTATCACTGCTTCTTGCAATATCTGTCAGATGTCAGATCCCAACTCAAGGTATCGTAGCACCCCTTTACCAACCATCAGGCTAGAGGTTCCCTTCCTGGAACTGACTGGCAACTTGACTTTACCCATATGCCTGCTGTAAAACGTGTCAAGTACCTCCTGGTCTTGGTGGACACCTTCTCAGTCTGGGTAGAGGCTTTTCCCACAACTAACAAAAGGGCTCAGAGAGTCTCTGATCTCCTCCTCAGAGAGATCATCCCCTGTTTTGGTGTCCCCGCCTCCCTACAGTCAGACAATGGGCCTGAATTTACTTCCCAAGTTTCTCAGATTCTATCTAAGGCCCTAGACATCCCCTGGCATTTTCATATCCCCTATCATCCTCAATCTTCAGGTAAGGTAGAGAGAATCAACTGCTCTTTAAAAACCACTCTTGTCAAGCTGTCACAGGAACTTCACCTTAACTGGGTAAAACTCCTACCTCTGGTTCTTTTCAGGCTACGAGCTCTTCCCAAGCGACCTCTCCTCATTTCACCTTTTGAACTCATGTATGGACGTCCAGTCCTAACTCCTGGTCTTTCACCTGAATATTCCCTCTCCCTCTCTGCCCGGGACCTGTAAAGAGAGTGCTAGCGGTGCCTTCCACTACAAAAACAACTAACATGATCATTGCTGTGATATGGGACATGCTTGCTTTTCCTTGCCCACTGCAAATTCTAGCCGCCAGAGACACTGGGCAGCGACTTCAAGAGCTACCAGGAAGTCCTGCCCTCTTGCCGCTGCCGCCCAACCCCCTGCCAGCCATACGATCCAGCTTTCTTATTCTGGTCCTAGCCAAATGTTTCTTTGGTAATACAAAAATGTGCTTTTCTCTACCTACACAACCCACCAAAGTTACTTAAGACAGGATAGGAAAGGCTCTGTCTTGATAGATTTTTACTACTGCTATTATTCTATTCAGTTACAACCAATCCTTATGGCTCTCAATCTTGTCAGAAGTCTGCTGATAGTATTTTTAAGCTTATGGCCGACAGAATTCCCAAAGCCTCTAACAGTTAATCCAAGATGGTTTCAGAAGACTTGGACACCGGACACCTAGAAGATACAGCCTGGATTGTATGTGATGATATAGTCACTAACAAACGCAGTGGGCTAGACTGGATGCTCTGAGTCAAATCACTTAGCTAAGTCAAACCAAAGTAAGTCATTTCTCATGTCACGTGTATCCATTCCACAGAAAAAAAGCCCTGCATCTTCTGCGCTTGGAAGCCAAACTGACTTCACCCAAGAGACTATGGAGACCATGGGAACTGTTGGCTCTGTGGACTCTGTCATTTTTTAAAAAAATAATATATAACTGGTAGATTATTGTTTACTCTTACTCAGACTTCTGACTACATTGACAGCTAAGCTTTCACAGATATTATCTGTTACCTCATTACCTAAACTGAGTTGCCATCAATTAAATGCTTCATATTTTCTCTTCTTGCTATGCCACTGTCCTAATATTATCTGAGTTCCTATAAACTTGCCTAACTAATAAAACATTCCACTATACGATCCAACAAAGGCTCATCTTAAAGACTGCTCGTGTTTTTAACTCATGCTGTTATCTCTTTTGTAAACTTATAAGCTACAGGAAACCCACTCAGATCTACCTCTCGTGGACCATATAGATACCATCCAGATCTTGTCAAGTCCAGGCACATCAAAAAGAGATCCAGAGAAGCAACCTCCAGATGCTCCATCTCCTGTCACGCACACAGCTGCTTCTACTGGACCTGTTCCTTCTGACCTATTCTCAGATGGCTCACTCCATAGACCCTGGACAGCAGGAAACAGCCAAGTCTCCTAAGTCTGGACAAACATCCTCCACACCCATTCTTCTAGGTTCCCCCTAAAGACACGTCGCCCCCAGTGCCAGCAGGAAGCAGCCAGATATCACAATGACCCTATTCCTGCTTCGCTGTCACCTCTTTCTAATTTTTCTCTTTTAATTAAAACAAAATGGGGGAATGTTAGTATCCTGTCTAAACTCCACCTCCACAGTTATCTGGTAACACTCAGGTAGGCGTGCCTACTATAAAAGGGGCTGCTTGCCTCCTCCTCTCTCTCTTACTCTCTTACTCTCTTGCCTCTAGCTTCTCCTCGCCCTTCCTCCCTTCCCTCCCCCCTCTCTCTACATGGTCATGGCCGGCCTCCACTTCTCTCCTCTCTCTCTCCTCTTTCTCCACCATCTTCTCCCATTTCTCTCCCTACCTTTGCCCTCTGCCCTGAATAAACCTCCTCTCCTTTGGAACCATTTGGTCTGGTGTTGTCTGTTCCAAGCTGCGCACCGAAGTCTAACACCAGTTGATCCCTGGCCACAGGCAAAATCATCTGAAAACCATGATGGGTAGACTAACTTTTTTTCTGTAAGGAGTATTAGTTGTCTATATGTAGCTTAACCCAGCAGTATTACCTTGACTGGCTGTTGACAAGGGGGGTTTGTCATAGGATATTTGCTCAAGTTCATTGTGCATATTGTTAGAGGTAACACATAGGAAATGTGGCGATATCTTGTTGTAGCAATTGCCTTAATATATTGTCTGCTGTGCATCATTAAAGAAGTAAATGAATTCCAAAACCTCTGTCTCTGATGTACTCTCTCTTCTCTTTCGAGGAGCTGATGGTCTCACAGTCTAATCCAGTATACGATCCCTGAGTGGAGCAGGACCTGTCACTCCTCTCCCTGAAGGGGATTCTAACCCCTTATAAATAGACTGCTTCTAACAGATAAGAGTCCCTGCTCGAGACACCTGGAAAAAAAGTTCTTTATCCGTACTACATAGCCATAGCAGACATGACTATGTTAGACGGAGACAACAGTCAAAAATATTTTGAAAGCCAGGCAGTGGCGCATGCCTTTAATCCCAGCACTCGGGAGGCAGAGGCAGGCGGATTTATGAGTTCGAGGCCAGCCTGGTGTACAAAGTGAGTTCCAGGACAACCAGGGCTGTACAGAGAACCCTGTCTCAAAAAATCAAAATAAATAAATAAATAAATAAAAATAAAATAAAGATTTTGAAAAAAAAATCCTGATGTCATGCAAAAATATTCTGATGCCGTCGAACAACCCTACCTGAGACATGGAGTTGATCGGCTTACATCAAGTTTTGAAATTTAGAACGCACGACTCGTTTGCGTGGCTGGCTAAAGGACATGCTGTTTAGGGGAAAAAATACACACGTCTGTGTGTTTTCAGAAGAGACAAAGCTATTTCTACCTCCCAGAATGACATGGATCAGACATGACAGAGGCAGGCCACCAGAGACTAGATTCCAGCATTCAAACAAAAAATTATCTCGATGCTAAAACTTGTTTTGAGAACTGTATATTGCAGAATACACAGACTTGGTGTATCTACTCATCAAGTGAGCCAAGCAGACCCACTCGAACCTCTGACGTCCTGGAGTCTCAGCTGGATGCAGTGAAGACACAGACGTCAGATGACATTCACAGGTTTCTTTCCGACATGGGTCCTTTTACGGTTCTGGAGACAAAGACTTTGCAAGAAGGCTTTTACCATATGAATTAGATTCATAAAGTTTCTCTCCTGTATGTGACATTGACGTCTCTGGAGACATCTAATTTTTAAATAGGTTTTTCCACATGGGTGACATAACTAAGGTTTCCTCTCTGATATGGGTTCTTTTATGATGATGAAGATGACCTTGTTGTGTGAAGCATTTACCACATCGATGACATTCATAAGGTCTCTCTCTGGTATGGGTTTTTATATGATCTTGGAGAAGACTGGATCTTGCAAAGGCTTTACCACATTGATTACATTCATAAGGTTTCTCTCCAGTATGTGTTCTCTTATGACATTGGAGACCACTCTGATATGAAAAGGCTTTACCACATTGATTACATTCATAGGGTTTCTCTCCAGTATGTGCTCTCATGTGACATTGGAGATTACAGAGGAACGAAAAGGCTTTACCACATTGATTACATTCATAGGGTTTCTCGCCAGTATGTGTTATTTTATGTCTTTGGAGATGACTGGGTCTTGCAAAGGCTTTACCACATTGATTACATTCATAAGGTTTCTCCCCAGTATGTGTTCTCTTATGATACTGGAGACTACTGTGAAATGAAAAGGCTTTACCACATTGATTACATTCATAGGGTTTCTCTCCAGTATGTGCTCTTTTATGATATTGGAGATGACTGGGTCTTGCAAAGGCTTTACCACATTGATTACATTCATAAGGTTTTCCCCTACTGTGACTTCTTACATGCCTGCAACGATAATTGACACATGTAAAAGCTTAACCATATTCATTATCCTGATCAATCATTTTACCCATATGAATTACTTTTATAGTTTGGTTTAATATTAAAAAAAGAATTAGATTATAAGGTTTTATCACTTCATACATTCATAGTGTTCTTCCCCACTATGGGTTGTTTTCCATCTTTGAAAATTCCTGTGATGGTAAGAGCATTTATTGCATGGATTGTATTTCTAACATCCTATTTCTATATGAGATTTCTTTTTTTTTCTTCTCTTTTTTTGTTTTTTGTTTTTCTTTTGTTTTGTTCTGTTCTGTTTTGTTTTGTTTTTCAAGATAGGGTTTCTCTGTATAGCCCCGGCTGTCCTGGAATTCACTTTGTAGACCAGGCTGGCCATGAACTCAGAAATCCGCCTGCCTCTGCCTCCCAAGTGCTGGGATTAAAGGCGTGCGCCACCACTTCCCGGCCTATATGAGATTTCTATATGATGGATTTCACATATCTGAAGTAAAATGGAATGAGGCAGAGCTGTATAACACTGGTTGCATTCATAATTTTTCTGTAGTGTGAATCACAATACAGTTGCACTGGGACCCAGGAAAAACTGAAGAACTTCAATATTTCTAGTACCCATAGGGATTTTCTGCTGTGCAACTTTTGGGTTGTTTCCAGTAAAGTCAGAAAACCAATTAATTGCAAACATCTATCATATTCAGAGAGCCTCCCAAAGGCAGAATACTACATTTCTTCTCATTGTCCTAGAATAGTAAAAGGTATGTGGCTCCTTTAAATATCCATATGCTCACATCATTTCATTCATTCTGACACTTGATATACCAATGAGAAGAAGAAGAAAAAGACAAAATGAAATGTTTGCACATTGAATTCACAACATTTGACCTTCGGTTCATTGTACACCTGCTGTATATGGATTAAGGTTTCTAAATGACAACATTCTTGAATCTCATAAACTGACTGCTCCATAAACTTAGCAATGTCACTCAAAGAATATGAATACTACCAATTTTGCTATGGGCTATTTGCTTATTAGAAGGTTTTGGATACATATTTATCACTATTTAATGTGCAACATCTAAATATTATGAGACTATACAGAGAGGTAGTCCCACAGTATAGCTCTAATGGAACTACCAATCAAATAAAGCTATCTCTTAAGGCCCTGTTTCCTTGTCAGCTTTCTTAGAGGAATGCCTTGCAAACACAAATCAGAAAATTGATAGTGAGGTACATGGTCTTGTGAGAATATTATCATCATAGCTACAATAAAAGGACTGATATTTTACACACTTGCTTTGCTTTAGAGCTTCCAGATCATAGTAAAATTTCCTCACAGGCATATTTGTATCAGATTAAACATTAAAATTACCTTTCATGACTTCTAGAAGTTTGATGCTGTTCTTCAATATGATGGTCTTCCAAATTATAGTCTAAAACACAGTACCAGAAAATGAATGATATAGTATTGGAATTAGGCAAAATTCAAGTTACTCTGAATTTTTGCAGCAATGAACCTGATTTATTCGACTCAATATTACTTGTTCTCTATTGAAATAAGAGGTGATCATCAGTAACCAGGAAACATTTTTACCTTATTTTGAAAAGCAAAAGAAAATTCACAGTCAGCTGGGCAGTGGTGGCGCACGCCTTTAATCCCAGCACTTGGGAGGCAGAGGCAGGCGGATCTCTGAGTTCCAGAGTTCAAGGCTAGCTTGGTCTACAGAGTGAGTTCCAGGACAGCCAGGGCTACACAGAGAAACCATGTCTCGAAAAAAACAAAATAAATAAATAAATAAATAAATAAAAATTCACAGTCTTACCTATAGCAGTGAGGTTCCAGTAGGTCTCCAGCATCACATCTTTGTAGAGATTCTTCTGGGAAGGATCCAGCAAATTCCACTCTTCCACAGTGAAGTTCACATGCACATCATCATAAGTCACTGCATCCTAAAATATCCCATACATGTGTACAACACAAAGCCTGATACTGACATCACTACAAAGTAAATGTATGCTTCCATAGACAATATAATCATATAATTCAGGTGATCCCTCCACAAACAGAAGATATAGGAGGGACTCTGTGAAGGCAGGTGACCTAGAGTAGGGACTCCATTAAGTTCATAGCCATCTTATTTATAACAGCTTGAAACTGGAAGAATCCAGATGCACCTCAACCAAAATATGGATATAGAAAATGTAGTTCATTTACAAAAGGAAAAACTATTCAGCTATTAAATACAAGGACATCACGAATTGTTGCGCCTGCCTCGCCAGCAAGGATGATGCAACAACAGGATCCTTCCTCACGCACTTCATTGGGGAACACACTATTGATTGTAAAGCGAAAGACCCCCAGCCCAAAATGGGTGCTGCTTAAATAGTTATCACAACTGTGTATAAGTGTCTAATTGGTGCTTCTTGCAGAACTTCATTTACATACTGCTCAGGAGGGTGAGGAGCTGTGTCTGAAAGATACGCAGGCTCACAGCAGGTGCTTTCGACCCTGAATGCAGTTGTTTTCCACCTCAAACAGAGGGAACAAACGCCATCTTCTAATGGCGGCTCCTAACAATGAATTTGCAGCCAAATGGATACAGCTAGAAACTATTATCCTGAGTGAGATAACCCAGACCTAAAAGCACACGCATGTACGTACTCACTTGCACATGAATAATAACCACAAAGTACAGGAAACCCACACTACACTTCATAGACCCGAAGAAGCTATACCAGACACTTACTCTCCAGTAAGAGCAGAGACTACGCCATGTAAGTGTCTCTTGTCAATACTTAAAGCCACCCATGTTGGGCAGTGGTGGTGCATAACTTTAATCCCAGCACTTGGGAGAAAAAGGCAGGTGGATTTCTGAGTTCGAGGCCAACCTGGTCTACAGAGTGAGTTCCAAGACAACCAGAGCTACACTGAGAAACCCAGTCTCAAAAACCGGAAAAAAAAAAAAAACACTTTTGTTTTATCTTAATTTCCACTAGTTTCTTCAACAATGACTTCAATTTTATCAAACATTTCTCCATGCAGATATTCAATTTTTTCAGAAATTTTCCTTAAATCACATGAATTTTACATCAAATTTTTTTCTTCTCAAACTTGTATTATTTTAGGAATTTTTAAAAAATGATTCAAAATTTTTCATACCTTTTTTGTATTTGTCATCATTTTAATTAGTTTTTTCTATATGTTTTGTATTTCTTAATCAGTTTTCTCTATCTTAATTTTTAACACTCGATTTTTCAACAATGTCTTCAATTTTATGAAATGTTTCTCCATGCAAATATTCAATTTTATCAGAAATTTTCCTTAAGTCACATTCGACTTCAAGTCAAAGTTTTCCCTTACGGATCCTCTAGTTTTGTAAGAACTTTGGTAGCTGGGCAGTGGTGGCACACGCCAATAATCGCAGCTCTTGGGTGACAGAGGTAGGCGGATTTCTGAGTTCGAGGCCAGCCTGATCTACATAGTGAGTTCCAGGACAGCCAGGACTACACAGAGAAATCCTGTCTCAAACAAAACAAAACAAAACAAAACAAAACAAAACAAAAAAACTAGTTAACATTAATATGAGAAATTTCTATATAGGACTAAGTTAATATTAACTTTCAAATTTATTAATTTTCAAATTTCAGTATAGAAATAGTTAATATTACATTGGAATCCTCAATTTAGGACTAGTCAACATTTAATTGGAATCTTCAATATAGGACTAATTAATACTAAATTGGAAATTTCAATATAGTACTAATTAATGTAAAATTGGAAATTTCACCCTAGGACTCGTCAACATTAAATTGGAAATTTCAGTATAGGACTAGTTAATATTAAATTGGAATCTTCAATATAGGACTAGTTATAATTAAATGTAGCTTTGGTCTGTACAGGAAAGAGTGCGCCAATGATGGCCGGTTAGTCAAAGACAGGTAAGAGTGTTCTTGCGCTCCTATAGACCTAAGGCAGAGGCGTAAATCAATATGGTATGTATGTTTTCCTCAAGGATGGGTAATAAAGAGCAATATACACACCAACCTAAGCCAGCCAGGCACGGTCGCCCGGCCATTCTTTACATGATCAATCAATCAATCAAAAAATCAATCATCCTCACACTCAGCCTTTCAACTGTCTATGTCTCCATCATCACTGTCCCTATTCATCCCGATCGATCAATCAATCAATCATCCTCACACTCAGCCTTCCTAATCGTCTCCTTCTCCATTGTCACCATCTCTATACATCACTATTAATTAATCCATCCATCAATCAATCATCCTCATCTCTCTGTCCCCATCAATCAATCAATCATCCCTACACTCAGCCTTCTCAATCATCTCCATCTCCACCATCACCATCTCTATCCATCCTGAACAATGTCAACCAATCAATCAATCATCCTCACACTCAGCCTTAACAATCGTCTCCATCACCACCATCACCGTCTCTATCTGTCCCGATCGATCAATCAGTCAATCAATCATCCTCACACTCAGCCCTACCAATGGTCACCGACTATCTGTCTCAATCAATCGATCAATCAATCAATCAATCATCCTCACACTCAGCCTTTCAACTGTCTATGTCTCCACCATCACCGTCTCTATCCATCCCGATCAATCAATCAATCAATCAATCAATCATCCTCACACTCAGCCTTCCCAATCGTCTCTGTCTCCATCATCACTGAGAGTAAACGATAAATTGCTATATAGGACTAGTTAACATTAAACTGTAAATTGGGATGTAGGATCAGTTCACCGTAAATTGTAAATTGAGATTCAGGATCAGTACACAGTGAACTGTAAATAACAATATAGGACCACTTTACCCTAAATTGTAAATTGTGATAAAGGACAAGTTAACTATGTAACGTCAATTGGGATGTAGGATGAGTTCACCATTAACTGTAAATTGCGATAAAGGACAAGTTAAGTATATAATGTAAATTGGGAAGTAGGATCAGTTCACCGTAAATTGTAAATTGTAAATTGCAATATAGGATCAGTTCACAGTAAATTTCAAATTGAGATACAGGATGAGTTAATGGAAAATTGTAAATGGTGATAAAGTACAAGTTAACTATGTGATGTAAATGGGGAAGTAGGATCAGTTCACTGTAAATTGTAAATTGCGATATAGGACTAGTTAATCAAAAATTATAAATTGCGATAATGGACAAATTCACAATAAATTTCAAATTGAGATATAGGACCAGTTTACCATATAATGTAAATTGGGATGTAGGATCAGTTAACCGAAAATTGTAAATTAGGATTATGGACACAGTCAGGCAGTGGTGGCGCACGCCTTTAATCTCAGCACTTGGGAGGCAGAGGCAGGCAGATTTCGGAGTTCAAGGCCAGCCTGGTCTACAGAGTGAGTTCCAGGACAGCCAGGGCTACACAGAGAAACCTCTGTCTCGAAAAACCAAAAAAAAAAAAAAATGATTATGGACACGTTAAGTATATAATGTAAATTCAGATGTAGGATTAGTTCACCATAAATTACAAATTGCAATAAAGGACAAGTTAATATTAAATTGGAATTCAATATTAAGACTAGTTAATATTAAATATAGGACTAGTTAATATTAAATTAGAATATTCAATATAGGGCTAGTTAATATTAAATTGGAAATTTCAATATAGGACTAGTTAATACTAAATTGGAAATTTCAATATGGGACTAGTTAATAGTAAATTGGAATAGTCAATATAGGACTTCTAAACATTAAATTGGAAATTTCAAAAGAGGACTAGTTAATATTCAATTGGAAATATCAGTATAACACTTGTTAATATTACATTGGAATCTTCAATTTAGGAATAGTCAAAATTAAATTGGAATATTCAATACAGGAGTAGTCAAACTTAGATTGGAAAATTTCAATATAGGACTAGTCAGTATTAAATTCAATTATTCAAAATAGGACTAGTCAACAATAAATTGGAATATTCAATGTAGGATTAGTTAATACTAAACTGGAAATTTCAATATAGGACTAGTTAATATTTAATTGGAGTATTAAAAATAGGACTAGTTAATATTAAATTGGAAATTTCAATATAGGACTCGTCAATATTAAAATGAAATTTTCAGTATAGGACTAGTTAGTATTAAATTGGAACATTGAATATAGGACTCATCAAGATTAAATTGGAATATTCAATACATGACTAGTTGATATTAAATTGGAGTATTCAATATAAGACTAGTTAATATTAAATTGGAGTAGTCAATATAGGACTAGTTAATATTAAATTGGAAATTTCAATATAACTCTAGTTAATATTATATTGAAAAATTCAATATAGGACTTGTCAACATTAAATTGGAATATTCAATATAGGACTAGTTAATATTAAATTGGAGTATTCCAGCACTTGGGAGGCAGAGGCAGGCGGATTTCAGAGTTCGAGGCCAGCCTGGTCTACAGAGTGAGTTCCAGGACAGCCAGGGCTATACAGAGAAATCCTGTCTCGAAAAACCAAAAAAATAAAAAATAAATAAAATAAATAAATTATAGTATTCAATATAGGAATAGTTAATATTAAATTGGAAATTTCAATATAGGACTAGTTAATATTAAATTAGAATCTTCAATGAAGGACTAGTCAACATTAAATTGCAATATTCAACGTAGGACTAGTTAATACTAAATTGGAATTTTCAATAAAGAACTAGTTAATAATAAATTGGAATATTCAATTTAGTACTAGTTAATATTAAATTGGAGTATTGAATATAGGAGTAGTTAATATTAAATTGGAATATTCAATATAGGACTAGTTAATATTAAATTGGAGTATTCAATATAGAACTAGTTAATATTAAAAGTTAATATTAAATTGTAATATTTTATATAGGGCTAGTAATTATTAAATTGGAAATATCAAAATAGGACTAGTTAATAATAAATTGGTATATTCAATATAGGACTAGATAATGTTAAATTGGAAATATCAATATAGGACTAGTCAACATTAAATTGGAAATTTCACTAGATAATATTAAATTGGAATATTCAATTTAGTAATAGTTAATATTAAATTGGAGTATTGAATATAGGAGTAGTTAATATTAAATTGGAATATTCAATGTAGGACTAGTTAATACTAAATTGGACAACAGGAAGTGACAGACACCCAGACAGGAAGTCCACCACGCTGCATCCTGGGAAATGTAGTCTCCCAGTCCCCGCCATCTTGGCCGTGCCGGCACTGGAGGGGCGGGGCGTGAGGGGGGGGGGAGAGAGAGAGAGAGAGAAAGAGAGAGAGAGAGAGAGAGTCACCAGCTGCCTGACTCGAGGCCATGCCCCAGCCTCAGATGCCCCAGGGCCCGCCTCAGCCAACTACCAGTCAGTCCCCTCCCGGCCACCCACCAGCCCACAGTCATTCCCCTGCCTCCGCCACCACGGTGCAGCCTCGACCGGGGTGGGAGATCACAGCGGCACTGTGCGCTGCGGGTCTCTGTGCGAAGCGTCACGGGAATCGTGGTTTCACTTCCCAGATCATAAATCTCCGGGCCCGCGCGATGGTTACCCGCCGTGATGAATGGCTGGGCTTGCTGAGAGTGATCCTGTGTGTCAGTGAAAGATATAAAAATTCATAAAAGATATAGAGAGTTTTAAGATCCCTGAACCCGAGCCGAGAATGTAGACAAGCCGGTTCGCAGGCTCCGCGCTCCAGGAACTGTGAAGCGGAACTAAAAATACAGGTCGGCTGGGTTGTTCCAGGAACTGGCTGACCACAAGATAAATGATGAGGTTAAATTCTTTTTTTGTTGGTTTTGTTTTGTTTTGTTTTGCTTTGCTTTGCTTTGCTTTGCTTTGTTTTGTTTTTCGAGACAGGGTTTCTCCGTGTAGCCCTGGATGTCCTGGAACTCACTCTGTAGACCAGGCTGGCCTCGAACTCAGAAATCCACCTGCCTCTGCCTCCCAAGGGCTGGGATTAAAGGCTTGTGCCACCACTGCCCCGCACAAGCCTAAATTCTTGAGAAAAAATATGTACAGGATGTTTCTCACACCCTGGTTTATGACCGACTAATGGGTCGGGACTTTCCACTATTTTTATGGTGTAGGCTGGGACGTTCCACTGTTTTTATGATAATTCTTCCTTAGTTTCTCCCTCGGATCCCCCCCATTTGTGGTAAGTGTGTAAATACAGTAAATACAGTAAACATTTTTCCCATGGGCTGTATGCAAACTTACAGGAAATACAAAAGCGTGCATAGAGGAAAACTGTAGCAACTTGTTTTATGGATAACAATTGTCAAATTTGCCTAAAAAGTTTGCCATGTAATAGGCCAAATATCATCATTCTCCAATAACCAATTTAATTTCTATTTGGAATAAGGAATAAACATTTCATCCAAAATACTTTCAGGATTCTATGTTACAATTCTGTATTAACACAATAACAATTTCATAATAGGATGTTCAAACTTTACTTGCAGATGAAGATGAATCCATATTAACAGTTTCTTTTGTCAAAGGGCTGCTGTGAGCACATAAGTAGGAATAGCACAACAGCCAACAATTGATCATAGTCTATATAATGTATCTGTTGATAACTAACAGTTTACTTTCTGCAAAGCTGTTCCTCCATCAGTTAATTGTCGAGGGGAATTAGGACTTGCATCCCCCTTGAGAATATCAAACAGAGGTTAAAGTTCTCTTACGGTAAGCTTAAGATGAGATTTTAGCTAATTAATATCTCCTAACAACTTTTGAAAATCACTAAAAGTAAACCTTTTTTTTTTTTTCATGTATGCTTGCAAGTCAGAAGACGGCACTAGATCGCATTACAGATGGTTGTGAGCCACCATGTGGTTGCTGGGAATTGAACTCTAATATTTTTGGTTATGAGTCTAGCCTTTAATGGCTGAGCCATCTCTCCAGCCCCAACTATCTATTCTTATTGGAATTTTCTGTGCCACACTGAGGTCCCACATATTGAAAAGATATTGCCTTTGAATCTTTTCTGGAGCAACAAGCACTACCCAAAATTTTAAAACTTATTATATGAGAGCAAAGGCTTGCAGAAAAACTCCTTCAGAAAGATCAGGCAATAAAATATACAATGAATAATATACACTGAGAGATTCAAATGCTTTAACTTTTTGTATTAAAGCAACAACAATTTTATATATATATATAATGTAAGGATATTATTGACCATTCCTTGAGGCAACCTTTCTAATGATATTGCTTCATGGGTTCTCAAAAATTAAAAATTCAGCCGGGCAGTGGTGGCACACGCCTTTAATCCCAGCACTTGGGAGGCAGAGGCAGGTGGATTTCTGAGTTCGAGGCCAGCCTGATCTACAGAGTGAGTTCCAGGACAGCCAGGGCTACACAGAGAAACCTTGTCTCAAAAAAAAAAAAATTTTACAAATTCACTTAGTATAAACCTCTCACCTTTACCAGGATGTAAAGGAATGGTATAAAACAATCTTCTAAATCTATAATAATTTTATATGCATTTACTGGAATGGCAGCCGGAGTAGGCAAGTCAGGCTATGATGCCTTATCAGTTTCATAAATCTTAAGTTTGAACTTTGTTTTGGATTAATTGAATAACCAATTCCTTCTAGCTGAGTGAGAGTATCAGATAAAGGCCAAGTTGAAGGCCAAATCTTGTCCTCTTTTACTCTTAGAGCAATTCTTTTGTTAACAGACACAACTATAATGCCATGGAGGGAAGCAGGCACAATTTTAATTCCTCCAGCATAACCATTATCTATAACTCCTGGCCCATAAGCTGTTGTGAATGAATGTCTTTGGGTCTGAGGCTGATGCCTCCCCCTAAAGGAACAAGTAAGGCAATAAACAAATTGCAAAAACCACCCTTCTAGGGGCTGGTCATGATGACCAAGACAAAAGGACCGTCTGCCACACAAGCTTCTGCTGCTCCCACTCTGTGCATAGTCTTACTTCAAAGGTGAATGTTCTTAATCTCAGCCTGTATCCTGAGGACTGGCCCAAAGATTATCCTTCCTGCACCAAGGACAAATTTCTGGCAAGAGACCTTGGTGACCTGACTGTTGCTCGTGCCTTTGTTCCTGGAACAGTCATTTTAAAAATGACCTAATTCTCCACATTTAAAACATCTTTTATCAGCCGGGTGGTAGTGGTGCATGCCTTTAGTCCCAGCACTTGGGAGGCAGAGGCAGGCGGATTTCTGAGTTCGAGGCCAGCCTGGTATACAGAGTGAGTTCCAGGATAGCCAGGGCTGTACAGAGAAAACTTGTCTCGAAAAACCAAAAAATAAAATAAAATAAAACATCTTTTGTGGGGAAAATTTAAAAAGGCCGCCACAGCGGCACAAGCCCCGGAGGGGCTTCTGCTGCCGCCGTGGCGGGTCCCACATCAGGGAGGAAGATCCTATGGTTCCAGCAGCCTGAGGGCCTTGGCGGCGGCAGGCCCCAATAACACGAGGAAGTCCTTGGTTCCAAAAAGGTTTATTGTCATGGCGGATAATAGATAGATCTAGGCGTACCCCCCCAAAACTCAGGGCAGTCCCGAGTTATATAGGGAGGGAGAAAGGGGGAGGATTAGGGGAGGATCTGGGGGAGGAATGTTTAATTTGCTCTGCCCTCTGGCCTTCATTAGTATGTAAATCTCTAGGGCCTGAGGCCTATAGCCTGGCCTATGTGACTCTATGGAAATGTGACTGTTTTTCAGGATCCTAGGTGATGGGAGGGACCGAACTCCTGCCGGTTCTCACGCAGAATTCCACGGAGAATCTCGGGGTTCTAAGTACCTGCTCAACCATGACCCAGGATACCCTTATGCAGTCCCACAATCTTTTATCGTCACAGTTCTGTGCAAGCACTGCTTGTACAGTGGTCCCTTGTAAGGCAGCAGCTATGGCCAGACCCTGATTGTATGAGGGCCCAATTTCACCACAAAGATGAATGTATCCATGTAAGTCTGTCATTGCTTTGTATGGACTGATAGCTGTGCAGGCAGTTCAACCTGATTAGCACTACCTTCACATTGACCTTCTCCTAGAAGCATGGTAAGATCCCAATCTACATTGCCTGCCTGAGCATTCATCACGGTGGTTCTCTTGCTAGTATCACGCCATTCTGAGCTCCAAAGCAAGTAATCTCCTACTGACAAAATAGTCTTACTATTCAACTCTACATGCTCTATCGTCTTCTCAACCATAAACATGGGTGAGTCAAAAAATTCTAAACTCACGATTGAACTGCCAACTGCAGCCTATGGAAAAGTGGCAGTTTAACTATATTTTCAAGTTTCTTAAGCAAAACCAATTTTTAACAATGTAAACAATCCATTTTCTCTAAAATAAATCTTTTATACATCTGGTTTCTGAATGACTCCAACCCTGAGTTACCAGTTTTAAGTCAACTTTCTATCATCAAGTGTTAGGAGCCGACTCTGAGTAGAAAGCAGCTATCATCTTTGTAGCCATCTCAAGCCATATACCCTGATAAGAGACTTGTTTTTAACAGCCTACAAGAGCTGAGCATACTCTGATAATTATCTTGCTTTTCTTACATATCTTGTTTTGTTGTTTACCCATGATTTCCTTTCAATAAAGGCGAGACTTGAGGCGAGACTTAAGGAGAGACTTAAGGAGAGAATTGAGAGGAGAATAGACCAGACTCTGTCTCGTCTCCATTCTTTGCGTCCCCGTCCCCACTCTCTCTCTTGCTAGGCCCTGTCCCTCGGACCAGAGCAGCAGAATGGGCCATTACAAAGTGGCGCCCAAAATGCGGCAGCAAGAATGAGAGACCCAGTGAGGGACGTTACCAGAAGAAGGGTCGACTGAAAATTCAGAAGTGAAACAGAGGTGATTGCCGTGGGAACCTGCTGTGTGGAGACCAGTAGGTCATAGTAATGATAATGGGGCAAGAAATAAGTCAGCCTGAATTCAACTCTATGTTTTTGTTTTGTTGTTTGCTGCTTATGTGTGTTAATTGTTTGCTTCTGTTTTGCTGTTTTCATATTCAAAAGAAAAAGAAAAGCATAGAATCCAAAATACGACCAAATGTTGAAGTAATTGATTTGTCAGAGCTAGATTGTGCTGACCTAGAGGAAGAGGCAGCCAAAAATTACGACCCTGAATGGCCCTCTTCCCGAAGGCCCCCTCCCTATGCTCCTCCACCTCCAGATGCTCCTGCTATGGAGATGGTGGTTGAAGATCACAGAAAGGAGTTGCAGGACAAAATTTCTTTTCTTAAACAACAAATTTCTCTTCTTAAACAACAAATAGAATTAGAGGAAGAGTATCAGGACTTAATTAATCAGCTACGAAAATTAAAGATAGGGAAGAGGTCTCAAGAGGGCAAGGAAAATTCCTCAGATCCTCGAGTTCCTCAACCCAGAGTCCAAAGACAGCCCCTGTCTTCTGGTTTTAGTACAGATCAGCTAGAGGAGGGAGAGGCTGAGATTTTCCCTGTATCAGAGACTAGAGATGCTCAAGGGGTTGTGTGGAGACATCAAACAGGGTTTAATTTTCAAATTATTAAAGAATTAAAAAATTTGGTGGAACAATACAGTGCCACTGCTCCCTTTACTCTTACAATCTTAGAATCTGTTGCAGAGGAGTGGCTGACTCCTGGTGATTGGAATACTCTAGTGAGAGCAGTTCTTAGCAGTGGTGACTATCTTATTTGGAAATCAGAGTATCATGAGAATTGTAAAGAGACAGCTAGGAGAAATATTCAGGCAGATAATGGTTGGTCCTTTGATGCCTTAGTAGGAGAAGGGCAATTTGCTTCTAGTGATAACCAGATGCAATATGACCCAGGCTTATTCGCTCAAATTCAAAATGCAGCCATGAAGGCTTGGCGAAAACTCCCGGTAAAGGGAGACCCTGGTGCATCTTTGACCTCAGTTAGACAAGGGCCTGACGAAAGATTTTCTGATTTTGTTCATCGATTAATGACAACAGCAGGAAGGATTTTTGGTAATGCAGAGGCAGGTGTAGATTATGTGAAACAACTTGCATATGAAAATGTCAATCCTGCCTGCCAAGCGGCCATTAGACCCTATAGGAAAGAGGCAGAGCTTACTGGATATATCAGACTCTGTTCTGACATAGGGCCCTCCTACAAACAAGGCTTAGCTATGGCAGCCACCATGCAAGGACAATCGGTAAGAGATTTTCTGGCCAGTAGAGACAAAAGGGCCTGTTTTGAGTGTGGCAAGCCTGGACACTTGGCAAAATATTGCAAAGCAGAAAATGAGTTAACCCAGAGACAGCCTAGAAAACAGCCTGGCCTATGCCCATGTTGCTAACATGGAAGGCATTGGGCTAATGAATGTAGGTCCAGGACAGGTGCACAAGGAAACACCTTTTCACATAATCAGGGAAACGGGAACAGGGGCCAACCCCAGGCCCCGAGCCAACACAAGCCAAAACAGGCTTATGGGGCAGTCAGTATCATACCAGCAAACAACAACCCCTTTCAGAACTTAGTCGAGCAAGCCCAGGAAGCGCAGGACTAGACCTCAGTTCTGTCATCCACACAGTATTAACCCCAGAAATAGGACCTCAGGCCTTACCCACTGGAGTGTTTGGACCACTCTATCCAAGTGTGTTTGGCCTGATAGTGGGAAGAAGTAGTGCTACTATGCAGGGACTACAAATTTTTTCTGGAGTTATAGACAATGATTATCAAGGTGAGATTAAGGTAATGGCCAAGGTAATACAGAATATAGTCACTATTCCTACAGGAAGGATAGCTCAACTATTTTTACTTCCATTGATTCCTACTAATCACAAATATAAAAGTACTAAGAGAGGGGATCAAGGCTTTGGTTCCTCTGATGCATACTGGGTACAGCCTATAGTTAAACAAAAACCTATGATGACAATATTGCTCGATGGGAAGGCATTCCAAGGTTTGGTTGATACAGGAGCTGATGTGACGATTATCAAACAAAGTGATTGGCCTGCCACCTGGCCTCTGACCCCAACTTTAACTAATTTAAGGGGTATTGGCCAAAGTAAAAATCCACAGCAAAGCTCTAAGGTGCTGACATGGAAAGATAAAGAAGGGAATACAGGGAATATACAACCCCATGTCATCCCAGGCCTTCCCATTAATCTCTGGGGCAGAAATCTATTATCCCAGTTGGGATTGATTATGTACAGCTCTAGTGAAGTAATCACGGCTCAAATGATAAACTCTGGATTTTCTCTAGGGAAAGGATTAGGAAAAAGTGAAAATGGGATTACTCATCCTATTGAGGTCCATGGTAACTCTGGAAGAAGAGGCTTGGGGTATTTTTGATGGGGGCTATTGATTCAGCTGCACCCCTAGGGCGTTGTGCCGATCCCATCACCTGGAAGGAGGACTCACCCATCTGGGTGGATCAGTGGTCCCCAACCACCGAAAAATTACAAGCTGCTCAATTGCTAGTGCAGGAGCAATTACAGGCAGTACATTTAGAAAAGAGTAACTCTCCCTGGACTATCCCAATATTTGTCATTAGGAAAAAGTCAGGAAAGTGGAGATTGTTGCAAGACTTGAGGGCTGTTAACGCAACCATGATTCTGACGGGAGCCTTACAACCTGGGCTGCCCACACCAGTGGCCATACCTTTAGGCTATTATAAAATAGTTATAGATTTAAAAGATAGTTTCTTTACTATCCCTTTGCATCCTAACGATAGAAAACGCTTTGCTTTTAGTGTTCCCGCTATAAACTTTAGAGAACCTATGAAAAGATCTCAATGGAAGGTCTTGCCTCAGGGTATGGCTAACAGTTCTACCTTGTGCCAAAAGTTTGTGGCTTCTGCCATAGAGGGTGTTAGAATCATATGAAAGCAAATCTACATGATTCATTTCATGGATGATATTTTAATAGTGGGAAAAGATGGAAAACAGGTACCCCAGTGCTTTGATGATCTTAAAACAGTTTTTCAGACTGCAGGGTTACAAATAGCAACAGAAACGGTACAATTACAAGATCCATATACTTATTTAGGATTTCAGATTAATGGTCCACGTATTATTAACAATAAGTCCACCTTGAGGACTGATTCCCTTAAGACACTTAATGATTTTCAAAAACTGTTGGGAGACATTAATTGGCTACGACCATATTTGAAACTTATGACAGGAGAGTTGAAACCTTTGTTTGACATTCTCAAAGGAGATCCTGACCCTAAGTCTGGCAGGGCTCTAACAGAGTAGGGTAGAAAAGCCTTACGGAAGGTTGAGAATGCTATTTCATCCCAATTTGTAACTCATATTAATTATTCTAAGCTTTTATATTTTCTTATTTTTAACACTAAACTAACTCCTACTGCAGTTTTTTTGGTAAACTGCACCCATATTATGGGTTCATCTTACCTCATCCCCTAAAAAGATCCTTTATTCATACTATGCAGCTGTAGTAGATATGATTATGTTAGGCAGAGATAACAGTCGAAAATATTTTGGAAAAGATCCTGATGTCATAGTACAACCATATACAAGACATCAGGTTAATTGGCTTATGTAGAGTTCTGAAGTTTGGCCTATAGCATGTGCTTCATTTGGTGGTCAACTAGATAACCATTATCTGCCAGACAAATTAGTTCAATTTTGTAATCGCCATGCATTTGTTTTTCTATCTCATACTGCGCATGTACCTATAAAGGAAGCACTGCTAATTTTCACTGATGGGTCCTCATCAGGAACGGCTGCTTATGCCTTTAAGGATCAAGTAATTTCCTTTGCTACATCAGCTGTGTCAGCTCAGTTGGTTGAATTACATGCTGTTATTGCTGTGTTTCAAGCATTTCCAAATCAAACCATTAATATTTACACAGATAGTTCATATATAGCTCAATCTATAACTCTGCTAGAAACTGCTGCGCAAATAAAGCACTCCTCAGAAGCAGCCAATTTGTTTTTACAGTGCCAACAATTAATTTTGAGGAGAAAGTGTAAATTCTTTGTAGGACACCTGAGAGCCCACACTGGGCTACCAGGTCCTCTCACTGAAGGAAACATCAAGGCAGATCTAGCCACTCGTATAGCCACAGTGACTTTATCAGATCTGCCATCTAACTTAGAACAGGCCATAAAGGCTCAGGAGTTACATCACCTTAATTCTAAAACTTTAAAGGTCATGTTTAAAATTACCAGAGAACAAGCTAGACAAATTGTCAATGTCAATCATGTGTTAAACTTTTACCATTTAGGTGTGAATCCAAAGGGACTGATACCAAACAGTCTCTGACAAATGGATGTTACCCATTGTAATGAATTTGTAAATCAAAAAAATATATATGTATATGTAGATACATACAGTGGTTTCATTTATGCAACATTACAAACTGGAGAAGCAAGCAAATGTGATCAATCATATGCTTGCTACAATCGCTGTATTGGGGTGTGCCAAAACAGATCAAGACTGACAATGGCCCAGGTTATACCAGCTCCAGTTTCCACCAATTTTGTGAAAAATTGGGAATACTACATAAAACGGGTATTCTATATAATCCACAGGGCCAAGGTATGGTAGAAAGGGCACATCAAACCATTAAATGTCAATTCAAAAAAATTAAAAATGGGGAATGGTACCCTACTAAGGGATCCCCCAGAAATATCCTTCATCACACGCTCTTTATTTTAAATTTTTTAACTTTGGATTCTGAAGGAAATCTGCTGCAGATAGATTCTGGCATCCTGATACCAAAAAGAATTTTGCAACAGTCCTCTGGAAAGACCCATTAACTGGAACCTGGAATGAGCCAGATCCAGTGCTTATCTAGGGAAGAGGTTCTGTCTGCATATATTCCCAAACGGCCGATGCCGCATGCTGGCTGCCAGAGAGACTGATCAAGCAAATAGACAACAATAACAAATCCAGGGAGGAGAAACCCTCTGAGAAGCATATTTTTTCTTTACAGGAAACATGAAGATGCTTCACAATTGTCTTCAAACGGGAGTGGATCAACCAGCATACCGACTTGGGAAGTTCTCAGTGCTTCCCAAGATATCACCACCCACACCTCCAGGGTGGCTCTATTGGACTTTTGGTTCCCTGATTTATGATTTAGTGGGGTACATTGTTTAGACTCAGGAGAAAACCCATTACCACAGTTACTACAATTGTTTTTTTGGGTTTAGGATTGACTGGGACAGGAATGGGGATTTTCTTTATTTGTTTTGTTAAGATCAAAGCTATGATCAGTTCTGTACTTCTATAGATTTAGATTTAGAAAGAATGGAATCTGCTATCATGCATCTGTAAAATTCATTATCCTTCTTAGCTGAAATAGTGCTACAGAATAGAAGAGGCTTATACTTTTTACTCCACCAACAGAGGGAGTTATGTGCTACCCTAAAAAGAGTGTTGCTTTTGCACTAACCATTCAGGCATTGCTAAGTCTCTTGTCTCTTGGGTTCTCTCTGTTCAACAAACTGATGGCTTTTGTATGACAATAGATAGACGCTATTCAAATGAAACCCATACAGGTCTGTTATTACAGGCTGGAAGTAGGGGACTCCAAAACCTCTGTCATCAAGATTGACGAAGATTAACCCCTAACTTACACACTAAGCCAGATAGTCAGTGACGGGTAAGAGAACACTTCAAGACCCTTCCCCCAAACTGGGAGGCCTCACCATCCTAAGACAGGAGCTCAACCAATGGCTGTTGAGTATCCAGAGATGGGAAAGGGAGGCTGGGGTCCTTTGTTCCAACCTAAGACATACATGGTTTCCATAAGTTTTCCCAGCCTTCCCTTTTGAAAACAAATTTAAAAAGGGGGACCTGTTGGGAGCCAACTCTGAGTAGAAAGCGGCTATCATCTTTGCAGCCATCTCGAGCCATATACCCTGACAAGAGACTTGTTTTCAACAGCCTACAAGAGCTGAGCACACTCTGATAATTATCTTGCTTTTCTTACATATCTTGTTTTGTTGTTTATTGCCCCCAGCTGCAGGGTGCACGTGGTAAAGTGTCTTCAGCTGTGTTCCCCTGATTGTGCTTATATATACCCATGATTTCCTTTCAATAAAGGCGAGACTTGAGGCGAGACTTGAGAAGAGAATAGACCAGACTCCCTGTCTTGTCTCCATTCTTCGCTTCTCCGTCCCCACTCTCTCTCTTGCTAGACCCTGACCCACAGATTGAAGCAGCAGCTCGGGCAGATATAGGGTGACCCGCAGGCGGAGCAGCAGAATGGGCTGTTACAACCAAGGTTGCAAATTCAAACCCAATAACTTATAAGCCAATAATCTATAACCAAGACATGTTGAATATATTTACACCTTTAAAACCAATCAAAACCAAAAATGAAGTATATATTTAGACCAAACAAAATGTTTTGCTTTTTCTAGCTATAATTTCAAGAGAAAAGCACCTTGTCACAGAGATTTTTCTAGGACAAACAGCTCTCAACTTCCTTATAGAATTCTAAAAGCTGCTTGTCCCTTTTAAAAGCAGCTTATGCTGACAATCAATTCCTGTAAAGGCTTTTCCAGTTCAGCTTGGCTCTTAGCTACAAGTGTAGAGTAACTTATCAGCCTCTGCTGTGCACTTTAAGACTGCCTTTAAAACCAAGTTAAACTAGATCTAGGGGTGGATACATAGAAGCTTTAACCATTTTTTGTGTTTTGAACATGAAACATAGAACACCAAACATTTAGACAACAAAACAAAACAAAAAAAAAATTGACACATGTGGACATTGGTGCACCAAGGACAGACAACAGACAAAAACCTCTAGGAGCCAAAGAGAAACTCAGGACATCTCCTGACTTTCCACCTGTTTCTAGGAGAGCTCTGAAACAGCCTTTTCATTCTTTTTGCAAACCACAAAAGGCTTTATTTTGGGATATCAGCTGGCTGAGGTCAAGACTCACAAGAGAAATGTCAACCCCGAGGCTGGAGGGAGAAGTTTATTTAAAGAAAAAAAAAAACAATAACAAACGGGGGTGGGGATGAGGGGAAATCATAAAAACATCAGTGGACAGTAACATAAAAACAGTGAAAAGTCCCCAGCCATTCGATCAGGTGGGAAACACCCTGTGTAGTTATTTTTTTCAATAATTTAATCTTGTTTAATCATCTATCATGTGGCTAGCCAGCCCTTGGAACAGCCCAGATGACTGGTATTTTCTTTATGGTCAGCCAGTTCCTGGAACCCAGAGCCCAGAGCCTATGAACAAGATGACCTGCATTCTTGGTTCCGGCCTTTTGTGGTTGGCTAAGTTCCTGGAACTTAGATGACCTGGCTTTAGCCTCTATATGCTAGGGGGTCTCAAAAAAGGTTTATTCTTTTCACTAGAGGTTACTTAAGCTTATATCACAAAACAGTCCATTCTTTAGATTGATCCCAAGATGAAGAAAGAAAGAAAGAAAGAAAGAAAGAAAGAAAGAAAGAAAGAGGAAGAAGGAGGGATGGAGGGAGGGATGGAGGGAGGGAGGGAGGAAAAGTTTTTTGTTTTCGTTTTTGTTTGTTTGTTTTGTTTTTGATTTCTTGTTAGCTTATTGTCTATGTATGTATGTATGTATGTATGTATGTATGTATGCATGCATGTTTGCTTGTATGTGTGTAATTACTGACTGACTGACAGACTTACTTACTTAGTTTTTATTAATTTGAAACAAGGTTTCTTGGGAAATAAATCTTTTCTATATACACAAGCAATTGTAATTTGTTAGAGTGTCCCCTTTATGAAGTTTGGATTTGATTTTGCTTTCTTAAGGAGGTTTTATACAGTATTATCTCCAAAGAGGAGCCTATAGCCTCTTTGTGCAGTCAGTTGTTGCCCGCTTTAAATTTGTTTGTTTGTTTGTTTCAGAACCCAGGGAGGGCCTGTAACAGGTCTAAACACAGCTCTCAGAATGGAAAATGGATAGAAGTCTGAAGTCACTAGCACACATGTCATCTCCAAGTGACAACCACAGGAGAAGGGAATATTGTTCGTTCTCCAATGGAGACTCAACTGGGTATATATATCGACCAAACCTAAGGGCAGGCTTGGAGTAGATCTGGGTGGATGGGAATCTGTAATCAGAATATTGTATAGAAAATACAATTTGTACTATATTTTAAAAACAAAAAAAGAAAGCCCCCTCCCAAAGGAAAAAAAATAACAAGCAAAACTTATTTCTCTGCATATCCAACCACTCTCAGCTAGCAAGGTAGTGTGCAATTCTGTCCCAGTTTTGTGCTACTGAGGTTAAGAAAAGGGAAAACACCTATATGGTTACCTGATTTATATATATATATATATAACCATAACCCTCCATATATATATGGAGAGAGATATCTCTCTATATATGTTTATCTTGATATAGATAGATAGATAGATAGATAGATAGATAGATAGATAGATAGATAATGAAAGACAAGTTTGTTTTCTCTTATTTTCTAAAGATTATTTATTTTTTATTTATATAAGTACACACTGCAGCTATCTTCAGACACACACTAGGAAAGTGCATCAAATCCCATTACTAATGGTTCTGAGCCACCATATGGTTGCTGGGAACTGAAATCAGGACCTCGGGCGGAGCAATTAGTGCTCTTAACCACTAAGCCATATCTCCAGCCCTTCACAAGCTTTATGTTATTGAACATTCAGTAGAAATCATGTAAATATTGTCCAAATTCACCCTTAGAAATCCCTCAGCTGTCAGGGCGAGGCTGGATGAGAGTGAATCTTCCTCTTTCTCTTGGGGTGTCTTATCAACTCCATTACCATTTCCAAAGGGCTATGTATGAGCCTATTGTTTCATTCACTTGGTTGCCTGGAGCCAGAGCAATAAGGATAGACCTGAAAGGACAAGGACAGTGAATTGTCAGACATGCACACTGAAATCTTCTCTCAGTGATTGATTTTATGCAGAAAACTTGCCTCTGGAGTGACATGGCAGGGGCATGCAGATCCCTGCTCCCTACCCACCCTGCTACACACACACACACACACACACACACACACACACACACACACACATTTTAGGAATGTCGAGAGCAGGGACTCTTCTATTACGAGCAAGGGGTTTGAATCCCTCTCGGGGAGAGGAGCGACAGGTCCTGCTCCACTCAGGGATCGTATACTGGATTTGACTGTGAGATCATCAGCTCCTTGAGAGGGAAGAGAATATGCCAAGAGACAGAGAGTTTGTGGAATTCAGTTACTTCTTTAATGATAATGCACAGCAAGCAAACACAAACACAGATGCTAAGGTTATTGCTAAAACAAGACGTTGTCACATTTCCTATAGGTTGCCTCTAACAATACGCACAAGTAACACAAATAATAAGTTGCTAATAACCAAAAAATAAGCATAACAATAGACACATCATTCATTCACAGATTATATGACCTGAGTCCTTCTGTTGGTTTTGGGTTACAGGTCCGGAGTCCGGTAAGGCGGGGTCAGGCTGTGGCTTCCAGATAGTTGAATTGCTAATTTGACCTCCCCGGGTGCTTGACCCGAAGCTGGAGCCATTAGCCTCTTGATTTGAAGTCCCTTGGCCATGAAGTTGGAGGCATAGGGTCTCTCAGTTAACTCTTTGATGACCTGGTGCTGAGGAGGCTTTGTCTGGAGGATCACATTGGCCAGTCATGGCTACAAGTGTGATGAAGTGCTCCAGACGGGCTCCTCTTTTATGCTGAATTTGGAGTTACTCTTGACGTACATGGCAGATAACCACTCGTGTCTGGTTATCTCAGCACAGCTTCATTTCCAGACTTGCCTTTACAAGTACCAGACATGTCTTACAAGTTTCCTATTACAAAATGGAGTTGGTCCTGCTTAAGGGCCTGCTCCTTACAAGGAAAAAAAACATACTTATGGGCTAACATTCTATCTTTCTGAACTTGAGGGCTGGAGAGAGAGAGAGAGAGAGAGAGAGAGAGAGAGAGAGAGAGAGAACACAGAGAACAGAGAGACACACACAGAGAGAGACAGAGAGTGACAAAGACCCTCAAGTAAATTAAAATGAAAACACACCATCACACTAAGGAAGGAAGGGAGGGAGGAAGGGAGAAAGGAAGGAAGGGAGGGAGGAAGGAAGGAAGGAAGGAAGGAAGGAAGGAAGGAAGGAAGGAAGGACAAAAATAATTATCTTCAGTACATTAGTCAAGAATTAGAAAAAAAATTTTCAAGAAATCAAACACAAGCCCATTAGACAAGTAAGTACTAAGACTTACAGCTGAAATATAAAACACACACATTGCTGGGCAGTGGTGGCGCACACCTTTAATCCCAGCACTTGGGAGGCAGAGGCAGGCGGATTTCTGAGTTCCAGGCCAGCTTGGTCTACAGAGTGAGTTCCAGGACAGCCAGGGCTACACAGGGAAACCCTGTCTGGAAAAACAAAAAAATAAAAGAATAAACACACACACACACATTTTAGGAAAAAAAGATACTTACAGTCTAATATTCCATCTTTCTGAGCTTCAGAGCTGGAGAGACAGAGACACAGAAACAGACACACACAGAGAGAGAGAGAGAGAGAGAGAGAGAGAGAGAGAGAGAGAGAGCTCAAGTACATAAAAATAAAAACACACCATCACACAAACTCTGTCACACAGTAAAATCAGTCCTATGAGGAAATGCATTGCTCCAATTGCCTACCAAAGGGAAGGAGGGAATGAGGGAAGGGGAAGGAAGGAAGGAAGGAAGGAAGGAAGGAAGGAAGGAAGGAAGGGAAAAATAATTGTCTTCAGTACATTAGTCAAGAATTAGAGAACTGGGGGGAGATGGCTCATAGTTTAAGAGCACTGGCTGGCCAAGCGGTGGTGGCACATACCTTTAATCCCAGCACTTGGGAGGCAGAGGCAGGCGGATTTCTGAGTTCGAGAGTTCGAGGCTAGCCTGGTCTACAGAGTGAGTTCCAGGACAGCCAGGGCTACACAGAGAAACCCTGTCTCGAGAAAAACAACAACAACAAAAACAAAACAAAACAAAACAAAACAAAAAAGAGCACTGGCTGTTCTTTGTAGGTCCTGAGTTCAATTCCCAGCAACCACATGGTAGCTTACAACCATCTGTAATGGGACCGGTTCCCTCTTCTAGTATGTCTGAAGACAGCTACAGTGTACTCCTATACATAAAATAAATAAATAGTTCTTTTTTATGTCACGCCCACCTCGCCAGCAAGGATGATGCAACAACAGGATCCTTCCTCACGCACTTTATTGGGGAACACACTATTGATTGTAAAGCGAAAGACCCCCAGCCCAAAATGGGTGCTGCTTAAATAGTTATCACAACTGTGTATAAGTGTCTAATTGGTGCTTCTTGCAGAGCTCATTTACATACTGCTTGGGAGGGTGAGGAGCTGCTCACAGCAGGTGTTTTCGACCCTGAATACAGTTGTTTTCCACCTCAAACAGAGGGAACAAGTGCCATCTTCTAATGGCGGCTCCTTACTTACATTTTTAAAAACTTAAAAAAGTTTAAAGAAATCAGACACAAGCCCGCTAGATGGCAAGGAACAGCACTCACAGTTGAAATAACACACATACACATTCACACAAACACGCAGAAGGGGGGACATGAATTTTAGGAACAAGGGATACTTATGGGTTAACAATCCATCTTTCTGAACTTCAGTACAAACAGAGAGAGAGAGAGAGAGAGAGAGAGAGAGAGAGAGAGAGAGAGAGAGGATAAAAAAATCAGGGTGATGGGTGGGGCTTGGGACCTGCTCTGCCTGCACAGGCTCATGCTGCCATCTGCTGTTCAACCAACCTCCCATGTCACTCCAGAGGCAACTTTTCTGCATAAAATCGATCACTGAGGATTCCAGTGTGCATGTCTGACAATTCACTGTCCTTGTCTTTTCAGGTCTATCCTTATTGCTCCATCTCCAGGTGATCAACTGAACGAAACAATAGGCTCATACCTAGCTCTTTGGAAATGGTAATGGAGTTGGTAACACACCCCAAGAGAAAGAGGAAGATTCACTCTCACCCAACCTCGCCCTGACAGCTGAGAGATTTCTGGACAATATTTACACAATTTCTATTTAATGTTCAGTAAAATAAAGCTTGTGACGGGCTGGAGAGATGGCTCAGTGGTTAAGAGCACTGACTGCTCGGCCCGAGGTCCTGAGTTCAATTCCCAGCAACCACATGGTGGCTCACAACCATCTGTAATGGGATTTGATGCCCTCTTCTATTTGACAGAATTGCACACTGTCTTGCTAGCTGGGAGTGGTTGAATATACACAGAAGAAAGTTTTGTTGTTGGGTTTTTTTTCCTTTGGAGGGGGGCTTTTTAAAAAAAAATAGTACAAATTGTGTTTTCTATACAATATTATGATCATAGTTCCCCTCCCAAAGCTCCTCCTAGCTCTTTCATCCCCATCCACCCAGATCTAACCCAGGCCTGCCCTTAGGTTTGGTTGATATATATATATACCAGTTGAATCTCCATTGGAGAAAGAACAATATTCCTTTCTCCTGTGTTTGTCACTTGGAGATGACTTCTGTGCTTCTGACGTTGGACTTTGATCCATTTTCCACTCTGAGAGCTGTGTTTAGACCTGCTACAGGCCCTCCCTGGGTTCTGAAACAGGCAAACAGACAGACAGACAGATAGACAAATTTAGAGTGGGCAACAACTGACTGCGCACAAAGAATCTGTAGACTCCTGTGCCCTTCCTCCAGCCTTGAGCAGGCCCGAGACCTTGTTTACCACAAGAGACCAGATAATAGGACCTAGGTGGAATTAACCACATTGGCTGCATATCAATAGACACCTAGGTGGAGTCACCCACCTTGGCTGCATGTAGATTCTGCTACAGGAACTTGAAAGAAGAACTGCCCCTGGGCTTGCCTTGAGACATCTCCGGCCATGACTCTTGACCAAGAATGGATTATCCCACCCATCTCGCCTGGCTGAAACTACAAAGGGTTCGGGCTCGGTCTTTCCCTTTAAATTGAAAGCTGAACATTAAACCATCGAGCCTTGATCAGAGAACTTTGTCTTGGCTTCATCTTTTCTTGCTCTCCGTCCCCCTTTCGTTCCCAGCCCTCTTTCCAGGTGAACCTGTTCGACTTGTGGCCACAGGCGGCTACAGACTCCTCTTTGGAGATAATACTATGTCAAATTTCCTTAATAAACCAAAGTCAAATTTGAACTACACAAGGGGGACACTGTAGCAAATTACCATTGCTTGTGCATATAGAAAGCAGTTTTTTCTTTCCTTTCTTTTCTTTCTCTTCTTTTTTTGAGAAATTCAGCTGGTCCTGGTGGTGCACACACCCTTAATTCATTCAATAGAATTTTCTCTCAAAAATCTAGATTTGGTTCTGGTGCCTTCAGACAGTGATTCTCAGTGAATGATATTTATGCTGATATAGATTTTTACCTATTTTGACTGGCTAACTAAGTAAGTAAGTAAGTCTGCCTGGCATACAGAAGAAGTTCCAGGATGACTGATTATATTTATCTTTCCTTATGAGTTTTAATTAAAAAATGACAAAAATGTAAAATGTTTGATTCGTCTGGAATAGGTGTGTGTGTGTCTGTAGCTGCTTGTAAATTAATACTGTGTGTGTTTCCATGGCCAAGCTAAGCCCCACCCAAGATTTGTGTTTCAGAGATCTTTCCTTATTTATTTCTTGTGCCTGGGCTTGGGTAGGCACTAGACCACCTAACTTCCTGAAAAGCAAAAGAAAATCAACTAACAAACCAACCAAAAATTTTTAAAAGGATCGATTCATCTAGCATTGAAAAGAAATAGACAAAAAGCAAGAGAAAAACATGTGGCTGTGACTTCTGGTGGCTTTTCGGTGCCTCCTCACCATTCTAAACACTCAAACTGGGCTTAAAATTAAGTTCCGTTTCCATAGAGGCTGTGAGAGAAAGAGTAAAAACAGAAGCGACCTGAAATAGTAGGTCACATGGTCAGCCACTTCCATCTTGGTGAGGTCAGTCAGCAGCCAGGATGGCTGCCATCCACATGTCACCCCACCCACATCCCATTATGTGAAGGAAAAAACAATTTTTATTTGTTAGGATAAGCCTTAAACATCACTAGAAGAGCAGGGCAGATATCTAACTTCTATGTGATTAGAATTTACACCTGTGTGTGTGTGTGTGTGTGTGTGTGTGTGTGTGTGTGTGTGTGTTCAACTGAGGAGGCAATGGCAGAAGAGTGTGTTTATTAACACTTTAATAACAGTTATTAAAAGATAGAGAATATCCAAATTAATGAAATATAAAATGAAAATGGTGACAAAATAACAGACAATGAAGAAAACCAGAGAATGGTAAAGACATAGTTTTTAAATGCCTGTGCTTCACCGAATTGGAAATTCTAAAAGAAATGGATAATCTCAATAGGTTTCACTTACCAAAGTTAAATCAAACTAAGGCAAATAACTTAAACAGACCTAAACACCTAGAAAAAGAGAAGTCATTACAAGTCTGCCAACAAATAAAGGCCAGGGCCATGAGTTTTAGGGTGGAATCCTACCAGACTTCCAAAGAGGAGTTCATGAAAATACTCCTCAAGGTATTCAACAATATAGAAAAAGAAGAAGCCTTAGCTGATTTTTTTTTTGAACCTATGTTTACTCAAATATCCAAACAATATAAAGACTCAGCTACAAAAAAAGAGAGAGAGATTTACAGACCAATTTCCCTTAAAACCACAGATGCAAAAATACTTAATAAATAAAATAAAATAAAATAGAAAACACACCAAAAGATCATCCTCCATGATCAATGAGGCAGGCTTCATTAAAGAGATACAGGAATGGTTTAACATAATGTGATTAACGTGTAAGAAAAAAAAAACAAGTAGTCATCTCATTATATGATGAATAATTAATTCTCTGACAATATTTAATCCCACTTTATGATAAAGTTCTTGGAGTGATTAAGGATACAAGGGACATACCTAAACGTAATGTCACTTTACTACAAACCTGTAGCCAACATTAAATTAAATGGAGAGAAATTCTAATTAATTCCACTAAATCACAAACAAGACAAGGTGATCCATTCTCTCCACATCTATTTAACATAGTATCAAAAATTTTAGCAAGAGCAATAAAACTGAAGAAGATGAAGGTAATATAGATTAGAAAGGTGACAGCTCGGTGCTGCCCACGGTACTAAGCTCGGGCGTAGGCCTGGGGGATTAAAGAAATACTCAGACTCGGGTCATCCATTGTGAGAGAATGCCAAAACTTTTACTGGGCAGGTTCAATATATATATATATATACCAAGCCAGGGAAGGAAAAACACAAACTCAGGAAAAAATAGGAACTCAACTGGGGAGCAATAGGATGTCCATTGGGAGCCAAGTCCTAGCAGAAAGCAGCTATCATCTTTATAGCCATCTCCAGCCATATACCCTGACAAGAGACTTGTTTTCAACAGCCTCAACAGCTGAGCACACTCTGATAAACAACTTACTTTTCTCACAAGACTTGTTTTGTGGTTTAGTGTCCCCAGCTGCAAGGTGCATGTGGTAAAGTGTCTTCAGCTGTGTTCCCCTGCTTGTGCTTATATATACCTAGAATTTCCTTTCAATAAAGGAGGGACTTGAACAGACTCTCTGTCTTGTCTCCATTCTTTGAGTATCTTGACCTTCTATACCCATTCTCTCTCTTGCTAGACCCTGACTCGCAGACTGGAGCAGCAGCTCGGCTGTTCCAAAGTGGCCCCCAAACGTGGAGCAGAACCGGCTGTTACAGATGTCAAGTGTAAATTCCCTTCCTGGGGTACCATGCCTTAGTCAGGATGTTTTGATCCTAGAGGAATCGCAGAATGTTACTTAGTAGACAGCAGCATACTGAAAGGCTCAGCCAGGGCATAGCAGCCCTTCGGGGTCCTACAAAAAGGAGAAAGTAAAATTATCTTTATTTGCAAATGATATGATAGCATACACAAGTGAACCAAAATTTCCCAAAGGAAATTCCCAGAGGTGATAAACACTTTCAGCAAGTTGTTGGAAACATGATTAACTAAAAAAGAAAAAGAAAAACCAGTGGACTTCCTATGTACAAATGAGTTTGATAGTGAAAACAAAATTGAGACATCATAAAGTTTGAATTGATTGTTGATGTTTGTCACATTTTTTCCCTCATAATAAATAAACTCAGGTAACTCTAAGTGTGTTGGGTAAGATCATACAAATTATTTGTCGTCAGATTACTTTTGATATTATTGAAGGTGCTCAAAGACTACTGTAATATGCAAAGGCTTTAATAGATTGATTACTTACTAAAGAGTTTAGTCTTCTATAAAGATATCAGAAAGATATTGACTACGTTTATGGGGTTTCTCGAATTATGGCTATTTCTCATTGTTTCTAGGACTACTGCTACATGCAAAGGTTTTTGTTGAACTGCGCTTTGGAGACGGGGGGGGGGGGGGAGCGGCTTTCCAATAAGTTATGGGGATGGTGGATCCCAATAACTCGAGAAAGTCCAGAGTTCCAAGAGTTTTATTGCTCATGGCGTGTGCTAGATGGTCTGCGCCCCCCAGTTAAGCCAGGGGAGAGCTGGCTTAAATAGGGAGGGGGAGGAGGAGGGGCTGGGAAAAGGAATAACTTAATTTAGCTACACCCCCTGGCCTTTAGGTAACTTATTAATATGGAAATCTCTTGAGGCTGAAGCCTGTAGTCATGCCCTCTACCTGTAGGTGGATGGTGACACAAACCTCTCTGGGAGGAGCTGCTTAGCCAAACATGCCTGCAAGGTGCAGATTAATGGAGATGTAGACAGAATGTCAGGAGTCTGGAATCCGGGGGTGTGGTGAGATATGTTCCATCCCTACAAAGGTGATGATCACCTGTTGGGTCTCTGGCTATCTCAAACCCAGTGCTCTACCAAGGAGACCAAGTCATCCCCTCACGGTCCTCCAGGCTTTACCACATGGCTTATTCATAGCATTTCTCTCCAGAATGCATTCTTTTTTGTTCAAATACATGTGTTGTGAAAAGTTTTTATTACATTGATTTTAGTTATAAGATTTCTCTCCAATATGTGTTCTGTTATGTAGTCAACGATGACTGTGATATCTAAATGCTGGAAAGAAGCAAAAGAAACTTGTTCTAAGGACTGCCTTTTGTTATCAACCTGCATTTAATCATAAATTGAAACTAAGTTCAAGTCTCAGGTTATAAGGGACCAGAGTACTTAACAATATCTGACTAGCTTTCATTATTCATGTTTTGTTCCCCCAAAACACAATGACTGTTCCTAACCATAGTTTCTGTTATTTATGTTTTATTCTTCAAAATATAATGCATGTTCCTAACCACAAAAAAAAAAAAACAAGTGGTTATGATAGTGTAGCCCATACAACCTACATTCTGTATCATTTGACATAGAGTAACAACAGAAAAAAAAAGTGATTGGAAGAAAAATGTAACTGTAACTTGGCACAGGACTTTGTGGTTTTGACTTTTGGAAGCTATATAACTTTCTGGCTCAGGGTGGGGGTGAGGCTGGGGGTATTGCACCTAAGCTTCTGAGGATAACTTTGTGGCCCTGATTTATCAGTAGTGACTTGATTACAATAAATTCTCATCATTTGCCTTGTCCTATGTTTGAGTTGTGTTGGATCTCAGTGGACCCGATAACATAAAGGCTTTAGCACAATATGTAACCACTGTCCAGTATGAATAGTTTCATGATGATGAAGACTTTAGAGGTATGCAAATGCTTCATTATATTAAACATGTTCATAAGGTTTTTCTCTAACACATATTCTTTCATGATAATGAAGACTAGAGAATTGTGCAAAGGCTTGACCTTGTTAAATACACTCACAGGGTTTCTGTCTCAGTGTTTCCATTGCTATGAAGAGAAATCATGAACAAGGCAACTTCTATAAAAGCAACAATTTAATTGGGACTGGCTTACAGTTTCAGAGATTTAGTCCTTTTTCATCATAGCAGGAAGTATGGCAGGCATGCAAGAAGACATGATGGTGGCAAAGAAGCTGAGTGTTCTGCTTCTTGATCCAAAGGCAGCCAGGAAGAGACTGTCTGCCAGGGAGCTAGTAGGAGGGTCCATTCAGCACTGGGTGTAACTTCAAAGCCCACCCCCATAGTGATGCACTTCCTCCAACAAGGCCACAATTCATAATTGTGCCAGTCCCTGAGCCAAGCATTCCACTGCCTGGCCCCCATATGATTGTGCATACACATGAGTATATGGGGACCATATTTAAAAATAGCATAATACAAAATATGTGAGGTTCAAATTTTAAAAGTTCCATCATCTATAGCAGTGCCATTAATGTTAAAAGTCCAAAGTTCAAGCCAGGCAGTGGTGGCACACGCCTTTAATCCCAGCACTTGGGAGACAGAGGCAGGCGGATTTCTGAGTTCGAGGCCAGCCTGGTCTACAGAGTGAGTTCCAGGACAGCCAAGGCTATACAGAGAAACCCTGTCTTGAAAAACCAAAACAAAAAAACAAAAAAAAAAACCCAAAAACAAAAAACAAAAACAACCAAACAAAACAAAACAACCCCCAAAAGTCCAAAGTTCAAAGTCTCTTCTGAGATCATTCCAATCATGTAACTGTAATCCCCTATATTTTCAAAAACAAATAGCACATCATATACATCTAAATTCTCAGAATATACTTCACCATTCCTAAATGCTATTGTGAGGAAATACTGGGGCAAAAGAAGACCAAAAGCCAGCAAGGCAATCTCCAAACTGCATCTCTATGTCTGATGTCAAAGCGTTCTTCAGATCTCCAACTCCTTCCTGCCCTGCTCACTGCAGCACAATTCTTTCTTTTTGTCTGATTTTATTTCCTAAAAGTAGTTTTCCTGAAAAGGTATTCCACAGCTCTGGAACCTAAAAACCTTGGGGTATCCAGAGTAACTTCAAAATTACAGCTTCTTGTTCCAGTATCTGGGGTTCACAGATGATCTTCTGAGCTCCTCAAAAGAGAGAAGCTGGGTCACTTCTCCAGCTCTTCCCTCTATAGTACTGCTTGACTCCACTCAACTGCTGCTGCTGTTCTTTCTGCTCATCCCATGGTACTGACATATTCAATATATTGGTTCTTCTGCGAAAAATGGTCTTCAATGCATTCCTCTCATACGCTACATTCATGGTGCCAAGCCTTAGCTGCACTGCATGAAACATTCATGCCTTAAAACCAGTACCACCTGGGTGAGTCTTACATAGGAACGAGTCAAGCTGCACCACAAGGAACAATCCTGGCTACCTCTGGAATACAACTTCTTTCTCCTCTCAGAAAACACTCACCAGAAGATTTCACCTCAGTGGTGCTGATTTCTTCCTCATCCCCACTAATTTTTTAACTATAGCTAACCAGCATCGATTGTGTCAGTTGTCCCTTCTATTCTTGCCTCTAAAGCCAGAGCCACATGGACAAAGCTCCTGAATTCCTCTGAGCTGAAACATGACCCCTTCTATTACATTATCACCAGCTTTCTATTTTTCAACAAATTCACTGCCTAAGCTTGGCTGTCCTTGAACTTGCTCTGTAGATTAACCTTGAACTCAGAGATCTGCATGGCTCTGTCTCCTGAATGCTGGGTAATACGTGTATAACCTTACCTAAGCTTTTCTTTTTTTTTTTTTCTTTTTTTGGTTTTTCGAGACAGGGTTTCTCTGTGTAGCCCTGGATGTCCTGGAACTCACTCTGAAGACCAGGCTGGCCTCGAACTCAGAAATCCGCCTGCCTCTACCTCCCAAGTGCTGAGATTAAAGGAGTGTGCCACCACTGCCTGGCTACCTAAGCTTTTCTTTACCTAAAACTTGTTCTGTACCAGGATGACTTGAATCAGAAACCTGCTTGATGCTCATCTCCTAGGATTTAAGGCATATATTACCATGCCTGTACTTAAGTATTTTATTTTAGATCTTAAAATGAAAACCAGAATAGTAATCACAGTCCATCAACTGTCAATTTCACACATACCGGTAACTCTTGTGTCCACATGAAAACAATAACCAGGTAATACTTCCTAATATGATATAGTTCTCCTTTGTACAACTTCACATCCATGTTCACATGGATGGAATCTTGCCCTAATGTCACCATTCTTTTAATACCATTTAATATCTTTGATCACAGGATTTAGCTTCATTCAACTTCCTGGTGAGATTTTCTCTTTGGACCTAACATTTTATGTATTTCCTTTCTTTCTTTTTTTTTTCCCCACGAGGGAGAGTTTATTAAGAGAGTGAGAGAGAGAGAGAGGAGGGAGAGAGGAGTAGAGAGACTAGAGGCCCGCCATGACCACGTGGAGAGAGGGGGAAGAGGTCTTTTTTTTTTAAGAAGATTTATTTATTGTATGTATATGAATACACTGTTGTTTTCCTCAGACACACCAAAAGAGGGCATTGGATCCCATTACAAATGGTTGTGAGCCACCATGTGGTTGCTGGGAATTGAACTCAGGACCTCTGCAAGAGCAGTCAGTGCTCTTAACCGCTGAGCCATCTCTCCAGCCCATGTTTTTCCTTTCTAAGATTACTAAGTATGATCAAAACAATCACCATGAGAATAAACACAGGTCAAAGGCTATGCTTGGCTTTCCTGAAACTTCCTTAAGGTGTCAATGCAATTAACAACAACCTCTTTACCTTATTTTCAAGGACACTCTACAGACAAGGGCAAAAGGCAGCAACATTCTTTAGCAAAACCTTATAAAAACTATACACAAAGTTCAAATCACCCTTAGTAATATGTGTTTCATATTCCTACTAGGATGGCCCATTAAGTTCCACTTAATGCATATACAAATCCAAAGTCTAAAAATCCACATTGCTCCACAAAACAAAAGAAAACAAAAGCAAAACAATAACAACAACAAAAAAAAAACAGTCAGGCCTGCCTATCATAGCAATACTTAAGTCTGGGCTACCAATTTCTATTTTAGATAGAATTTCCATTCCTAAGAAGAGACACTGTAACCAAGGCAACTGTGTTAAAGGCAAATATTTAATTGGGCCTGGCTAACACTTTCTAATATTTAGTCCATTACCATCATAGCAGGAAGAATGCAAGCATGCAGGCAGGCATGATGCTGGAGGAGCTCAGAGTTCTGCATCTTCATGTGGTTTTTCTCTTGTATGTGATCTCTTATGTCACTGCAGATGACTGTGACTTGCAAATGTTTTACAACACTGATTACATTCAAAAGGTTTCTCTCCTGTACGTGTTCTTTAATAATAATGGAGGCTATAAAGTTGTGAAAACTCTTTACGACATTGATTACATTCATAGTTTCTTTCAAGTATGCAATCACTTATGTTTTTGAGATTAGTTGGACATGCAAAGGCTTTAGCACTTTGATTACATTCCTAAAGTTTTTCTCAAATATCAGTTCTTTTATGTTTTTTGGAGACAAGAACTTTGTGAAAAAGGCTTTTACCACATTGATTACATTCATAAACTTTCTCTCCAGTATGTGTTCTTTTTTTTTTTTTTTTTTTTGGTTTTTCAAGACAGGGTTTCTCTGTGTAGTCCTGGCTGTCCTGGAACTCACTCTGTAGACCAGGCTGGCCATGAACTAAGAAATCCGCCTGCCTCTGCCTCCCAAGTGCTGGTATTAAAGATGTGTGCCACCACCGCCCCAGTATGCGTTCTTTTATGTCTTTGGAGATAACTAAATCTAGCAAAGGCTTTACCACATTAATTACATTCGTAGAGTTTCTCCCCTGTATGAATTCTCTCATGCCTTTGAAGATTACTGGGATATGTAAAGGCTTTACCACAATGGTTACATTCATAGGGTTTCATTCCAGTATGTGTTCTTTTATGTCTTTGGAGATGACCGGATCTTGCAAAGGCTTTACCACATTGATTACATTCATAAGGTTTCTCTCCAGTATGTATTCTCTTATGATATTCGAGTCTACTGTGCCATAAAAAGGCTTTGCCACATTGATTACATTCATAAGGTTTCTCTCCAGTATGGGTTGTTTTATGATATTGGAAACTACTATAGTATAAAAAGGCTTTACCACATTGATTACATTCATAAGGTTTCTCCCCAGTATGTGTTCTCTTATGATACTGGAGACGACTGTGCCATAAAAAGGCTTTACCACATTGATTACATTCATAAGGTTTCTTTCCGGCATGTGTTCTCTTATGATATTCGAGTCTACTGTGCCATAAAAAGGCTTCGCCACATTGATTACATTCATAATGTTTCTCTCCAGTATGGGTTGTTTTATGATATTGGAAACTACTATAGTATGAAAAGGCTTTACCACATTGATTACATTCATAGGGTTTCTCTCCAGTATGTGCTTTTTTATGATATTGGAGATGACTGGGTCTTGCAAAGGCTTTACCACATTGATTACATTCATCTGGTTTTCCCCCACTGTGACTTCTTACATGCCTGCAACGATAATTGACACATGTAAAAGCTTAACCATATTCATTATCCTGATCAATCATTTTATCCATATGAATTACTTTTATAGTTTTGGTTTAATATTAAAAAAGAATCAGATCATAAGGTTTTATCACTTCATACATTTATGGTGTACTTCCCCACTATGGGTTGTTTTCCCTCTTTGAAAATTCCTGTGATGGTAAGAGCATTTATTACATGGATTGTATTTCTAACATCCTATTTCTATATGAGATTTCTTTTTTTTTCTTCTCTTTTTTTGTTTTTTGTTTTTCTTTTGTTTTGTTCTGTTCTGTTTTGTTTTGTTTTTCAAGATAAGGTTTCTCTGTATAGCCCCGGCTGTCCTGGAATTCACTTTGTAGACCAGGCTGGCCATGAACTCAGAAATCTGCCTGCCTCTGCCTCCCAAGTGCTGGGATTAAAGGCGTGCGCCACCACTTCCCGGCCTATATGAGATTTCTATATGATGGATTTCACATATCTGAAGTAAAATGGAATGAGGCAGAGCTGTATAACACTGGTTGCATTCATAATTTTTCTGTAGTGTGAATCACAATACAGTTGCACTGGGACCCAGGAAAAACTGAAGAACTTCAATATTTCTAGTACCCATAGGGATTTTCTGCTGTGCAACTTTTGGGTTGTTTCCAGTAAAGTCAGAAAACCAATTAATTGCAAACATCTATCATATTCAGAGAGCCTCCCAAAGGCAGAATACTACATTTCTCCTCATTGTCCTAGAATAGTAAAAGGTATGTGGCTCCTTTAAATATCCATATGCTCACATCATTTCATTCATTCTGACACTTGATATACCAATGAGAAGAAGAAGAAAAAGACAAAATGAAATGTTTGCACATTGAATTCACAACATTTGACCTTCGGTTCATTGTACACCTGCTGTATATGGATTAAGGTTTCTAAATGACAACATTCTTGAATCTCATAAACTGACTGCTCCATAAACTTAGCAATGTCACTCAAAGAATATGAATACTACCAATTTTGCTATGGGCTATTTGCTTATTAGAAGGTTTTGGATACATATTTATCACTATTTAATGTGCAACATCTAAATATTATGAGACTATACAGAGAGGTAGTCCCACAGTATAGCCCTAATGGAGCTACCAATCAAATAAAGCTATCTCTTAAGGCCCTGTTTCCTTGTCAGCTTTCTTAGAGGAATGCCTTGCAAACACAAATCAGAAAATTGATAGTGAGGTACATGGTCTTGTGAGAATATTATCATCATAGCTACAATAAAAGGACTGATATTTTACATACTTGCTTTGCTTTAAGAGCTTCCAGATCATAGTAAAATTTCCTCACAGGCATATTTGTATCAGATTAAACATTAAAATTACCTTTCATGACTTCTAGAAGTTTGATGCTGTTCTTCAATATGATGGTCTTCCAAATTATAGTCTAAAACACAGTACCAGAAAATGAATGATATAGTATTGGAATTAGGCAAAATTCAAGTTACTCTGAATTTTCGCAGCAATGAACCTGATTTATTCGACTCAATATTACTTGTTCTCTATTGAAATAAGAGGTGATCATCAGTAACCAGGAAACATTTTTACCTTACTTTGAAAAGCAAAAGAAAATTCAGTCAGCTGGGCGGTGGTGGCGCACGCCTTTAATCCCAGCACTTGGGAGGCAGAGGCAGGCGGATCTCTGAGTTCCAGAGTTCGAGGCTAGCTTGGTCTACAGAGTGAGTTCCAGGACAGCCAGGGCTACACAGAGAAACCATGTCTCGAAAAAAACAAAATAAATAAATAAATAAATAAATAAATAAATAAATAAATAAATAAAAATTCACAGTCTTACCTATAGCAGTGAGGTTCCAGTAGGTCTCCAGCATCACATCTTTGTAGAGATTCTTCTGAGATGGATCCAGCAAATTCCACTCTTCCGCAGTGAAGTTCACATGCACATCATCATAAGTCACTGCATCCTAAAATATCCCATACATGTGTACAACACAAAGCCTGATACTGACATCACTACAAAGTAAATGTATGCTTCCATAGACAATATAATCATATAATTCAGGTGATCCCTCCACAAACAGAAGATATAGGAGGGACTCTGTGAAGGCAGGTGACCTAGAGTAGGGACTCCACTAAGTTCATAGCCATTTTATTTATAACAGCTTGAAACTGGAAGAATCCAGATGCACCTCAACCAAAATATGGATATAGAAAATGTAGTTCATTTACAAAAGGAAAAACTATTCAGCTATTAAATACAAGGACATCATGAATTTTGCAGCCAAATGGATACAGCTAGAAACTATTATCCTGAGTGAGGTAACCCAGACCTAAAAGCACAAGCATGTATGTACTCACTTACAAATGAATAATAATCATAAAATACAGGAAACCCACACTACACTCCATAGACCCAAAGAAACTAAACAAGAAGGCAGGCCCAAATGAGTACAGTTGAATCTCACCCAAAAGTGGGAATAAAACACTCATAGAAGGCAGGTGGAAGAGAGAGAACTGGATGGGAGAGCAAATAAGAAAGGGGAATTGAGGAGAACCAGGAACAGGTGTGGTGAGAGACAATAGAGGGCCAGAGGAACAGAATATTGAATTGAAATCTGCAGCTGGCAGGGGTGAAAGGGTGGAGGTGTCTACAGGATGTGCCAGAGACCACACAAGGAGTCTATGGGGGTGATTTTAGCTGAGATGCATAGCAGTAAGATATGAACCCTGAACAGGCCATATCCTGCAGCCAGGCAGAGAGTTAAGGACACCAACTGAACCAAAAACCATTCCCCCCAAAATTGGTCTTGTCTACAAGAATACAATCTACAACATAGATTCTGTCCAGCAGCAAAATAACCCTTTGATAACATTTTGTTGTTGTTGTTTTAACTTGCTACTCTGCTGCTGTGATTGAATCCTCTATGCAAAAGCATCTCAGGTAATAAATGGTTGTTGTACACGGTTCTATCAGATTACAGTCCATCATTTTGGGAGCTTAGATTAGAAACTGAACGCAAAAAGCATGGACAAACACTGTTTCCTGACTTGCTCTCTTGCTTGGTCACTGTCTCATCCTCACCTAGCTCTATCATCCAGCACTGGCCTATTTGCTTAGGGATATTGCATCACTCAGTGGAAGAGTCTTCCCACAGCAATCATCAACACTATCTCTCACAGACATAGCAACCAGCCATTCTGATGAGGGTACGCCCTCGATTGAGGCTCCTTCAGATTACTGTAGCTCTGAAATGTTGAGAACTTAAGACAACTATGACACAAACACAATAATAAACAAGGAAGTTGTTAACAACCCAAAACCAATGATCTAACGAAAACAATTACAGGAGGCCATGCCACCCCATGAGGGACTTGGAGTTGTGGCTGAGCCAGGACAAAACGGGGAGGGCATTTGGGTCAGAGCAGGGAAGGATACACTGGAATGGGGAGCTCAGAGGCTATGCTGACCTAGGGTAAGGTGTCTTTAACCCTGGGTTCCCAGGCCAGTGCTACCAAAGAGGAGGCTAAAACGCTGGAAGGTGGACAGAAGAGCAGATTGTCCCACAGACCTGTAAATGACCACCAACAAAGGACAAGACCTCTGATCAAAGGAAGATATGCTAACTCTGTTGGAATGGATGAAGAACAACCTTCCAGCTAATGACAACTCCAAAACTACAGAGTCACATATGAATTGGGCAGAGGGTAGAATGGGAGGGCGGAAAATGAGGTCTTTGTCCTTTCCACCCTGTAAAACAGGGTAGGAAGAAAGTGATTGTGCCCTGGATGCAATGGGCCTTAGTTTTGTTGGTAAGAAGGATTTAACCCAAGGTGAGGGATCAGTAACTAAATCAATTGGAATGGAAACAGTCTCATTTCCTCTCTCAGTCACAGAATAATAAAGTGCTACACACATAACAGACAGCCACAAGGGGGCAGATTCCTCCACTTGGGCAGAGGAGAAAATGAAGACAGGATGGCAGCTATGAGTCCTGTAGCAGAGTTCCAAGTCTGCTCTAACCTTCCAGGAAATTAAGACCAGCGGCACACGAAGCTCTGGACATCTTTGAAGCACTTTGGGGCTACAACTCTCCAGCGTATCCACTATAGCAAGGTTCCATGTTCAATTTAGTCATCTCCCTCCACATATACTCAAGAAAAACCTGAAAACCAAGGCACACAGACACAAATCTGGCAGACAAGCCACTGACACAAAAACAACAATGGTGCATTTTAAACACCGGCCTTTCAGTCCTTTAGTTGTGAGTCCTGAGGGTCTTGGGTCAATGCACTAAGATGTCATGTCCAAGTCACTGAGACCCCCAAAGACCAACAAGGAGCCTATTGCAATGCAAACACATGGAAGGAGGTCTTTATTATGAGTTCTGTAATAAGGATTCTTGCCAGTCAGCCTCACATGAGATTGAAATTGAGAGACCAAGTCTAGGGGTGCTGGGTATTTATTGTAGTTACAGCAAGATTGGGGCATTAACATAAGTGTAAGCAACTTAATATTTTAAAAGCTACATGTCTGGAATAATCTGCAGGAACCAATCAAGGGGGCAAAATCACCTGACAACCATGATGGGTAGACTAACTTTTTTTCTGTAAGGTGTATTAGTTATCTATACGTAGCTTAACCCTGCAGTTGTACCTTGACTGGGTGTTGACAAGGGGGATTTGTCATAGGATATTTGCTCAAGTGGACTTTGTGCACTCTTGAAAACAGAATTTATTGGGCTTTACAAACTCATTTTTGTGCTTGAGGTCCTTATTATTAAAAGATACTCTTGTTCAATCACAAGCCATGCATGGCAGTAGAAAAGGTACTTTGTCCAAAGACCTACCTCACTGTCTGTTATTGCAGATCCTAATATCAGTTGCACTTACTTTGAGACAGAATACCAGTGGAAGTTGCCTCTCTCCCTGTGCATGCCTCTTATAGATAAGATAGAAATCCCCACCTGCCCTTCCTTTCCTGCTATATCCCTGTGTCTCAGCCCCGCTTGGGCAGACAGTCCTTGTTCAACCACATGCTTTACCTGCCAGGACACAAGGTAAGCTTTCTAAAGATCTACCACACTACTTGTTATCCCAGATGCAATGATCAGTTTCCCCTAGCATTGCACGAAACAACAGAGGCAGCTTTACCTCTGTCCTGACTATGTCTCTTTGTAAATTGCTAAGATCTCTTCCTGCCCACCTCTTCTCCCTGCTCCCAACATTAGCAAGCATTCCCTATTGAGGATACCCACCAAACAGGTCAGTAAAAGAGGCAACACTCAGGCAACTTTCTCTGTAAATCCAAACATCAAACAGTAACCCAGGAACAAAACTCCCACCCAAGCCAGACAAATCCAGAAATCATTACCTACATCAATAATCACTTCAAACCCAGAAGCCTAGACATCAGCATAGGAATATAATAAGTAACAACCAGGAAAATATGTCACCAAGAAATACAAGCTATTCTATCACAGCAGGTCCTCAAAAATTAAAACATGTAACAGATATGGTACAAAAGAGGTTGTTTGGGGGAAGGGAGATGAGAACCTGGGGAAGGGATAGAGGCACAGAAGAGGACCTGCAGACAGGCAGACAGACAGGCAGAGAGAGAGCCCTGAGGGTAGAGAAAGAGAATGGAGAGGGGGCATGTGCAGAGAACAGACACAGGGAACAAACATAGAGAGCAGCTGTAGCTGGTGGTCCATGTATATAAAGCACACCTGACAACAGCAGCAGGTGATAGAGGCAGGGAATGACTTAAGTCCCTGAGAGGAGGCCATTGAAATTGCCTGTGCACTGACAACTACAGAGGCAAAGTTCACCCATGGAACAGGAAAGGAAGAGAGAGTCTCAGACATTAAAAGATGAATAGAACAAAATGGATACACTGGTCAAAAAAAAAATGTGGATAATAAAAGTTTCCTGGCCCTAAACAACCAGGAATTGTGAAACATATGAGAAGGGAAAAACTACAAATGATTAGAATAGAGGAAGAAGAATATCAGCTCAAAGGTCTAGAAAATATTTTCAATGAAATCATAAAGGAAAAATTTTCTAAACCAAAGAAGGTGCCTCTTAATGTACAAGAAGCATCCAAAACACCCAACAGATTGGAGAAAAAAGAAGTTCCTTTACCACATAATAATCAAACACTAAACGTAAAAAGGAAAGTAATATAAAAAACTGCAACGGAAAAAAAATTAACAAAAACTAAACAAAACAAAAACAAGTAACATATGAAAGCAGATTTATTAGGTTTATACCTGTGTTCTCCTTCTTTTTTTTTATAATGTAGCAACGCTTTTCCAGAGTCACAATTTATTTTTTATTATTATTTATTAATTAATTATTTTTTATAATTTATTAATTCTTAATATTATTAAGAATTATTTATTCTATGCATATGAGTACACTGTAGCTGTCTTCAGACACACCAGAAGAGGGCATCGGGTCCCATTGCAAATGGTTGCGAGCCACCATGTGGTTGCTGGGAATTGAACTCAGAACCTCTGGAAGAGCAGTCCCTGCTTAGCCTCTGAGCCATCTCTCCAGCCCCCTATACCTGTCTTCTTAATGTATACTATAAAAGACAAAAGGGTTTGAACACATGTGCTGCAGAGGCAGAGAAACCACCCGTGTTTCTACAAGAAAGCAAGTGGTCCAAATGTTTCAGGCAGATTCAGAATCAGCCAAGATAGTGACGTTCCTCAGAGGTCACTGCCTGATCCAGTACATGAGGAGCGTAACCAGGGACCTCACAGGTGGTCATGTCTAGCTGATGCTTCCAATCCAGCTCCAGAGAGGACCCAGCACCCCAGCTCCCAAAGCTCAGCCGCCTGTCCCTACCCATGGTGGGCAGTGATCCAGTGCTTACCATAACTTGATTTCAGAGCTCCCCTGAGGTCTCCACACAGTACCCAACAGCACAACTCAGAGCAGGCAACAGATGACCATTCAAGCCTGCACAGGTACAGCAAACATGCAAAATGGCACCCGGAAAAACCCACTTCCTTGTCTGATTGGCGGGTCTGCCTGGAAGCCTTGATTGGCCAGTAAGTCTTACCACTCCTCAAGGTTAAAGTGTGCTTCCAGTCCAGGGTCAGAACTTTTCAAAATCTCAGTTGTTTGTAGTCCATTAGCATGTGTGCATATCCTTTAAAAGGAGTCTCACCACACCCAGCCCTGGGGGGAGAACCCACCATTCCAGCTCTGGCTGTTCACCTGCCAGGTCCTCTCCTCTGAGAGCAATGATCCTTCACATACCAGGACCTGACTTCAGACCTTGCCGGAGCTTTCCTCACATTACTTGCCTTCTTCCTGTAATCAAGGTGAATAGCTTCCATAGCCCATTACTCAAGGTGCAGTGGAGGTATCAATCTGATCCACAAGAGGAAGGATGCCCCAGCTATTTCTTAGCATTCTGTCTAAACTCCAACCCAGTTACATGGCAACATGTAGGTATTCATTCCTCTTCCTACATTACCTGGCAAAAGACAGGTAGAAATGGCCAACTTCCTCTCTCTTTTGATTTCTTGCTGTCTTTATAGTGGAGTTTCAACTCGGGGCAAGTCCTGTGTCACAGGAGGCGAGCTCGGAGGTCCTAACTCTAACACTGAAACCCTAACCCTCTACCCTAACCCCAAAACTCTAACCCCTAACCCTGGTTTTTCTAATCTTAACCCTGAAACCCTAACCCTAAACCCCAACCAAACCCTAACCCTCAACCCTAACCTATACCCAACTCCTATCCCTAACTGCCAACCCAATCCTAACCCTTAATCCTCAATCCTAAACCCAACCCCTTAATCCTTCTGTAACCCTCCAACCAAACCCTAACTCCGTGAACCCAGAACCCTAACCTTAACCCAAAACCCGAACCCTAACCCCTTCCCTTCTATTTCAAATATCTCATTTACAATAATCTGTTGATATTTACTTTGATCAGGTGTTTCAATTTTAAGGATCTTTGCAGATTTCAAAACACAAGGACTTACCACACTGTGCACATTCATAAGGCTTTTCTTCAGTATGTGTTATTCTCTGTATTCGGAGATAACTGTGAAAGGCAAAGGCTTTACATTGCTTCCATTCACAGGGTTTCAATGAATGCAAGTATGAATACTTTTGTTATAATGGGAACTATAGAAATGTGCAAAGCCTTTACTATATTCAATATATTCACAGGATTTCTCCCATGTTTTATGTTGTGAAAAGATACCATGACCAAGGCAACTCTCATAAAACCAACTTTTAATTGGGGATAGTGTACAGATTCAGAGGTTCAGTCTATTATCAACGCAGAAAAATGGCAGTGCCCAAGCAGACAGGGTGCTGGAGGAACAGAGAATTCTACATCTTAATCAGGAGGCAGCCAGGAAACTCTTCAGTCCTGGGTGGAGCTTAAGCATAGGATCTCAAAGCTCACTCCCACAGTGGCATACTTCCTCAAAGCCCACACCTAATAGTGCCACTTGCCTTGGGCCAAGCACACTCAAACCACTACACTTTACAAGATCACATTGACTTGTAAAGGCTTTACTACTTCGGTTACATTCATAGGGTTACTTTTATGTACTTGGAGGTAACCTGATTGTGAATAGGCTTTACCACATGGACTACATTTGTAAGGTTTCTCTCCAGTATGAATTCTTTCAGTATGTTTTTGAAGTTGACCATGAGAGGCAAAGGATTTACTACATTGCTTACATTCATAAGGTTTCACTCCAGTATGCGTTGCTTTGTGTATTCGGAGATTGGCATTACATAAAAAGGATTTATCACATTCATTACATTTGTAAGGTTTCTCTCCAGTATGAATTCTTATGTGTCTTCGAAGATAGCTATGACATGAAAAGGCCTTATCACATTGATCACATTTGTAAGGTTTCTCTCCAGTATGAATTCTTTTATGTACTTGAAGATGACTACCGCTTATAAAGGCTTTACCACATTGATCACATTCATATGGTTTCTCTCCAGTGTGTATTCTTTTATGTACTTGGAGATAACCATGATGTGCAAAGGCTTTACCACACTGATCACATTTGTAAGGCTTCTCTCCAGTATGTGTTATTTTATGCATTTTGAGATGACTATTTCGTGCAAAGGCTTTACCACATTGATTGCATTTGTAGGGTTTCTTTCCAGTATGTATTATTTTATGCGTTTGAAGATTACGATGACGTGCAAAGGCTTTACCACACTGATTACATTCATAATGTTTTGCTCCAGTGTGTGTTTTTTTATGTATTTGGAGACTACTGTGATGTACAAAGGCTTCCCCATACTGAATACCTTCATAGGGTTTCTCTACAGCATGAAATCTTTCATGTCTTTGAAGTTGACCACGAGAGGCAAAGGATTTACTACATTGCTTACATTCATAAGGTTTCACTCCAGTATGTGTTGCTTTGTGTATTCGGAGACTGGCGTTACATACAAAGGCTTTATCACATTCATTACATTTGTAAGGTTTCTCTCCAGTATGAATTCTTTCATGTTTTTGAAGTTGACCATGAGAGGCAAAGGATTTATTACATTGCTTACATTCATAAGGTTTCACTCCAGTATGCATTGCTTTATGCCTTTGGAGACTCGTGTTACATGAAAAGGCTTTACCACACTCATTACATTTGTAAGGTTTCTCTCCAGTATGAATTCTTATGTGTTTTTTAAGATCATTCTGACCTACAAAGGCTTTACCACATTGATCACATTTGTAAGGTTTCTCTCCAGTATGTATTCTTTTATGTACTTGGAGATGACAATGATGTGCAAAGGCTTTACCACACTGATCACATTCATAGGGTTTCTCTCCAGTATGTGTTCTTTTATGTACTTGGAGATAACCATGATATGCAAAGGCTTTACCACATTGATCACATTCATAGGGTTTCTCTCCAGTATGTATTATTATATGCATTTGGAGATGGCTCTTTCGTGCAAAGGCTTTACCACATTGATTGCATTTGTAGGGTTTCTTTCCAGTATGTATTATTTTATGCGTTTGAAGATTACGATGACGTGCAAAGGCTTTACCACATTGATTACATTCATAAGGTTTGGCTCCAGTGTGTGTTTTTTTATGTATTTGGAGACTATTATGATGTACAAAGGCTTCTCCATACTGAATGCCATCATAGGGTTTCTCTGCAGCATGAAATCTTTCATGTCTTTGAAGATAACTGTGACACGCAAAGGCTTTACCACACTGAGTATATTCAGAGGGTTTCTCTCCAGTATGACTTCTTTCATGCCTGCAAAGATAATTGTCATATGTAAAAGCTTTACCACATTCATTAAACTGAAGACTTTGTTTACATTCACGGTTTCCCCTTTATTATGGGTTGTTTTGCATCTTTGAGGATACTTGTAATGGTAAGAGTGTTATTACTTGGCTCATATTTGTAGCATCCTTTTTCTCTATGAGATTTTTCACATATTTAAAGAGAAATGGAAGAGCTCAAAGCTTTACCACACTGAATACATTCAAAAATTGTCCTATATTGTGAAATACACTACATTTGCATACTACATTTGCAAAGTTAACCAGGACAAACAGAAAAGAATTTCCACATTCCAGCTGGGCGGTGGTGGCGCACGCCTTTAATCCCAGCACTTGGGAGGCAGAGGCAGACAGATTTCTGAGTTCAAGGCCAGCCTGGTCTACAGAGTGAGTTCTAGGAGAGCCAGGGCTCCACAGAAAAACCCTGTCTCGAAAAACAAAACAAAAACAACAAAAAAAAAGAATTTCCACATTCCTAGTGCTCATAGAGATTTTCTGCAGTGTGAGTTTACAGACGTATTCCCAATGAAGTTGGAAAACTAACTAATTAAAAACTTGTATCACACTGATAAAGTCTACTCAAATGGGGACTACTACATATATAATTGTTCTGGGAGGGAGAGGGGTGCATTGCTTCTTTCAGTATCTCTATGCTCACATGGCTTGTATTGTGATGCATGATATACCTATTAAAAGAATAACAAGTGAAAGATTTCCACATTGCATTCACAGTTTGAATTTTTGTTCATCATAGACATGTGGTATAGGGATTAAGGTATAGGGGGATATTTTCCCACTACATTTACATAAAGCTCAGCGATTGGGCTGTATGAGAGGTAGGAGTGAGGAGAGGAAGAGGAGAAGAGGAGAGCAGAGATGTAGGATCCATGGAGAACCACAGGTCCAGGATGGTCCTGGTTAACAATTTATATCTTAAGGTTAGATATTGGGAAACACCTCTAATTGTGTGGGCATCTTGTTAATTGAGCATTACCAAATATATAAAGCTATTAGGTAATTTTTAAGCATTAGAGTCTCATTTCTACTGGGTACTGCATGGATGGTGGGATGGTCTGGGCTCAGCCAAGCATTGTGGAGACAGCATGGTAGATTGGCAGAGCCATCTCCCACGCTGGCGTCTTGTGGATGCAAGGGCCAGTGCTTTGGCAGGCATGATCCACAGTCAGAGTTGAGCAGCAGAGGCTGCTTGTGGCCTCAGGCCTTGCCTAGTTGGGAACATGGCGGCCCCATAAAAACAAGCCAGATTGGGTGCTACCATTTTAAATATTATCATTAATATTAAGGTTTCTCCCAAACAACATTCTTGACTCTCATAAACTGCCCTCTCAATAAACTTAGCAATGTTACTATATGAATAATCAGCTTTACTATGGAATAATTGCTTATTAGAAATGTGTACTCATCACCTATTGTATCTCTATCTGTCTATCTATCTATCTATCTATCTATCTATCTATCTATCTACCTATCTTTTGCAAAATGTGAATGGTACACATATATTAGTGAGACTAAATAGATTGGCAGTTCTACAGAGTAGCTGTAGTGTGGCTATGATTCAAATGGTAAAGTCTGTTAAGGTACTGTTTCCTAGAGGAATGCCTTGCAAACATAAGCAAACACCTGACATTAAGGTACAGGAATTTGCAAGAATTTAATAATTATCAATATACTTAAAGAAGTGCTTCTTTTTTTTTTTTTTTTTTTTTACTGTTGCTTTTCTTTAAAACTTCCAGGACATATTAACATTTCTTCAGAGGTATATTCATGCCAACTTGCATATGAAAATTACCTTCCATGTCTTCGGGAACTTTGACAATGTTCTTCAATATTATGGGCTTCCCAATTGTAGCCTAAAATATAGTACCAGAAAATGTATGATATATTATTGGAAATTAGGCAAAATCAAAATTACTATATTTAGTGAACCTTAGAACTATGGCCGATTTATTCTTCCTGATTCTCAATTGAAATTACAGAAGATCATCAATAACAAACATTTGTCTCCTTATTTTAAAAAGGGGGAAAAAAATGCAGTCTTACCTATAGCAGTGAGGTTCTTGTAGGTCTCCAGCATCACATCTTTGTAGAGACTCTTCTGTGAAGGATCCAGCAAAACCCATTCTTCTTGAGTGAAGTTCACATGCACATCATCATAGGTCACTGTATCCTAAAATATCCCAAACATGTGTATAACAGAAACCACGATTCCAACATCACTGTAAATGCATGTTTCATTGACAATATATTCTTTTGTTTTGTTTTTGTTTTTCGAGACAGGGTTTCTCTGTATAGCCTTGGCTGTCCTGGAACTCACTCTGTAGACCAGGCTGGCCTCGAACTCAGAAATCCTCCTGCCTCTGCCTCCCAAGTGCTGGGATTAAAGACGTGTGCCACCACTGCCTGCCGACAATATGTTCTTATAATTCTGGTGCTTCCTCCCCCCTTATTTTTTGACCCAAAAGTTCTAATGTAATTATCAAGTCATCTTAGAAGGAAACTGGATAATAAGGTTCACCTCTATCATTTCTTTGCTCTTTGAGTAGGATATAGCCTTGCAAGAGAAATGCTAATTAACATACACGGGGGGGGGGGGGGGGGCAGGCAAATGGTACTGAGCACACATCAGAGAAATTGTATGAACAATTACTAACTACAAAATGACGGTCAAGCTGAGTGTATTGGCTCATGCCTTTAATCCCAGCATTCAGAAGGCAGAGGCAGGTATATCTCATTGAGTTGGATGCAAACTATCTCCCTTGTAAAAATCAATCAAGCAAACAAGATTGAAAGAACTCAAAGTTTTTGACTGAAGTTCTTACAAGGAGTTACACATTTGTTCCAGTTCTGTATTCATCTTTCAGAATCTTGAAGTGCCCCAGTTTAAACTGTAACAGTAACGAGATCTTTCAAAAAGGGGATGCATCTTTAAAGCATTACAAATGGGGCTGGAGAGATGGCTCAGCAGTTAAGAGCACTGACTGCTCTTCTTGCGGTCCCTAACCCTGAGTTCAATTCCCAGCAACCACATGGTGGCTCACAACCATCTGTAATGGGATCCAATGCCCTCTTCTGGTGTGTCTGAAGACAGAGACAGTGTATTCATATACATAAAATAATTTTTAAAATAAGCATTACAAATGGGCAGATAAAAATATTGGCAATGTAAATGTTGAACCTAAATACGCAAAATAGGACAGGAGAGATGGCTCAGCAGTGATGAGTCTTGCTGGTCTTGCAAATAATTGGGCTAATTGCCAGTACTTACAAGGGGGCTTCACAACTATCCATTACTCCAAATTCAGGAATTCTGAAGCCATTTTCTGACTACTATGGAGACCAGGCATACAGGCAAAATACTCATATTCATTAAAAAAATCAAAACAAACACAAACACAACAGGTAGGAAGAATGCCATGCAGCTGCAATCCAATGACTCTGAACACTCAGGCAGTATTAATGTCATGAATATATGTCATCCCAAAAACCAGAATATTTTCTCTGCCAAATTTCAAAATTCACAACGTGGATGAAGATCAACACAACAGCATATGCTTGACATGTACTGAAACCTACATTCCAGCCCATCAACCAATAATGTAAAAACAAACAAACAAATATATAAAGAAAAAGCCAGGCATATTGGCCCACATTTAATCCCAGCACTCTGGAGCCAGAGTCAGGTGGACCTTTAAGTTTGAGGCCTGCATGTTCTACACGCCTACTTTCAGGATAGCCAGGGCTAGAAAGAACTTTGTCTTAAAAAAATAAAATAAAATAAAACTATAGAAACACCAGGCTCACAAAAATAGCTTAGCACTGAGTAACAATAGCTTCAACTGCATCTTATATGATTTAGGGATGGAGTCTATAATGATGAAGGGGAGACATGAGAAGGAAGCTGACTGATCAGGTTCAACAACAACACAGTACACACACACACACAAACAGGCAACAGGTTGCATCTATAGACCCTCAAGTCTCATCTCAAATAAGGGAATCTAGAAAAGTTCCTCCTACAAAAGCTTCTACTAAGCCGGGCAGTGGTGGCGAACGCTAACCCTAACCCAGCACTTGGGAGGTAGAGGCAGGCAGATTTCTGAGTTCAAGGCCAGCCTGGTCTACAGACAGTAGTTCCAGGAAAGCCAGAGATACACAGAAAAACCCTGTCTTGAAAAACAAACAAACAAAAAAACTTCTACTGAGAGGACTGAGTTGGCCAGAGCCAGACTGACTCCATGACGGGCTATAAACTGACAGTTTGGGAGACTGGGCCTAAGTTTGTTTCCCAGAACTGGAAAAGTACAAAACAAGTCAATTCCAGGATAAACCATCCCTCACAGGGAGGCAATCGGGAGCTGCCCCTGCCACCAGGCCTGAGCCAAGAATAGTTAATCAGCAATAGTTTCAGAAAGTCTCCAAAATTCCTGAGAACCTTGACCAATTCCAAAGACACCCATTCCCCTGGAAATTGAGCCAACCTGTCAGGATAAAGTTTACCTACTCCTCCATCAAGCTCCTCCATAAGCTTTAAATTGAGCTTGGAAAGTTCACATGTCTGTCTCCATCCCAGTGAATGGTAGTCTCCTGCATGCTAGAATTCTGCAGCATAAAACACTTTCCTTTTGCATACTATTTGAGTCTGGGGTCTTCTTTCAGTGATTCTTGGACCCTAACTGTTAGTATTCTGTCTAAACTCCACCTCCACAGTTACCTGACAACAGCCAGGTAGGCCTGGCCCACTATAAAAGGGGCTGCTCCTTTCCTCCTCTCTCTCTTACTCTCTTGCCTCTAGCTTCTCTCTGTCCCCTCGCCCCTCCTCCCTTCCCTTCCTCCTCTCTCCACGTGGTCATGGCCGGCCTCTCCCTCTCCCTCTCCCTGCCCCCCCTCTCATTTTTTTGAGACAGGGTTTCTCTGTGTAGCTCTGGCTGTCTTGGAACTCAATCTGTAGAACAGGCTGGCCTCCAACTAAGAAATCCGGATGGAGGAGTGCTAGGATTAAAGGTGTGTGCCACCACTGACCGGCTGAGACATTCTCTTTAATGGTGATAATCTCTTTGAAAATTCCTGCTTTTGTTTCAGCATTTGGCTGCCATCTGAAACTAGAGTGCTGTTTTTCTCTATAAACCACAGACTTTGATTAATTTCTGCCCCACTTGTTGAGATTTTTTACTATAGTCCTGAATGAGTTACTAGTAATAACCATCCAACAGATTCAATATTCCATCTAAGAATTCAGCCAATTATTTTTTAATTCTGTCTTATTCAATTTCTCAGGGCATGGGCAGAATAAGAAAGATTTGGGGTAAAAATACCACATAAATGACCTCTAGATAAATTTTTCATGGAGTCTATTTTCGACTGAAATCCTATAACTTCAACTTCTGTCTGCTTTATTGGCAATACGTTGATCTTCCAGGTGCTACAAAAACAGCTGATTAAGCACTAAGTACAGATTTCTGCACTGTTTGCCATCTCAAGTCCTGATACTTCCCACATTCCTCCAAAGGAGAACATTTTCAGGTTCTGTCCAGCAACAAAATTACTTTTTGCATTTTTGTTTTTGTTGGATTCACTTTAAGTTGGAAATCACTTAAGTTGTTTTGTTTGTTTTTGTTCACTGCTGTTGTGATTGACTCCTCTAACCTGGTTCTAACAGTTTCACTTGTTTGGTCCTGTCAGATCATAGTCCATCATTTTGGGAGCTTAGTATAGAAACTCAAGCTTCAATAAAATGAAGGCAAAAATCATGGACAAACATTGTTTCCTGGCTTGCCCTCTTGCTTGGTCACTGTCTCATGCTCAGCTAGCTCTCTTATTATCCAGCCCAGGCCCACTTGCTGAGGGATCCTGCCACCCTCATCGGAAGAGCCTTCCCATATCACTCCACACAATCTCTGACACAAACAGCATCCAGCTGTTTTGATGAGGCATGCCCTCAAGTGAGGCTCCCTCAGATGACTGACTGTAGGCTCTGAAATGTTGATGATTGAAGCTAATTAGGACACAAAAGTCAATAACATCAGGAAGTTTAAAAACCTCAAATCAAATTTGTTAAGAATATCAATCACTTAAGTAGCAAAAACACAAAAATTGATGAATGCAACAACTGGAAAACAGATTTGACCAGAGATGAGAAAAGGCAGGATCAAGGAGAGGAAAAACTGTTTCCCAAACTATCAAAAACTCAAGAAACTCATAACATAGTAAATTTTCAGAAGACAAAAATAGGTGAAGGTCTATCATTTTCCAGAGAAACAAAAATATAATTAGATTATAATGAATAAAAATCATATAACAGAGATAGCACCACAAATAAAAGGATACAGAAAGACCTATAAGTCTCTTAAACATAAACTACAAGGCTATAATCAATTGGCCAAGGACAAGAAAATGGGCTGCTTGGCAGAAATCTGACATTGACCAAGGACAAGGAAATGGGCTTCAGGCAAGAATCTGACTTTAGAATGAAGAAGTAATTTCAGGCAGGAATCTAAATCTTAGGCTAGAACAAAGAAGTAGGCTTCAGGCATGAAAAAGACTTTGGACTAGGACAAGGAAGTAGGCTCAGATATTTTTGGTCATCCTGATAAGCCCTTAGAAACAGTGATCAAGGGACTTTGTTTAGTGCCTTGTTTGTTCTTTGACTATTTGTGTTTATTGTATTGCTTGTTCCTTGACTATTTGCATCAATTGTATTGCAAGTTCCTCAACCTAGAACTGACCTCAACACATGCATGTAACTAAAATGGTATAAAAGCAGGTGGGGGTGGGGAAGACTATAATCAAAAATCAAAGAAATTACAGGCCAACACTCATCCTGTGCACTGTTTCTCCTCTTTGTCAATAATAGAAAGTGGATTAGAAGTGGCAAAAACCCAGTGAATTGGACAGAGGTAGCCTAAGGAATGGAAAAAGATTGTTTTTAAAACCAAATCCGCCGGGCAGTGGTCTTTAATCCCAGCACTTGGGAGGCAGAGGCAGGCGGATTTTTGAGTTTGAGGCCAGCCTGGTCTATAGAGTTAGTTCCAGGACAGCCAGGGCTACAAAGAGAAACCCTGTCTCAAAAAAAAACCAAAAAAACAAAAAAACAAAACAAAACAAAAAAAAACAAAAAAAAAGCACAAAAACAAATCCACATCCTATAGAGTCCTTATATACAAAATATATAAAAGCCTCAAGAAACTATACTTTCCTAAGCAAAAAATTCAATTAAAAAATGGAGTATAGATCTAAACAGAGAATTCTCAACTGAGGAATCTCAAACAGCCCAAGAAAGACTTGAAGAAATGGTCACCATCTTAGCCATCAGGGAAATGCAAATCAAAACTACTTTGAGAATCTATCTTATACATGTCAGAATGGCTAAGGTCAATACTACAAGTGACAGCTCATGCTGGCAAGGACATGGAGAAAGAGGACAACTCTCTACTGCTTATAGGGTGCAAACTAATACTGCCACTATGGAAATCAGTATTTCCTCAGAATCTTAGTTCCTCAGAACACTGAGAATTCATCTCTACCAAAACTCAGCTATATCACTCTTGGGCATCTATCCAAAAGGTGCTCCATCCTACCACAAGGACACTTGCTCAACTGTGTTCAGAGCATCTTTATTCATACTAGCCAGAAACTGGAAACAACATAGAGGTACCTAAACTGAAGAGTGGATAAACATAAAATGTGGTATATTTACAAAACGGAGTATCTATCACTCAGCTGTTTAAAAAAAAATGACAACATGAATTTACAGGCAAGTGAATTAAACTAAAGAACAAACAAACAAACAAAAAACATCCTAAGTAAGGTAACCCAGACCCAGAATGACAGATATGGTATGTGTAAGGGGCAGGCCCTTAAACTCCATTTTGAAATAGGAAACTTGTAGAGACTAGTCTGTTACTTATAAAGACAAGTCTGGAAGTAAAAGTTGTGCTGTGATAACCAGCTGTGATGAGGTCAGAGCCTGGCAGGTTATCTGCCCTACACGTCAGGAGTAACGCCAAATCCAACAGTTACTCACACTTGTAGCCATGACTGGCCAATATGATCCTCCGGACAATGCCTCCTCAGCACCCCGGTCATCAAAGAGTTAACTGAGACCAATGCCTTGACCAATGGTCAAGGTCAAATTATCAATTCAACTATCTGGAAGCTGCAGTCTGACCCCACCTTCCTGGACTCAGGACCTGTAACCCAAAATCAACATAAGGACTCAGGCTGTATGAATGATATGTTTATTGCTATGCTTATTTCTTTGGTAATTAGCAATTTATTTGTGTTCATTGTGCATATTGTTAGAGGCAATGCATAGGAAATACGGCAATATCTTGTTGGAGCAATAGCCTTAACATTGGTTATAATATACTGCTTGCTGTGCATTATTAATTAAAGAATAACTGAATTCCAAAACCTCTGTCTCTTGGCGTACTCTCTCTTCCCTCTAGAGCTGATGATCTCAGTCAAATCCAGTAAACAATCCCTGAGTGGAGCAGGACCCTAACCCTAATCCTGATTAGAATCCTGCGGGGGATTCTAATCCCTTATAAGAGTCCCTGCTCGCGACAGTATACATTCACTTATAAGTGGATATTACCTATTAGGTAAATAATAATCAAGGTATACCCCACAAACTCGGGAGAGGCTAGGAAAAGAAGAGGGCTATAGGGGGGAAGCAAAGATCTTCTAAAGGGGAAATAGAATACTTTCTGTGAGTAGACTTGGGTTTGATGGGAACAGGAGTGTGGGGATCAGTTGGAGGGGAGAGGATGGAGGGACAAAGTACAGTGCAGGGAGAAACAGCTGGAATTGGGGGTTAGTGTAGAAACCCAGTACAAAGGCAACTTCCTGGAATCTATAAAGGTGACCCTAATGAGGACTCCTCATATTAGGAGTCTGAACTGACTATCCTTTGTAGCTAGGCAGGGCTTCAATGTTGAGAATGGGTTACATTTGGTTGAGTTGTCAACCAATGAGGTCCCCTGGAGATCCTTAAACAATCCATGCTGATGCTAGGACAAAACTTTGCTCTCAGAAAACTGACAGGAAGGCACCATCAAAGAGGACAAATTCCACACAGTTAACTGAATGTAGAGGTCAAGCGAGTGCAGGCTTGGGGCCTTCACCCCTATGTTCTAGTCTCTTTGAGGAGGGAAGGTACTCTACAGACTACAGAAAGAGAAAACTGGATACCAACCCCCATCTACAATACCCCCAACCTACAACTGGTCCATCCTGCAAGATGTGCTGGGGCATGATGGTAACAAACTTGTTTGAGTGGCCAACCAATGTTTGGTTTAACTTGAGGTCTAGGACATTGGAGAGAACCTATGCCTAACACTGCCTGGATTTCTAGGAACCTTACAGAGACTTAAATGGCAAGCATGGGGCCACCATGGGTCTGTTCCAGGTCCTCTGCTGATATGTTATGGCTGTTAGCTTGGTGTTTTTGTGGGACTGTTGATCCTGAGATTCTTTTCCAGCCTCAATATTCTTTTGTCCTGTTTGGCTGTCCTCTGACCCTTTCTGCAGAGGGAACAGAGGAGGGTGGATCTTGGGGAGAAGAGGGGGGTAGCTGGGAGGAGAAGAAAGGGAAACTGTTCAGGATATATTATATGAGAGAAGAATCTATTTTCAATTAAAACATTAATTCAATATTGGTTAAATGAAAATGCAAAGAAGGGAAGTAATAATGAACACAGAAGCCGGGCAGTGGTGGCGCACATCTTTAATTCCAGCACTTGGGAGGCAGAGGCAGGCAGATTTCTGAGTTCGAGGCCAGCCTGGTCTTCAGAGTGAGTCCCAGGACAGCCAGGGCTACACAGAGAAGCCCTGTCTCGAAAACCAAAAATAACAATAATAAACACAGAAAAGTGAAACATCGAAGAAGGACAGCATGATTGTGACAGATACAGTTCTTATTCTGTTTGTGTAGAGGGTGACCATCACACAGGGGTGTAAAAGTATCCTATTTGCCTGATTTAACTGTCAGCTTACTTCCATCTGCTAACCTAGCTTCTATTTCTAGAAGCTTCTAGCCTCCATACAATCTTATCTAGGTCTAGAATGTTTTTTGGCATCTGAGACTTAACTGTTGAATAAATTCAACCTTTCTTTTTCTTTCTGAACTCTGGCTGGTTGGTCAACTCAGCTCTTCTGGCTCAAACTCCTCTTCATGCTAACTGATTCAAACTGGTTTCTTTCACTTCTGACTATACTGCTGTGCTTGGCCTCAAATGAACTCTAGCAATCTGTTCTTCTCATTCTGGCTCCTTCTATCTTCAGCTGTGTCTAGCTTGTTCTCCCTTAAACTTGTCTCTGTAAAACTCTCTTGGTAAAACTGCCTCCTCCTCTCACCCTCTGTGCTGCTTCCTCTTATGTTGCTTCTCTTTCCTCTGTCTTCTTTCTGAGTTCGAGAGTTTGAGGCTAGCCTGGTATACAGAGTGAGTTCCAGGCAGCCAAGGCTACACAGAGAAACCCTGTCTCAAAAAAAAAAAAAAAAAAAATTATAATACACTAAAATGTTCAATGTTTAAACACATTCTCTCTTTTTTAAAAGAGTTTAGACATTTATTTTATATATTAAGTATATAGTTGCTCTCTTCAGACACACTAGAGGAGGGCATCAGTTTCCATTATGGTTGTGAGCTAACATGTGGTTGCTGGGAATTGAATTCAGGACCTCTAGAAGAACAGTCAGTGAGCCTAACTGCTGAGGCATCTCTCCAGCCCTATACACATTCTCCAAAGCAAAAGTTAAAGTGTCACCATCTAAAATAGATTATTTAATCCAGAGAAAACAAAGAGATGAGTCACTTATCTAAGACTATTACATGTTTGTCCACCTGTAGTTTATTCAGTATTTAAATTAAAACAAAACAGTCTGTTTCTTAACCTCATTTTTACTTTCTCATGCAGTATGACTCATTGGCAGAAAGCTCTCATACCACCTGAATAAAGCCACTTTCTGCATTTTTACAGTATACTATAATAGCACATTTGCTTTTCGTATCTATAACAACTCTTGCTACAGAAAGTCTGATATTTCATTTCTCTTCTCCACATAATGTTCTAAAAGAACATTAGAAAAACCCTTTGAAGGTGATTGCTTCAGATAGATTCTGTGCTTTCTGCTCTGCATTTTCTATTGCTACCTGCAATTTAGACAAGATGGCTGCAGCTCTCACATCCATCTATAATAAATAATCTATAACAAATAAGAGTGCACTAAGGATTAAAATTATATGGAAGAGGCCGGGCGGTGGTGGCGCACGCCTTTAATCCCAGCACTTGGGAGGCAGAGGCAGGTGGATTTCTGAGTTCAAGGCCAGCCTGGTCTACCGAGTGAGTTCCAGGACAGTCAGGGCTACACAGAGAAACCCTGCCTCGAAAAACAAAAACAAACAAAAAAAAAATTATATGGGAGAAAGAAGTGGGTTAACACTGCTTAAGCTGTAATTACATGTCATTTTATGACCAATACAGCACTGGCAGTGAGAGTCTTTACAAGTGCAAAATCCTTTAACCATTGCTATTGTCTTCATTCCTTTAGCAATGCCCTCCTTGTCCAGCTTGTCCTCAACAAATGAGCAGTAAGGTGATTCTCATATTTAGGCCACCATGAATACAATTGCAACGAACATGAAAATTTTGATGCTTCTTAATGCTAATTTCTAGTGCACGGAAAATATACTGAGAAAATGCTATGACTCATAGCAATTCTGTCATTTTTTTTTTTTTTCGAGACAGGGTTTCTCTGTGTAGCCCTGGCTGTACTGGAACTCACTCTGTAGACCAGGCTAGCCTCGAACTCTCAAACTCCGCCTGCCTCTGCCTCCCAAGTGCTGGGATTAAAGGCATGCGCCACCACCGCCCAGCAATTCTGTAATTTTTATGATAACTTGGTAGAATGGGGTTGCTTGGGGATAGGTATTATGTCCAAATGTATCAGAATACATATATTAAATATGTACAATTTTATATCAACTATACCACAACATGGTTTTAACTAATTTTAGCTGATATCTGTGGAAAATCCCAACTACTGCTATCAGAGTTTATTGCTAACACACAAACCCATGTCACATCCAGATTCATTGTTTAATTTTGAACTATGTTTTATTTTTACTCTTTTTGTTTTCTCAATTAAGTCATACTGAGATATCATTTCTGTGGCCCTAACAATATATTCTGTGTCAATAAAATCTATACTAAAGTCCTCTTTCTATTGCTTTGCACATTATTGTAGGGGACGGTTCTGATGCTCTGATCAGAAATCAACGTGTGAACCCTAAAGGTCCTGTTTCCAAATTGGCTCTTGATCAATTAATAAAGATGCTAGCAGCCAATGGCTGGGCAGAAGAGGCAGAACTTTCATGTTCCTGCAGCAAGCTAGCAGACACAGGAGAAGGAAATAAGATTCATCATGTTTCAGAGGAAGAGACAGAGCAGCCACCAGCCACGTGAGATCTTGGGTGGAGTGGCCACTGGCTGCTTCCCCGACTGGGCCTCGAGTAGCAAGCAGGTGGGAGATTAGAAACACAACTGAGCTGAGGGCAGATTTAGGATGCTGAGAAGAAGGTAATCAGGCAACTAAGTTGAGGGAAGAATTAGAGGTGTTGGACTGGGAGTGAAGATAAGGGAATGTTAGCTGCAGGAAGCTTACAAATGTCCAGCCACTGAGCTAAAATCATATAAAAAATAAACTAATGTGTGTGTGCCTTTCATCTGAGGATCCGAGGGAACCTGGACTGGTAGTACAGTCTGCCCAGAACTTAAAGCGGGGTAGTAGAAACTACACAGTACAAATTATTTCACATATGTTTCAGTTTCACACACTTACTATAGTTTGCTACATGAATAATTATGCAGAATATCTTTTGCCCATTTATACAACTGAAAAGAACACCATGAAAGTGCTATGATTTAAAAGAAAAAGAAAGAATGAAAGAAAAAGAAAAAAGGATGTTGGATATGTTCAATTTGCAGCAAATTCAAAACAATCTAAAGAAAACTCCTAACAGCATCTAGTAGGAAAGCTTATTCCATGTGAAAAAAAAAATCTCTCAGAATTATTAATAGGATTATGAAGAAATAGTACACATTTTGGAACAATATGAATTCCATCTGTACTTATCACGGAGCTACAATCAGAACGTTTACAACATTTGTGAAAAAATAAGGGGATGCAGAAAAAAACCAAGAACATAAGGCCCAAATTATATCAAGTTTTAATCAAAACCTAATGAAATTCAGCCAGGAAAAATGTGAACTTGACCAATATTACCTATGATTGTATGTGTATACAAATTAAATAAACAGACTTCACAACTCCCACAAAAAATGACTCAAAGTGACCCCAAAACTGTCTCTCCAGCCACTACTGATCTTACTTCCAGAGAGGCCCTATGCTCTAGAACTCTCTGAATGGATGTGATCAGATGTGTCCTCCCCCCAGCCTTGAGTAGGCCAGAAAGACCTTGTTTATCACAATAGACCAAAAAAAAAAAAAAAATAGGACCTACGTGGAGTTACCCACCTTGGCTGTATGCACAGCCTGCTACAGGAACTTAGAAGAATAGACTGCCCATTGAGCTTGCCTTGAAACACCTCTGTGACAAAAGATGGGTTCCCCCACCCATCTCCGGTTGTGACAAAGGATGGGTCCCCTCACCCATCTCCAGCTGAAACAACAAGGGGTTCAGTGGTGGGGCTTTCGCTATAAATTAAAAGCTGAACATTAAACTTCAAGCCTTGATCAGAATATTTTGTCTTGGCTTCATCTTTTCTCCTCCGTCCCTTTTTCATTTCCAGCCCCCCTTTCAGGTGAACCCAAGCCACAAGCAGCTATAATCAGAAAGGTGGGCTATGGCTCAGTAGTCCCCCCATGCCTCCTTGTGATCATCTTACACAAACCCAGCCCTACTGAGCCCACACACAAACAAAGGTTGAAGAATAATTTAATGTCTGCTTCCTGCTATGTGGATTATGGCAGGATGTAGAATCTGACCTACCCACCTGCATACCACCATGCACACTGAGAAACCTCTGCATCTCAGAAACTCCTTTTGTACCCTGGAACTGAATTTCCCTGAATCAGATGTCTCTGTTCAGGCCGATAAAGCGTAGCAGATGTTCAAGGTCTATTTAGCCTGCCTGCAGTGGCGATTGTTCAAGGTCTGCTTAGCCTGTACAGGCTGCAAAAGTCACAGCCTGTGTCTCAACCCTCTGAACTGATTTAACCTAGTCAACAAGGATTGTATATAACTATATAGGACAGTTCCCTAACTGATATTTAATATCCATTGGCTCAACACAACCTCCCCAAATTGTACAGCCACCAATCTGGTCCGTTTTTATTCATATATATGCTGCAAAATTACAAAATCACCACCCTGCCTGAATCAGGTCTGTCTTCATAATGGTGACTCCTGCAGCTGACTCTTAAACTTTTGTCTGTGATGTAGCTATTGCTCTCCCTGTTTCACCCTGCAATGTACACAGTAAACTGTTCCTCCTGTCCTGATCTGAAGGCAGAAGCCATGCTCCACAGCAAATCCTATTGCTGCAATGAACAGTTAATTATATGACTCAAATGAGTAATTTTAACACTCTGTTATGATATATCCCTTAACTTAAGGATTTAGGATGTTTAATCAAGAGGAAAGCAAGGTGATTGCCTTAGGAAGAGGTTGGGGAACAAGCTGATCTGAGTTAACATAGCTTATCTCAGAAATCTTTTTTTCTGAAAGGCTGAAGATTCAGCTGTTCTAAAATATGCCTTCCCAGGGAGAAATCACTTCACATACAATTAGAAGATTAATTTAAAACAATCTCTTTAATAATAGCTTGTATCCAATTCTGGTTTGTAGTGATATTTTTGAGAATTCTGGAATTTTGGTTTCTCTAAAAAACACAGAAATATTATAAGACTGTGCTTTTTTTGTTTTTTAAATCTCAGGTGTAGGAATGTGAGACTGGTTCTGACTGTCTGCAGCTACTAACCATGGTTTGCCTAGTACTCTAGCAGAAACATGGTTTTGCCAGCTACAGATTTCTGAGTTGGTGTGACATCTGGAATTCTGGAAATTTTTTGGAGGGTACATAAATTTGAGGACCCTGAGAGGCAGGGTGGAGGACAGATTTTGCATTCCACTTATTCTATCGCCCTTAAGTCTCTTAGGTTCAGGTTCCAGGTTATGTTTTCAACAATTTAAATTTTTTGGAGGGTTGTTGGTCTTTTAGGAAGGTTGGTTGTAGTTTATAAGTATCTATGGTCAGCCGGGCGGTGGTGGCGCCCGCCTTTAATCCCAGCACTTGGGAGGCAGAGGCAGGCGGATTTCTGAGTTCGAGGCCAGCCTGGTCTACAGAGTGAGTTCCAGGACAGCCAGGGCTATACAGAGAAACCCTGTCTCGAAAAACAAACAAAAACCAAAAAACAAAACAAACAAAAGAAATGTCGGGAGCCTGATGTTTGTCTGATTCTAAAAGCAGAGTAAAAGTTTGCCTCTGCTTCTCTGAAGCAGAGAGAGAAAGAGAGAGACAGAGACAGAGACAGAGACAGAGACAGAGAGAGAGAGAGAGAGAGAGAGAGAGAGACACAGACAGAGAGACAGAGACAGACAGACAGAGAGAGACAGAGACAGACAGGATATGAATATCTGCTAGGTAGCATCAAGGTAGGTCAGGGTAAGGTGGCTGATTTCCCAGTATGGAATGATAAAAGGAGGTACACTTGAGGCTCAAGGTGAGGCGCTGAAAATTCTATAGACCTTGGTGGAAGGAACAGAGAGGAGCCTCTGGATAAGAACAGATGCCCCGTGTATACTTCAGCAAATTGTTTGTTAGCTGTGGCTTTGCTTCCCACAGTATTGTGAGGTATAAAAAGGCTATCTAAAATAAAGTTGAGGCTGCTGCTTGGCCGTTGTGGCGGCACTATTAACCAGCAGTCCTTCCAAATCTAACTCTTGGCTTTGCTTCTTTCTGCCTTTACCATCTTTAATCCTCACTCCTTACTCCCTGCTCAGAGATTGTTTGACTCATGCTGGTGGGTCAAGTACAAGGAAAGAAATTAGATCTTTCTCCTCCACCCTTATTTTTCTCCTATCTAGTGTTAGAAAGAGCATTTGGAGGCAGCAGAGGGGGTGTTAGGAGCAGGGAGAAGAAATCACAAAGTAGCAAAGAACAGCTACACTGGTTAATGCTAAAAGAGGAGCCAGCCTTGGACAGATTTTGCATTCCACTTATTCTGTCACCCTTAAGTCTCTTAGGTTCAGGTTCCAGGTTATGTTTTGAACAATTTAAATATGGACTGTACACTGCAAGTCTAGCCACTTAAACAGATGAGAAATTTACACAGCAAACATATTACCAGGATAATTTCTTAAGAACACCAGTTCCCTAAAACTACAGGTCATTCTTCAGTGACAGGGTCTTAAGTGGAAGGTCCCAGATGATGAAAAACACAGGAGAACATAGAAAATATAAAAGCTGGTGTGGAGAGGTCTTGCACAACTATGTCTTATGCTAAGTAAGCTTCTTAAGAAGAATACCATCTTGTACACTACTTACATGGGGGAAATGGAAGGAAACAGGAGACTTCTATGAAGTCTGCAGAAACATATGAAGAAACAATGAAGTTAGCAGAAACATCATACAATGAGACACACTCAGGAGAAGTCTAATCAAACACTGCTGCACAAGGGGAACTCAGGGTATCTCAAGAACATTCCTGACCAAGCCTATAGTGGCCTTGGGACTGATAATCACAGTCTCATGCTTTGGGAAGAGTTGTGTTCTCAGAATCTGAAGCAACCCCTCCCAAAGACCCTGGCCCCAGATCATTGGCAGCTCTCCCAAGCATATTCTTGGTATTAGAGAAGGATCTCTGTTCATGTAGACCTGTTGAGCGCCAACTCCTAGCAGAAAGCGGCTATCATCTTTGCAGCCATCTTGGGCCATATATTTGCAGGTTACTTTTCCACCCTGACAAGAGACTTGTTTTTCTAGCATGATATTTTTACAAGTAGTCCACAACAGCTGAGCACACTCTGATAACATCTTGTTTTTCTCAGACATATCCTGGACTCGTGGTTAAGTGTCTCCAGCTGCACTCCCCTGCTTGTGCTTATGTACCCATAATTGCCTTCCATAAACGAGACTTAATCAGACAACTGTCTTGTCTCCATTCTTCACGACTCTTGACCCTCCATCCCCACTCTCTCCCTTGCATATCCCACTGACTGACCCATGGGCCAGGCCATGGACCTCAGGGAAAGAAAGCCTTGCATGATCAGGCCAGCATTCAACACAATAGTGTTTTGTTTTGTTTTTTTAAATTTTTCAAATGGCTGTCACCAGGTGTCATCTTGCCCATGTGGCAAAACTATGCTTTTCTCAAGAAAACTGAACCTTTATGGAGCACCTGGCCCTAATTAATGTTGAGTATGATCCTGTAATGCCCCATTGAGCAGCTTGTTAGAAGCCTGCTCTTCGATATGGGGATGAGCCTAGTGTCTGGTTGTAAATCAGGGTTGTTTCCTTTGTTGTGGCTTGGAGCCATATTTCTGGACAACCCTGGAGAACAAATGTGACCTCCCCAGCCTGTACAGGCCAAGCAGACCTTGAACATTTGCCAGGCAGGCTAAATAGACCTTGGCTAAGAAGACTTGAATATTTACCACGATAGCCAGGCTAAACAGACCTTGAACAATACGATGTTCTGAAAATTAAACTTTTAGCCTTGATCAGAACTTTGTCTTGGCTTCATCTTTTCTTGTCCTGTCCCCCTCATTTCCAGCCCTCCTTTCAGGAGAACCTGAAGCTGCTGGCTGGCTACAAACATGTATATCCTAGCATTCTAATCTCTAACAGGTGTGGTTAGCATACTACTTACTTATCTGTGGAGTATTTTAGAAGCAGTCCTCCCTGAAGTAAATTCTACTTGGTGTTCCTTACTATCTCCTAAGCATTGGGAAATCCTTTACATTATACTCTTCTACAGCACAGCTTGATATTGGATTGCTACACAACACATGAGATGCCTTTTACAACCTCCACAAAATTAACTTCAAACGGATCTTACACCTAAATATTAAATGTTAAGGGCAGAACTTGTAGACGATACTAGAGAAACTAGGGCTATCTATCCGAGTTTGGCATCTTGCCAAGGATATTTTCTACACACAAACCACTTTTCCAAATGCTCTGCGCAGATGCAGCCCCCATAGTAAAGTTATTCACAGCCTACGAGAGGATCCAGCGAATGGCACGGACCACAAGGGACCTCACAGGTGCCGCATCTTGTCGCCAGTTCCCACCCTGTCCCGGGAAAAAAAAACACATCAGCTCCCACTGCCCAGCCCCCTGCTCCTCCCGGTTGTTGGCAGTGATCCTTTGCTCACCATGTCGCAACTTCAGAGCTTGCCAGGGCACAGTTCAGAGCATCCAGCCGCAGGACAGAGAGAGCATATCACACCAAACCATTCAAGACTGCTCAGCTAAGAGGAACCGGCAGCATGGCTCCCGGAAGAACCCGCCTCCTCTTCTGACTGGCAGGTCCGCCTGAAGGCTTTGATTGGTCAGTGAGTCTTGAGTGACATGAGCACCTCCCTTAGGAGGAAATAGGCTCAGATAAGAGCATTTGCATTTGGGCTAATGCAAGGCTCAAGGTAAAGGTAATTGAGGAATGTGTGGCATTCCTTTTATCTTGATCATTCTGATAAGCCCCCACACCCAGTGACTCCAGGACTTTGTTGCCTTGCTTGATTATTTTATCTTTGATCTAGGAACTGACTATATTTTTTGGATGTACCTAGATTGATATAAAAACAGATTGGGAAAAAATAAAGGTGCTTCAGCCTCAGCACTAGCTGGAATCACATTATAAAATTGTCTAATGGTCTTTTTTCTTTTCAATCCTCACTTCCTCCCTGAGACCCTGTTGACTGACTGAGCCGGCTTGGTCACTACGAGAACCTGTGGTCAGCCAGGCGGTGGTGGCGCACGCCTTTAATCCCAGCACTTGGGAGGCAGAGGCAGGCGGATTTCTGAGTTCGAGGCCAGCCTGGTCTACAGAGTGAGTTCCAGGACAGCCAGGGCTACACAGAGAAACCCTGTCTCGAAAGAAAAAAAAAAATTAAAAAAAAAAAAAGAAGGGATTTTCCATTTCAAAAACTGTAATTAAGAAGAATCTCCTACAGTACCCAACCTTTGGATTTTAATTAATTTCAGATGTAGTCAGCTTGGCTACCAAGAATAGCCATGACAAAAGCCACGACAAAAGAGCTGAGAAAGATATCCCTCCCACCCCCCGCCACGTGGCAAGCTGGGAAAGCAAGGGAGTTCTTTCCAAAGCAATAATTTTGCTAAACAAAGGGAGCATTGAGATTTTACTTATGGAGCCTGGATACATGCACATATAGGTTTGCCTACTCCTAAGCATGCTAAGTTAAATCCTCTTCTGAATGGGCACAATGTAAAAGCAGAGATATTTAAGGGTATTCTTAGTATATATAAATTATAAAAAATGATGGACAGAAATGCCTCTGGAATTTTCACCTTATACTACAAGGTCTTAGCTGAAAACCAAGTAAATAACACTGTGAAAGATTGCTCAGGAGTCAATGCCACCTGTCAATCATGATGTATGATCTAACAGATAGATGTATCAGTGCTACAATTCTCACATATACAAATGACAGAGAACATGAATCATAAAACTTCAAGGAGAATTTACCTATCAGTACTGTGGGCACTGTTCTTAGAAGAACAACTGTGCTGAGATATTCTAACCTCAGAATAAGGCTCCTTTAGACTCTAAGCAGGCTGGCTCAGAGGAAAGCCACAGCTATTTCCATGCAAGACCAGAGGAGTTTATTTTAGGTAGCCCTGACTGTTATCGGACTCAATATTGTGACATCACTGTATATGAACTTTTATTTTTTTAAATTCTATTTTTAATGTGTGTGTGTGTGTGCGCGCACACACACATGCACACACATGCCTGCTTGTGTCTATGTGCAGTACCAACAGAGGCCAGAAGAAGGCAGGAGATGCCTAGTACTAGAGTTACAGGAAATGGTTAGTTTCCCTATGGCTTCTGGGAAAGGAACCTGTGTCCTCAGTAGCAATACCTATTGCTCTTTTTTTTTTCCAAAGAGGAGAGGGTTTATTCAGGGCAGAGGGCAATGGTGGGAAGAGAAACAGGAGAAGATGGCAGGGAGAGAGAGGGAGGGAGAGAGAGAGAGAGAACAGAGAGAGGAGAGAGAGAGAGAGAGAGAAAGAGAGAGAGAGAGAACGCTCAGAGAAGTAGAGGAGTAGAGGCAGGCCATGACCACGTGGAGAGAAGGGGGAAGAGAAGGAGGGAGGGGGGAGAGGCACAGACAGAACCTACAAACAAGAGAACAGAGAGCAAGCTACCCATTGCTCTTAACAGCTAAGCTATCTTTTAATTTAAAATTTATTTTTATATATTTTGATTAAAATATATTACATCACTTTTCCCCTTTCCTTTGTCCTCTCTCCATCCCTTCCCAAATATTCCCAGCCAATTTCTTCCTTGTTAAGGATTTGTGAATAAATATGATCAATTATATGACTAAAACTTGCTGAGTCCATTTCTTTTTTTTTTTTTTTTTTTTTTTTTTGGGTCTTTCGAGACAAGGTTTCTCTGTGCAGCCCTGGCTGTCCTGGAACTCACTCTGTAGACCAGGCTAGCCTCGAACTCAGAAATCCGCCTGTCTCTGCCTCCCAAGTGCTGGGATTAAAGGCGTGCACCACCACCGCCCGGCGCTGAGTCCATTTCTGTTAGTTGTGTCTATTTTGTTTCAGGACTGACTACATTGCACTGGATAGCCAAATAGAGACCTCATCTTTGCTTGAGGTGAATTCTCCTGCTTGCAGTAGAGTTCCAGTCTTTAATGATCAAGAAAATGTTAAGGGCACAAAGGCCCTTGTATTCACAAATAACTAGGAAAAACAGGAATGTTTAACACACAGGGTCATCTTCTCAATGAAGGAGATAAAATACCTGCATTCTATCCAAAAGGCTCAGGGTGAATTTTGTTAATGACCATGTAATCTCTGCTATCTGTGGAGGCAGACCTCACCTACCTTCTGCTACAGAGGCAGACATAACTGAAATTCCCCAGAATGATTATCCCAGACTCCTTCCCTAGACTGTTACCCATCCTTTGGGGAGATGTCATATGCACTTTATGGCCAGCTGACCTCTATGCTATTGGTCAGAGACCACACTAAATTCTAGGTCTTTTTTGTTTTGTTTTGTTTTGTTTTTTCGAGACAGGGTTTCTCTGTGTAGCCCTGGCTGTCCTGGAACTCACTCTGTAGACCAGGCTGGCCTCGAACTCAGAAATCCGCCTGCCTCTGCCTCCCAAGTGCTGGGTTTAAAGGCGTGCGCCACCACCACCCAGCCTAAATTCTAGGTCTTTTAGCTATAGAACCCACCCTCATGGTCACATGTACTTTGTAAAAGAGTTTCTATGTAGTCATACCTTAAACTTTATTGTGCACCTGGAACTGGACTGATTGGACTGATAGTTGCCTGGAAATCTTTTCCCAAATTCTACTGTATGTTGGCAATGAACTGCCTAATATTAGAGTCCCCCAGTCTGATCCCTCAAGTCAATCTACACAGGGCTTTCATTTTCATATTTTACTGTGGTTTGCTTCCCTGTCCCTGCAGGGATCCCCTCAACACCTCAAGTGACCTAGAATGTCTTGGACAGGAAACATTATCAGGAATAGAAAACTCGGAAGTAGAAAATACCTCAGAAGCTAAGAGCACTGAAATTTCTTCCAGAGCTCAGGTTTTACTCAGCACATAAGGCAGCTCATTACTATCTGTAACTCAAGTTCCAGGGGTTCTGACACCATCTCCCGGTGTCCCTGGCCAACATGCATGAATGGAGTACAGGCAAGACACTCATACACATAAAAGAACGACTAAAATTCTCTCTCTCTCTCTCTCTCTCTCTCTCTCTGTGTGTGTGTGTGTGTGTGTGTGTGTGTGTGAGCGAGAGCGGGGGTTACATAGTAAAAGTTACTATTCAAGCAGGGGATAGTAGTGCACTTCTTCAATTCCAACACTTAGAACACAGAGGCAGGAAGATCACTGAGTTTGAGGAAAGCCTGTGCTACATAGTCAACACACACACACACATTGGAAAATAAAAACAAAACTAAGTAATATAGATAAAAAGGAACATTGGGGAACTGGGACAATACAATACCTCTTAAAGTCATATCAGGTGTTTGCCACCAGTGTCCACACAATTATTTTCAAAAATAAATGTTGTCAAGCATGGTAGCACATACTATTAATCCTAGCACTTTTGAAGCAAATTCGTATCTATGAGTTTGGGGTCATGCTGGTCTACATAGTCACTTCCATAGTATAACCCATTTCAAATATACCTAAAATTTTAAAGGAAAAAAAAAAAAGGTGAAACAGCTCTGATTAAAGGCAGGGGAGCCCAGAGATTGAACTAACCAAAGAATGAGCACAGGTTGGACCTAGGTCCTTTGAGAAGTGAGACACCCCCCCCAATATCACCCCGCCACTAACCCCATTACTCCCCCCACACACACACATACATACACACACATCAAGTATATGAAGGACTAGGCACATCCTCTCCCACTGAGGCCAGACAAGGCAGCCCAGTTAGGAGAACGGGATCCACAGGCAGGCAGGCAGGCAACAGCTCTTGTTTAAGTTGGTGGGGACCCTCAAAGGAGAAGGGAGGAACGGGGAGGATCTGCACTGCCATATCAACCCCAGTAGAATCTGTGTGACAAGTTTCACAGACTGAAGTGAAACCTTCAAAAGAAAGAGGCCTCCTGGAACCGGTTGTGGAACTCTTGCCCGGAATAAAACATTGAGCCATAGTTCTCATGGCAACTTATCTGTTTTATTTTCTTTTTTTCCTTTTTTTATTTAGGACATGTTCCTGATAGTCTAGGCCAAGATCTTAAGCAACAAAAAATAGCTAAGAATCTATCCCTTGAAATGGAGTCACTAACATGACTTTGCCTCCAGGGAAACCGACGCTTTAATTTATAATCACTTACAAAATTACATAATAGTATTATGATAGATAAAAACTTTCCCAACAATAAAATTTTATATGGCTACAAGTGTATCATCAGAGGTGGGCTTTGGTATATGGTAAAGAAAGCCTTAAATAAAAAGAATTAAAATAGTTTAAATTTATGCGTTGAAGATTTATGAAAAAATCAGGTATTAGATGTTAAGTAGTAGTTGATTATAAAGATTTATTAACCTGCTCTTGGAGATCTGAAACTAGCCTTGGATGACTGCCTCACTGAATACATCCTTTCAGAGTTGTAACACTTGAATCATTTCTAGTGCGTCAAATAATAACGATGTTACCTGTTCTATTTGTGATTTATTGAATATATCTTTTCAGAGTTGATATGCTTGGATGATTCTTGTGCTTTACTGTGCCAAATGATAATGATGATTGCTTTCCTGAATACATCTCCTAAGAGTTGTAATATTTGTTTATGTATAAAAAACTCTTGCTTGAGAGCTGCAAAATACACTCAGATTCAAACTGCCTCTGTGTTTGTTTCTGTTTGTCACTGCTGAATCCTTACCTACCTAGCCTTTGAGGACCCTCATCCCAGGGACTTCCATACCTGACTGGGGTGGTCCATGGCACTGCATGGTGGGTACTGGGAGGAGAGGGTGAGCTGATATTGGAATGTAAAGTGAATAAATAAATTTTAAAAATAAAAGCAGGAAGCCGGGCGGTGGTGGCGCACGCCTTTAATCCCAGCACTTGGGAGGCAGAGGCAGGTGGATTTCTGAGTTCGAGGCCAGCCTGGTCTACAGAGTGAGTTCCAGGACAGCCAGGGCTACACAGAGAAACCCTGTCTCGAAAAACCAAAAAAAAAAAAGAAAAAAAAATAAAAGCAGGAGAGTATTTTTATATTCAAGTTCAAAGTACATAGTAAATGATTACAAAAATGGAATTTTTTGCAGTTAGTAATTTAGTTAACTACCAGTCAGTTCTCAGAACATACCATGAACAATGGTAACAATTTACTATGTATCCATCTTAAGATTACAGAGGAAGAACAAGTCAAAATAACAAGTTGACCTTTTACTTGGAATATGATTACAGAAAACACCATAGGAAACAATATAGAAATTAATCAAATTTTAACATCAGGTTTAATTAGGAAAAGGAAGAAAAAATGAAATCAGCTGTCCCTTAACAAATATATTTTTGATTTGTTTCTTTGTTTGAGACAGGATCTCATTTAAAAGCCCAGTATATCTTGATTCACTAAGTATACTATAATGTATTATACACATTGAATATGTAGTAAATAACAGTATTTATTTAATCTTGTGTCTTTGGACCATCATTCCTATCATGGCAGTCTTCTATTCTATAATACAGGGATCTGAGAATTTATTTAATATTGGTTTGGTTAGAAGTAAGGGGCAATGTTCTTTTTTTTGTTTGTTTGTTTGTTTGTTTGTTTGGAGACAGGGTTTCTCTGTATAGCCCTGGCTGTCCTGGAACTCACTCTGCAGACCAGGCTAGCCTCGAACTCTCGAACTCAGAAATCTGCCTGCCTCTGCCTCCCAAGTGCTGGGATTAAAGGTGTGCGCCACCACCCCCCGGCAAGGGGCAATGTTCTTAACAGGGTTTCTTCTTAATGAAAGTTCAGACCTGTCAATCTTGGGATCATTTCTAACCTCAAAGACAGGGACTGATGTTAACTGCTCTAGAACTAAAGTGAGAAAAAATTTCTTCCCTGGTTCCTATAGTTGGAAGGGGAGATTTTCTGTGTTCTGATCTTTAACAGACCACTTCTATATAGTTACCTTTCTATTGCTGTCGTAAAACACACCATGGTCCAGACAAATTATAATTGAAAGCATCAAATTGAGCTCACAGTTCCAAAGAATTAGATTCAATGATGGTAGTATAAACACATTGCAGCAGGAAAGAGCTTAGAGCTCACATTTGAACCTCACACAAGAGGTAGCAAGCACAATGGGCATAGTCAGAAACTTTTAAAGCCTCAAAGTGCACCCATATGACACACCTCATTCAAAATGAGGTGTTCTACACTTGTGCTCCTTCCCAAACAGTTCCACCAACTGAAAATAAGTATTCTTTTTTTTTTTTTTTTTTTTTTTTTTTGGTTTTTCGAGATGGTTTCTCTTTATAGCCCAGGCTGTCCTGGAATTCACTCTGTAGACCAGGCTGGCCTTGAACTCAGAAATCCGCCTGCCTCCCAAGTGCTGGGATTAAAGGCGTGCGCCACCTCTGCCCCGCATAAGTATTCAAACATATGACTCTATAGGAACCATTCTAATTTAACCACCACATTTCTTCAACTCTTAGTGAAAATTACTTTTTAACCTACCACACTCTACCATATCCTTAAAGGGGTTGGTTATGTTTTCAACGTACAATGCCACAGGGGGAAAAAAAATTCTATTCCACAAAGAATCAGAAAATAGCAAGGAATGAACAGACCAAAGCAAAACAAAAATTCAGCGGAAAAAAACATTAGATCTTGTAGATCTTTGTTCAGCTACTTGAGATTATGATGAAATTGCCTGGACTCCAATAGACATAGGTATGCCCACTCTTCCAGCTCTGTCAGCTGTAGCACACACAGTTTCTTCAGGTCAGCCTCACTACCTGCCTACAGTTTTCCTCAGAGCTGGTCCTAGAATCCCAAATATCTTGTGTATACCAGTCTGTTTTATTTTGTTGAAAGTGGGTTGGCAGAGCTAGAGATCATTCCGTTGTTAAGAGCTCTGTTAGAATTGTCTTCATTCCTAGCACTTACACAATAGTTCACAACAGTCTGTAATTACAGTTCCATAGAAACCATATATCTAAATAGTTGTGTACAAGCTGGTACCTGGCATTGACTTGAGTGATTACATAAATGACACAAAAATGTACTTTTTTCCTACAAGGGAACATGAGAAAGTTGTTTGAGTTGCTGTCCTCTTACAGTTAGTTGGTGATAACATGTGATGTAAGGAATGAAAGGTATAATCTAGCTGATAGTTCCATATAAATAATCCATTATGATAGGAAAGATTTGGGGACAGTGTTGGGAATAGCTTGATAAATAGTCTGAGGTCAGGAATAAGAGATAAAATAGAAACTTACAACAGATTTAAACCTTGAGTACGTGACAACAATTCATTCCTCAAAGGAGTCTCCATTTCCTAAAGGTTGCACAACTCCGTAACAGTATCACCACCTTGGGATCCAGTGTTCAAACACATGAACTTTGGAGGATATTTCACATTCAAACCATAAAAGTTAATTCAGTAGCCAAATATCAGTGCCATGGCATAGTAAAACAAATTAGATTAGTACAAAGTTTGTTTTCTTGTATAATAACAACATAATAAGTGGGTTTTTTTTACCTACAATAAAAGAACAAAGAAAGTTATGAATAAAAGTATTTAAAATATATTAGTGAAAGTATAACATAGGTGTGTTAAATCAAAGTGGGAAAATTCCACTTTTTTTTTTTGCAATTTGTTTTTTCCAGACAGGGTTTCTCTGTGTAGCCCTGGCTGTCCTGGAACTCACTCTGTAGACCAGGCTGGCCTCGAACTCTCGAACTCAGAAATCCGCCTGCCTCTACCTCCCAAGTACTGGGATTAAAGGCATGTGCAACCACCTCCCTGCTGTTTCCTTTCTTTTTGACATGCTTGGACCACCTGTAAATGGAATCTAACCTGAATCTTAAACCTAACACTGAGTTATCCCAAATTTAATTCCTAACCCCTTAACCCCTACCCACTAACCCTAACCATTCTGCATATGAGGAAACATCATAACCCTAATTCTAACCCTAACCCTAAGTACTATAGCCTAAGTACTATAACCCTAGTACTATATCTTAGTTGTAACCCTACCCTTATCCCTAGGTCTAACCTTAACAAAAGATTCTGCTGTGTTTTAGCATATGAGAAGACCATAGAAAAATTTAAAAATACTAATTATTAAAGTATAAAGGAAAGTTTTTAAATTTTTCTTGTATATTAAAATTGTATTACTGTCCCAATTTTTATCACCCCTATCTCTTTCATTCACTCAACCCATATTTGCTTGTGATTCACCATTTAAAGAACTATGGTTTTCTTTGTTAGGGTTTCTGTTGCTTGAGTTCTACTTATGGGTTTCTCATTTTTGTCCTAGTTAGTTTTGGTGTCACAAACTAGAATCACTGGGTAAGAGAGAAGCCCAACTGAGGAATTATCTCCTTTAGACTGGTCTGTGGGACATTTTCTTAATTGTTAATTGAGGTAGCAGCTAGGCTCATCCCACTGTGGGTGTTGCCATCCCTACTTAGTTGAGTGTGGGCTGTATAAGAAAGGTGGTTAAACAAGGCAGGGGAAATAGGCCAGTTAGATTTCCTTCCGTTTCTGTGCTTCCCTTGATCATGATGTATAACTTTTAAGTTAAAGTATACCCTTTCCTCCTCAAGTCAGATTTTATCACAGCAACAGAAAAACAAAATAAAACCATCTATTACAGAATTATAATGCTTATCTCAGAACTGTTTTAATGATTATATAAAATAATTCACGCAAAAGCTTTATACTCACTGAGTAGTCACGATTAGCTGCTGGATTGAACCCCTTAAAGGGGAAGTGGCATACTAAACAGAGAACTCAGAACTCTTGGTTTTCTTTTCTTTTCTTCCTTCCTTTCTTTCTTTCTTTCTTTCTTTCTTTCTTTCTTTCTTTCTTTCTTTCTTTCTTTTGTTGGTCCTAGCTCTTGACAAGAATATATTTGTCTAAAGAGACTGAAAATCTATGGTTCTTTCTTCTCCTCATGGCTGCCAAAGGACCCATGTGGTTCAGATTCTCTGGATTACGGTATGGATTCTTTTTTTTTTTTTTTTTGGTTTTTTGAGACAGGGTTTCTCTGTATAGCCCTGGCTGTCCTGGAACTCACTCTGTAGACCAGGCTGGCCTCGAACTCAGAAATCCTCCTGCCTCTGCCTCCCAAGTGCTGGGATCAAGAGCGTGCGCCACCACCGCCCGGCTATGGTATGGATTCTTACTGCTGAACATTAGCTACTATGGGTTTGAAGTTGGGTCTCTGTTGGGGCTTGGGTATTAAAAAAAAATGTTTGTATGAACACAAGCTAGTTAGACCATGGAGTTTCTTGTGTTACTTTCTTCTTTGGAGTATTGCTTTAATTACATATGATTTATATGTTACTCACAAAGGTGGTTATTCATTAATACAAAATCAAGAAGCTGAAGGCATTGGTGTGCCCAGGGGATTAGGATGAAAGTACTTTATGAGTAGACTTGGTAAGTTGACTTCTTTTTCAAAAAAATACTATTTATTTAATGTATATGAGTACACTGTTGCTGTCTTCAGACACATCAGAAGAGGGAGTCAGATCCCATTACAGATGGTTGTGAGCCACCATGTGGTTGCTGGGAATTGAACTCATGGAAGAACAGTCAGTGCTCTTAACCACTGAGCCATCTCTCTCTAGCCCATAAGTTGAATTCTAAATTGAATTCCCTAACCCTAACCCCTAAAACTCTAACTCCTAACCCCTAAAACTCTAACCCCTAGCCCCTAACCTAACCCCTAACCCCTAACTCCTAACCCCTATCCCGACCTTGACCCCGACTCTGACTCTGACCTAAACCCTAACCCTATGTCATGAATGTTCAATCATGTGTGGTCAATGGTCTGCATTCCTATGCCATGAACTTTCAGCCATGTGATGAAATAGGGCTGCCCAGTGCAGATGGTTCATTCCTGAGATAAGATATTTCTCTATTTTTGTGGTTATCTTAGGCTGTTCTGGATTTTATGGTCTGTTCCTAGAGCTGATGTCTTTTTTTGGGGGGGGGGTGTTTCAAGACAGAGTTTCTCTGTGTAGCCCTGGCTGTCCTGGAACTCACTCTGTAGACCAGGCTAGCCTCGAACTCTCGAACTCAGAAATCCGCCTGCCTCTGCCTCCCAAGTGCTGGGATTAAAGGCGTGAGCCACCACTGCCCGGCTAGAGCTGATGTCTTATGATCTAGTTTCTGGGACTTATGATCTATTCCTGAAACTTGTGTCTTACAGCATTGTTTTGAAATCAGGCCTGGTCCTTAAATGGAGATAAATGGAGTTTTTGTTGCTTGTTCAATACACCATGATTAACAGATAGCATTGGTTCCTGAGAAATCTACCTTCACAGTGTTATTTGCTTGATTTTCAGATAAGAACTTGTGGTACAAAATGAACATTCCTGAGGCATTTCTGGCTGTTATTTTTATAATTTACATCTGTTTCTACATGACTTTGAGCTAAGCATGTTCCTAAATGTCTTTGTTTTTACATTGTGACCACGTTCAGAAGAGGATCTAACTTAGCATGCTTAGGAGTAGGCAAACCTATATGTGAATGTCTCTGGACCCCCTAAGTAAAATCTCAATGCTTCCTTTGTTGAAGAAAAGCATTGCTTTGGAAATGACTCCCATGTTCTTCTTGCCTGCCACAGGGGGAGGGGGGGATCTTTCTCAGCTCTCCTGTCTTGGCTTTTTATGATGGCTATTCTTGGTATTCAAACTGACTTTATCTTTAATTAACTAAAATTCAGAGTTGGGTACTGTGAGAGATTTTTCTTAATTATAATTTTGGAAGTGAGAAAACCCTTCTTCACTCTGGATCTTTTGAGATGATAAGAACTACTTTTAATCTAGATCTAGACCACAGCTTCTGATGGCAGCCTCCATATATAAAGGACATTGGAGATGGTAGCTCGTTCCCTTTGTCTGCTTGCCCTCGCTCTGGCTAGCAAGTTTGGATTTTTTTGTTTTTTGGATTTTGCTTGTAGCGGGGCGGTGGTGGCGCACGCCTTTAATCCCAGCACTTGGGAGGCAGAGGCAGGCGGATTTCTGAGTTCGAGGCCAGCCTGGTCTACAGAGTGAGTTCCAGGACAGCCAGGACTATACAGAGAAACAATGCCTCGAAAAAAACAAAAAAAAACAAAAAACGAAAAGAAAAAAAAAGAAAAAAATGGATTTTGCTTGTTTGTTTTCTGGCATTAGAGCCTATTTCTTTGGAATTCTGATGCATACTGATGATCATCTGAGACATCTAACAACGTGGAATCAACCACTTTCCATTGTTAGACAGCCATTGTTAAACTAATTGGATCACAGCCTGTGAGCCATGATAATAAATAGTACTACACACCTAGAGAGATTCATTCTATCGGTTCTGTTCATTGTTCATCTAGAGAACCTTAAGTAACGCAGCTGTTTTTTGTTTCTGTTTTTAGTTTTTTTCCCCACCTTCTCACAGAGGAAGACAGACGTGCTGGCCAACAATAGAGTTCCACAGTGTTTTTCATCTGTTTCTTGCTTTTGCCTCCCCCCACCCCCCACCCCCCGCCCCGGTTGTCTCATACCCACCAGCTAAAAAATATCTGCAGTTTACCAGAACCCAGCTTGAAGGCGCACAACAAATATCTTGTTTCCTAAAGTCTATCTTTAATTGTTAATACCCTGGGTATCCTTCCACTGAGGACCAGATTGAGAACTCCACTGCAAGTTGAGTAATAGGCTATGTAAGCTTTCCTCCTTGATTCCAGGAGGAAGAAGTGGAAGTGCCTACTGAGTACTCAGGGGAGTTCAAGCAAGGGCTGAAGTGGCAAGGTAGTGAGTGCAGGATCAATTGCCACAAAGGGAGGAGCAGGCAACTGAGCAGAGGAAACTGGAGTGGTGGGTCCTCCCCGGGGCTGGGTGGGAAGACAAACAAGTAGGATACTGGAGGACAGGCTCAAATAGTACTGAAATGCACATCTCTGCACACCTGGAAAAACTTTTGCCCTGGACTGGAAGCCTGAGTCGGGAACTCAGTCAGCAAACTGTAACACAAAGGGAGGTGCTCATGTCACTCAAGACTCATTGGCCAATCAGAGCCTTCAGATGGACCTGCCAGTCAGAAAAGGGGGAGGATTCTTCCGGTTGTCATGCTGCAAGTTCCGCTCCGAGGCTGAGCAGTCTTAAATGTTTCCGTGTGTTGTGCTCTGAACTCTGCTACTGGGTATTGCGAGGGGACGCTCTGAAGTCGCCACATGGTGAGCGCAGGGTCACTGCCCACAATAGGGAGGAGCAGGCAGCTGAGCCTCGGGAGCTGTTGTGGTGGGTCTTCCCTGGGGCTGGGTGGGAAGTGCCAGCCAGATGCTGAGAAGTCCCTTGTCCTACTCACTTGCTGGATCCGGGGGTGGCCTCTGAATAACTTCACTATGGGGGCTGTGTCTGGGCAAAACATTTGGAGCAGGGACTTGTGTGTAGAAACATCCTTGGCAGGATGCCAAACTCGGAGAGCCCTAGTGTCTCTAGTATCTTCTACAAGTTCTGTCCTTAGCATGTAATATTTAGGTGTAAGATCCGTTTGGAGTTAATTTTGTGGAGGTTTTAAAAGGCATCTCATGTGTTGTGTAGCAATCCAATATCAAGCTGTGCTGTAGAAGAATATAATGTTCGAAAAACAAAACAAAAAAAGAAGAAGAAGAGTATAATGTAAAGGATTTCCCAATGCTTAGGAGATAGTAAGGAACACCAAGTAGAATTTGCTTCAGGGAGGACTGCTTCTAAAACACTCCACAGATAAGTAGCATGCTAACCAGGCCTGTTAGAGATTAGGACGCTAGGGTTAGGATACACATGTTTATTCATGACGACTATCCAGAAATTTGGCTCTAGGTCATGACAAAGAAGACCCCTCTTATTTACAACTAGCCACTAAGCCCATCCTCATATAAAAGAGCAGGCCTCTAGCAAGCTGCTCAAGGCGGCATTACAGGGTCACAACCAACATTAAGGCCTGGTGTGCCATAAAGGCCCAGTTTTCTTCTTGAGAAAAACATAGTTCTGCCACACAGGCAAGACTACACCAGGTGACAGCTATTTGAAAAGGAAAAACACTGTTATGTTGAGGGCTAGCCTAATCAAGCAAGGCTTTCCATCAGGCCCTCATGTATGGAGAAGGAAACCCAGGAACATGCTTAGCAGAGCCAATACCAGACTTAGGCTTTGAGAATTTTCCCCAGGGCCCTGATGTATTGAGAATAAAATAGAGCTCCTCTAAAGCAAGGGTTATGCTTGTGAAACTTTTAATGTTCTGAGGCCAAGGCCTTTGGGAGGGGTTGCTTCACATCCTGAACCAACTCTTTCTACCACATGGGGCTGTGGCTATCAGTCCTAAGTCCACTGTAGGTTTGGTAAGTAATGTTCTTGAGATACCCTGTGTCCTACTGTGCACCATTGCTTATTAGACTCCTCCTGAGTTTGTCCCATTGCATGATAGTTTCTGCTGACTTCATAGAAGTCTACCATTTTTTTTTCCATTTTCCTCCTGTTAGTAGTATACAAGATGCTATTCTTAAGAAGCTTACTTTTGAGATGGCTCAGCAGTTAAGAGCACTGATTGCTATTCCAGCAGTCCTGAGTTCAACTCCCAGCAATCACATGGTGGTTCACAACCATCTATAATGGGATATGATGCCATCTTCTGGTGTGTCTAAAGACAGCTACAATGTGCTCATATATATTAAATAAATAATGTTTTAAAAAAAGAAGAAGCTTACTTAGCATAAGACATAGTTTGTGTAAGACCTCTTGTCCCTAGCTTTTATACTTCCTATCTTCTACTTTTCCTATCTTTTTCATCCTCTGGGATCTTCCACTCAGGACTCTGTTACTCAAGAGTAACCTGCTGTTTCAGGGCACTGGTGTACTTAAGAAATAATGATGTTAATATCTTTGCTATATAAATCTCCCATTTAAGTGGCTAGACTTGCAGTCTCCAGTCCATATTTAAATTGTTCAAAACATAACCTGAGGCTTGAACCTAAAAGAGACTTAAGGGTGACAGCAAATGTGGAATGCAAAATCTCTTCTCTGCTGCCTCCTCTTTGAGTATTAGCCAGCGCTGCATGCATCCTGTCATCAAAGACATTTTTCTTAACTAAACTTTTATGAGTACAGTGATTTCTCCATGGGAAGACGTGTTTATTCTAGCTGCATCTTCAGCCTTTTAGAAAAATATTTCTGGGATAAGTTATGTTGACTCAGGTCACATTGCTCCCCAGGGCAATGACCTTGCTTTCCTCTTGATTAAACTTCCCAAGTTCTTTAGTTAAAAGGCTGTACCACAATAGAGTTTTAAAATTACCCATTCGAGTCATGTATTGAACTGTCTATTGCAATAACAGGAAAAGGAACAAACCAGAATAGGAAGAACAGTTTACTGTATACACTGCAGAGTGAAACAGGATAGATAAGAGCTAGATCACAGACTAAAGTTTAGGATAGTCAGCTACAGGGGTCACCATTATGAAGAAGGACCTGACTCAGGCAGGGTAAGTAATTTTGTAATTTCCCAGAATCTATTAATTCACGCATATGAATGAAAACAGACTAGATGGGTATACAATTTATGAAGGTTAGCTTGAGACAATGAGTATTGAATTTCCAATTAAAAGGTTGTACTATGCAGATATTTGCAATCCTCCTTGACACAGTTAAGTCAGTTCAGAAATCTGAGATGGTTACAGATATCAGAAACTAACATTACACATAGGGAAAAGGGTTAAATTCCATTTTCTTTATGTACCACTACTCTAATCTCTTATTTGTTTTTATTTTCCAATGTTTCCCAGTCATTAAGAATTTCATTCCTTGGCCAACTGATGACTGCCCCAAATTGAGATCCATCCCATGGGCAAGAACTGATCCCTAACACTATTAATGATACTCTGTTATGCTTGCAGACAGGAGTCTAACATAACTGTCCTGTGAGAGGTTCCACCCAGCAGCCAATGGGAAGAGATGCAGCGACCCACAGTCAAAATTAGATGGAGCTTGGGGAGTCCTACAGAAGAGTTGAGGGAAGGATTAAGGGACCTGAAGAGGATAGGGACTCCACAGGAATACCAACAGAGTCAACTAACCTGAACTCTTGGGGACTGAACTATCCACCAAAGAATGGTCCATGGCTGGACCTAAGCTCCCTGAACATATGCAACAGATGTGCAGTTTGGTCCAACAACTGGAGAGGGGGTAGAGAGAACTGTCCTGAATCTGTTGCCTGTCTGTGGATCCTGTTCCCCTAACTGGGTTCAGTGGGAGAGGGTGCATCTAGTGCTACAGTGAGTTGATGTGCAGGGGGAGAGGGGATAGGGGATGTAGTTTGAGAAGGGATAAGGAGGGAGGAATAGGGCAAGGATTTGCATGACGGGGGAGGGGGTACTGGGAGGAGAGGAACTGATATTGGGATGTAAAGTGAATTTAAAAAAACATACGAGATCTACTCAGCTGTCATTTTTAAGGAGGATTCTATTGATTTTGTACTTAAACTGAAAAGAGAATTCTGTTATATAATATGCAAGGGAAGAGTGTTTCTGTAGAAACGTTGCAGATTTTTTGGCTTTCTAATAACTCATTAAAAGTCAGAGGTTTTATTGGCTCATGAAAAATTGCAATTACATGTCATATGCAAAAAAAGAGTTTTATTACTTTTCCTTAAGGGCTTTCATATTTGTTTCTGTTTAGAGCAACATCTCCTGAAGCTCAGCCATTCCTTATGGTATGTAGTTAAGACTTACTTTGAACACACCTAATCCTGCCTCTGTTACTCTGTGCCTAGAAGACAGTTTTGCAACTTCTTTTATGCTGGTCCTGACTGGCCAGTGCAAAGGAAAAGAGATTAGTGAATGAGTGTCTTCCAACCTCCCTGGATTTTGAGGGGAATTACAAACAAAGAGTGCCTATGTAAGAATTGAGTACACTGATCAACTTTGAAGCTTATGTAGTCACAGCACAGAAAGGGCTGGGGAAGAAGTAAAGTGAGAGCTTTCCTGCTTTGACAGTAGCATCGAGTAGTCAGGTAATCAATTTTAGATGATCAATAAAAAGTCCAACCTGGCCATTTTTTTGGGGGGGGGGTCACAGACCAAGGCAAAAAAGAATCTGGAGGAGGAACTGAACTTCTCTTTTGTACACATAAGCGTACACACAAAAATGGGGATAGATTTGTTTTCTAAAGTACTTATGACTTATAAAGCAGTTGATGCAAAACAAGCTGTTAAGGTATATAATACAAATATGTACTTTCTTTAAAAGTCTGTTTTCTTGTATTTAGTTTTTGAAATTTTGCATTTCCTCACACTGGTGCAGACTTGTATACAAGCATCAATCACAGGAAACAAAATGTTCTCTAAGTGATTGTAATAGATATCCTTTTCTTTGACATAAAAGAATGAGATACTTTTAGCAGTCAAAATTATTTTCTCCATTGGAAACATTTGTATGCTTTAAGTGAATCTCTCCAATTTGAATAGCCCTCCACCCCCAGTCCATTTTCTATTACTGGAAAAGGAGTGAACCAGAGTGCATGGGGTGAGTGCTGGCCAGTGATTGCTTTGATTTTGATTTTAACTGTAATCCTGCGGTTCTTGTTTAAAGGACAGTGTTATATTTATAGGTCTGTCTTTGTGTTTACTTTTATCGGTGGTGCCATCTATGTTGTGTGATTTTATTAATTATAATTTAATTATATTGTTGTTTCTCTGGAAAATGATACAGCACTGATTTTTGTCTTCTGAAAGTTTAATATATTATGTTATGAGTTTCTTGCATTTTTGTTGGTTTGGGGACTTTCTGTGGAGAAACAATTTTGATTTTCTCTTCTTGATCCTAAAGACTTGCCTCTCCTCATTTCTTGGCAACTCTGTGTCTTCCAGTTGTTGCAATCATCAATGTTTGGGTTTTTGCTACTGAAGTGATTGATATGGTTAAGACCTTGGATTTGGATTTGTAAAGCTTTCTCATATTATTGTCTGTGTGTCCTAAGTAGCTTCAGTCATCAGCATTGACATTTCAGAGCCTACAGTCATCTGAGGGAGCCTCACTTGAGGGCATGCCCTCATCAAAACAGCTGGATGCTCTGTTGGTGAGAGATTGTGTGGAGTGATGATTGGTGTGGGAAGGCTCTTCCGATGAGGGTGGCAGGATCCCTCAGCAAGTGGGCCTGGGCTGGGTAAGAGAGCTAGCTGAGCATGAGACAGTGACCAAGCAAGAGGGCAAGCCAGGAAACAGTGTTTGTCCATGGTTTTTGCCTTCATTTTTTTGGCGTGAGTTTCTATCCCCTAAGCTCCCAAAATGATTGACTGTTGTCTGACAAAACTATCCAAAAACAAAGCAAAACAAAACAAAAGAAAACCCTGTTAATTGCTTGAGATGGGTTTGGTTAGAAGATTCAATCACAGCAGCAGAGTAGCAAGTTAGAGCAAAAACATGGAATGCAAAAAGTGATTTTGCTTCTGAGCAGAACCTGAAAATGTTCTCTTTTGGTGAAATGTGGAAAATATAAGGACTTCAGATGGCAAAAGGCATGTACACAGAAATTAATTGGCTATTCCTGTAGTACCTGGAAGATCAGTGTGTTGATTAATGCAGACAGAAGAAATTGAAGTCATAGGATTTCAGTGGAATTCAGCCAGAAATCATTTGTGTAATATTTTGGCCCAAAGTCTTTCTCTGTCTCTCTCTTTTTTTTTTTTTTTTTTTGGTTTTTTGAGACAGGGTTTCTGTGTATAGCCCTGGATGTCCTGGAACTCACTCTGTAGACCAGGCTGGCCTCGAACTCAGAAATCCGCCTGCTTCTGCCTCACAAGTGCTGGGATTAAAGGCATGTGCCACCATTGACCGGCCAAAGTCTTTCTAATTCTGGCCATGCCCTGAGGATCTGAATAAGGCAGAATTAAAAAATAATGGCCTGATTTCTTAGATGGTAGATTGACTACAATGAAAAAAAGCAATAAGTTGGGCAGAAATATATGCAAAGTCTGTGGCTTGTAGAGAAAAACAGCGCTGGGAAGTTTCAGGTGTCAGCCAAATGCTGAAACAGAGTCAGGAATCATGAAGGAAATTATCACCATTAAACAGAAGGACCTTGCTCTGGATTTGAAGCCTAAGCCCCAAGGGTAACACTCCCTCCTGCTAAGCCTTCAATTAATAGAAAGAGTAGGCAAAGTGATTCCTAGTCCCAGGAAAGAACTTCATATAAAACCTGGTGGTCTAAGCATGTGGATTCCATCCCAATTTGGAAGCCAAACTTGACAGTATCACCCATATTGTGCTGGTTCTGGAAGCAAGAAAGATACAAAAATTTAAATTATTCCTCTGTGGTTGCAGTTCAGCACTGTTCCAGCCATCTGTGTTTGGCAAAGACAGAGCCCCAGTGAGAAAACTGAGAGTTCACTGTATGAAGCTGTGAGGATGAAGCCTGAGTTGTATTTTGAGACCACAAGATGTTAAGATACCTAAGCTATGAGAAATCTGCCATGGAGAGATGCATATGGGGTGGAAAGTAACCAACTGAGAGATGTCTGAGAAGTTGCAGGGTTAGGGCCATCTAAACCCTTTGAAACTGAAGCAGCCTCATGTATCTGAGACAGAAGTGTTTGCCCTGTTGGGTTTCTTGTCTTGGTCCAATCTTCCATCGCTATGGATACATTCCACTCTATTGGGATGGAAAGGAGTATTCTGTGTCATTGTATGTTACAAAGATGTAATTTGCTTTCTGATTTTACAAGATGTGGAGATCAAGAGATTGCCTTGAGTGTCAAAAAGCTCTCTGGACATTTGAACAACATGTGTACAGGCTGTTGTAGACTATTAAGATCATTGGGATGACCATGAGCCTATAGTGATCAGGTTCAAAGTGTAGTTGATTGAATTTAAAAGCTCCCAGATAGGATGATGTCTTTGAACACTTGTCTCTCTTTTGTTTTTTGGGGGGAGCTTATGGAAGCTTTTTTTTTTTTTTTTTGGTTTTTCGAGACAGGGTTTCTCTGTATAGTCCTGGCTGTCCTGGAACTCATTCTGTAGACCAGGCTGGCCTCGAACTCAGAAATCTGCCTGCCTCTGCCTCCCAAGTGCTGGGATTAAAAGCGTGTGCCACCACTGCCCAGCTTTTTTTTTTTTTTAAGTTTTTTTAAGATTGTTTTATTTATTTATTATTTGTAAGTACACTGTAGCTGTTTTATTTATTTATTATATGTAAGTACACTGTAGCTGTCTTCAGACACCCATATGAGGGCATCAGATCTCATTGCAGATGGTTGTGAGCCATCATGTGATTGCTGGGATTTGAACTCATGACCTCTAGGAGAGCAGTCAGTGCTCTTAACCACTGAGCCATCTCACCAGCCCAGAAGCTTTTATTTTATTTATTTATTTATTTATTTATTTATTTATTTATTTATTTATGGTTTTTCAAGACAGGCCCAGAAGCTTTTATAAGAGGAACCTTTCTAGATTCCTTATTGGAGGTGGAATGTGAGTGTCTATAGGCTCAACCCATTCATTTCCTGTTCTTTGTGTCTTCTGTTTTGTGGTTCAAACTGATCAGTCAGCTTCCTTCTTGTGCTGTCATGCCCTCATGTTATAAGCTTTATCCCTAAATCACATAAGCTACAGAAGAAGCAATTGTTATTCAATGCTAGGCTATTTTGCTACCCTAACATTTTTATATTCTTAGTTGTTTTTTTTATTTTAGTTTTGTGTGTGTGTGTGTGTGTGTGTTTTGTTGTTGTTTTTTTTGTTTTTTGTTGTTTGTTTGTTTGTTTGTTTGTTTGTTTTGGTTTTTCGAGACAGGGTTTCTCTGTGTAGCCCTGGCTGTCCTGGAACTCACTCTGTAGACCAGGCTAGCCTTGAACTCTCAAACTCAGAAATCCGCCTGCCTCTGCCTCCCAAGTGCTGAGATTAAAGGCGTGCGCCACCACCGCCCAGCTTTTGTTTTATTTTGAAGACAAAGTTTCTTTGTGTAGACTTGGGTGTCCTGAAAGTAGGTATGTAGACCAGGCAGGACTTGGTCCACCTGTCTCTGGCTCCAGAGTGCTGGGATTAGATGTGGGCCAACATGCCTGGCTTGCTTTCTTTTTATATGATTAGCTGATGGGCTTGGAAGGCATGCAAGTAAATTTTCTGGAGATAGCCCACCATTTTGCATGGCTTGAGGTAGGTGAGCTCTGAGAATACAGAGTCTTTAGAAACTTCATCCCAGGATTGCTTCTTGCTGCTGATATGCCTTTCCTGTCTCTATTACATAGCCTTATGATTCCTGAGCATCAGCCTACCCTATTGAGCAAATTTCCTGCAGATCAACATGAAGATGAACGTTCATGAATTAATGCTGTTTAGATGAATTAATGATTTTATAGAATTCCTGATTTGATTAAAATAATTTTTTTAAAGATTTATTTACTTATTGTATGTGAGTACACTGTAGCTGTCTTCAGACACACCAGAAGAGGGCATCGGATCCCATTACAGATGGTTGTGAGCCACCATGTGGTTGCTGGGAATTGAACTCAGGACCTCTGGAAGAGCAGCCAGTGCTCTTAACCACTGAGCCATCTCTCTAGCCCTGATTAAAATAATTTTAAGAAGAAAATTTAAGGAGATAGTTTTAGTTGTTTTGCTAGAAAGATATAATACAATTAGAATCAAGAATAGAATGTACCCACTCCCCATAGAATAGTGAGTAAAAGCTGCATAATCAGAAATACAATGAGCTTTCACAATTACCCTAAGAGGAGAAATAAGCTTGGGGCAAATTTGTGATCAAGGAAAAAACATTCTTTCTAGGTCAGGTCCAAGGATGAGGCCACAGATGTGGGCTATGATAAAACAAGGCCATGTGGAACTGTTGCTTTGAACTTATGATGAACTTATAGAATGAAACACTGTTTTGAACTTACTATCAGCATCCTTCTGTAACTCCCTTTTTGTGTAACATTTTATCTATGAGGTAATTTTCTGAAGACCTTTTGGCTAAGAAGGTATAAAAAGGCCAGAGAAAAGAAATGAGTTGATGGCTTGGGGGCTCTGCTACATCCGTCAAAATGTATGTGTGTGGCATTTGAGGCTCAGCCCTATCCAACAAATTATATATTTGTGTGTCTGTTTGTCTAAATGTATGTACATTCATGCATGTATAAGTATATGTGTGTTTGCAAGTATGCATGAATACTTATGGAATTGATGAAACAGGTTGTTGGGCCCGGCCAGTGTGTATATGTGTATGAATGTGTGTTTCTGTGTGTGTTGTCCGTGTAAAATGATTTTCTTTTCTCCTCTCCTCTCCTCTCCTCTCCTCTCCTCTCCTCTCCTCTCCTCTCTTCTTTTCTTTCTGGTTCACGAAGAGTTAACAAGTTCTAAGCCTAACCCCTGGCCAGCAAGAGATCCTGGAGACAGAAAGAAAAGAAACCAGCTCTTATTAGCACAAAACAGTAAGAGAGAGTTATAAACCAGAGATCATCAGTCTTTGACTTTCAAATGACACTGTGCCCTGCCCAGTACCATTCCCCTAAAGGTCTCCTCTAGAGGCCAGGGCAGGTCCCCAGCACAGTAAAGACCTCTGAGTTCTTTCTTTCTTTCTTTAGTGTTTGTTTGATTAATTTTTGCAGGTGAGTCAGAGTCTTAATATATAACTCTTGCTATCCTAGAACTCATAGCATAGACCAGGGTGGCATCCAACTCAATTAGGTATGCCTGCCTCTTTGTGCTCAGTACTGTTGATCTGTTTGCTCTCTCTCTCTCTCTCTCTCTCTCTCTCTCTCTCTCTCTCTCTCTCTCTCTCTCTCTCTCTCTGTGTGTGTGTGTGTGTGTGTGTGTGTATGTGTGTTAATTGGCATTTCATTTGCAAGGCTATATCCTATTCAAAAGGCACAGAGATGAACTTCATTATTCAGTTTCCCTATAAAATGACTTGGTTAATAATTAGAACTTTTGTGTCAGGAAATAAGTGGAGGAAGCAGTAGAATTATATGAATATATTGTCAATGACGCATACATTTAGTGTTGTTGGCATCATACTTTCTGTTGTACACACGTATGGGATATTTTAGGATGCAGTGACCTATGATGAAGTGCATGTGAACTTCACTCAGGAAGAGTGGGCTTTGCTGGATCGTTCTCAGAAGAGTCTCTACAGAGATGTGATGCTGGAGACCTACAAGAACCTTACTGCTATAGGTAAAACTGTGCCATTTTCTTTCCATTATTAAAATAAGGAGACAAATGTTTCTTTGTTATTGATGATCTTCTGTAATTTGAATTGAGAATCAGGAAGAATGAGGAGAATAAATCAGCCGTAGTTCTAAGGGTCACTGATTATAGTAATTTGAATTTTGCCTATTTTTCAATAATATATCATACATTTTCTGGTACTATATTTTAGGCTACAATTGGGAAGAACATAATATTGAAGAACATTGTCAAAGTTCTAGAAGACATGGAAGGTAATTTTCATGTGCAAGCTGATGAATATATGCCTCTGAAAGAATTTTAATGTGTCCTGGAAGTTTTAAAGAAAAGCAACAGTGTAAAAAAGCACTGCTTTAAGTATAATGATGATTATTAAGTGTAGTACAACTAAATTAAACTATCCCTGACTAGCTTACAAATAAATGAGACTCAGACTATGGTTATTTTATTTGACTTTGACAGCTACTGGGGTGTAACCCCTACTCTTCTGTTTAAACTGCTGGCCTGGCTACCTCCCCAGCCATGTACCCCAGATACTTGCTGGTTCTCCTGGCATGTGCTCATGGTCTCTGTCCCTCATGGCTGCTTTCTTCTCTTTACTCGTTCTTCCTCCTTTTCATCTCCTCCCCCAACCAGGTCACTCCAAACTCACCTACCTCTAATCTATCTAGTAATTGGCTATAGCCAATTTTATTTAACTAATAGTTTTAAATCAGGGAATAAGGTTTGCACAACAAAAGCTTATAAATGTGTGAAATCACGCATAGGCCTAGACCTTCAGGTATAGAATTTAGCATTACAATACATAGCAGCAGACCAAACCTCAATAATTCCCCCTTTTTTTTGTCTAAATAAAAAGGCTCCTTTTTTAATAATAATGAACAACATACCCTAGGAATAATTATGAAATTGAATTATTAAGTAAAAGTGACATTTTAAAAATCTTGTCTGATTGTATTTGGGAATTTAGGAGAAAATATTTTATTATCTATTTTATCCTGGTGAGTTTAGAGTTTTGTATGTAAATTAATTTTTATCCTAACTTGTATAACTCTCCTAAAATTACCTTTGTGGACCTAGAACATACTTTTAAATCTTTTTTTTTTTTTTTTTTTGGTTTTTTCAAGACAGGGTTTCTCTGTATAGCCTTGGCTGTCCAGGAACTCACTCTGGAAAACCAGGCTGGCCTCGAACTCAGAAATCTGCCTGCCTCTGCCTCCCAAGTGCTGGGATTAAAGGCGTGCGCCACCACCGCCTGGCTCAGACTTTTAAACCTTAATTTAAGTTTACAGTAATGCTGTAACTGTTTAATTTTCAACCCCATTAGAGATTTGAGAAAGAATAAACATTATTTGAGTATGCAGAAGTGTTAGGACACAGATTTTAAAAATCATAGGAATGACAGAGAAAGCTTACTGCTTGGACAGTCCCCAATATTTTTTTTATAATATTTATAAAATATTGCTCTGTCTTGGCAGAGTATAGCAATCAACTATCTTGCACCCATATGTCCTTTTTGGACAGTACTTTGTCTGCAGATAAAGTTAGGGCCCACTTTCTTGCCCAGTGGCTAGCTTTCCATAATTTAAGTAACTCCACACATAGGTATTGATGTTCATTATCTTTTCTGAAGTGGATATTGTCATGAACAGACATGTCTCATAGTTAAAAGATCTTTTGGTAATGAAATAACATTAAATGTCATATTTTGTGGATCTCCAATGCTTTTTTTTTTTTTAAACTTTATTTATTTATTTATTTATTTATTTATTTATTTATTTATTATAAGTACACTATAGCTGTCTTCAGACACCCCACAAGAGGGCATCAGATCTCATTGCAGATGGTTGTGAGCCACCATGTGGTTGCTGGGATTTGAACTCATGACCTCTGGAAGAGCAGTCAGTGCTCTTAACCACTGAGCCATCTCACCAGCCCTCCAATGCTTTTGAAAACCACTTATTTATAGCATATTTGAACAAGCAAAGAATACCTGTCTCCAGCTATCCATTATCTGTATAGTCTTTTTTTTTTTTTTCCGAGACAGGGTTTCTCTGTGTAGTCCTGGCTGTCCTGGAACTCACTCTGTAGACCAGGCTGGCCTCGAAATCAGAATTCTGCCTGCCTCTGCCTCCCAAGTGCTGGGATTAAAGGCATGTGCCACCACCACCCGGCAATTATCTGTATAGTCCAGGATATATATTTTTGTCATAATCTAGACTAGTATCTATACAACTATGTGTTTGATTGACTGACCGTTAACTTGTATTGTTTACTTATCCTAAGCAGTTTGTAATAGCAGCTATTGAAAGAACTGGGATTAAACCTTATATTTTTGGATGAATTGTATAGGCACAATGCCTATATAAAAACAATAAAATTAATCTTAAATTTTGTATCAATATATAAAGATTTATAACAATGACAACCTTAAATCTGTATATATAAAAAAATACAAAATTTTGTACCAATGTAACAAAATATAACCTTATTATAATTGTTTTTTGTTGATTTGGGGTGAAGAATTTTTTTGTTTTAGGGACCAAAAGGGAGTTGGAAAAATGGTTAAGTCAAAATAAAGTTAGCTGGTATTATGTGCTGTACAGTCTTTATGTGTTGAGAAAATTTAGGACTTACCTGAAGTCCTGACTGTAACAGTGTGAAAGGCTGGATGAACCAAGGTCATCTGGGATCAGCAGTCTTTTCTGAAGCTATTTTGGAAGCAAGTCTTTAGAGGAAACAGCTTTCATGCAGTTGAGATAGGATTAAGGATTAAGGGAGGTGGACAGTATGTCTCACTGTCTCAGCATCCCCAAGGGTGAATTTTGTCAGAGCTGACCGTTTGGTCTTTTATTTTGTAATATACAAAACTTACAACCAATGTTTAGTTTTATAAAGATATTTGTATGAAATGTGAAAGGTGCACAGATTAGTTAAGGATTAAATTTTTGTTTTTTGTTTGAGCAGGTGAAAACAACTATCTTTTTATGAATTAGTTCGATCAATAACCAAATTGTAATATAAAATTTTACTTATGCCATATGAAAGAATGACATGATGAATTTTGAGAACTGTAGCCCACAAGATTTATAGGCTATGTATTGCTGAAGTTTTATGGCTGATGGCCATGTAGAGGGATCAGCAAATCATGTTACCTGTCCTGTTTGGTTTTTCTGATTTTTTTTTCCTTTGTCTGCAGCCATGATCTTCAGGGGTCTTCCACTATGAAATCTGATCCTCATTATTTTAGGAGTCTAAAGCCTTTTTGTTGTTGTTGTTGTGTTTGTTTGTTTGTTAACACAAATATAGAGCCTGTCTTAGTCAGGGTTTTTATTCTTGCACAAAACATGACCAAGAAACAAATTGGGGAGGAAAGGGTTTATTCAGCTTACCCTTTCCACATTGCTGTTCATCACCAAAGGAAGTCAGGACTGGAACTCAAGCAGGTCAGGAATCAAAAGCTGATGCAGAGGCCATGGAGGGATGTTACTTACTGGCTTGCTTTCCCTGGCTTGCTCAGCTTGCTTTCTTATAGAACACAGGACTACCAGCCCAGGGATGGCAACACCCACAGTGGGCCCTTTCCCCTTGATCACTAATTGAGAAAGTGCCTTATAGCTGGATCTCATGGAGGCATTTCCTCAAGGGAGGCTCCTTTTTCTGTGATAACTCCAGGTTGTGTCAAGTTGACATGCAAAGCCAGCCAATACTGAGCCTCTTTCCTAAAATAGCATCCCTTTGGTCCAGTAACCCAAAGTCATCAAAAATATAGATTGATTTAATTTAGCAGCTTCTTTTTTATTTAGGTCTGCTCTACTTTGACCTTTGTCATAGAAGATATGTAATATCATTATAACCACTGAATTTATAACCACTTTATTTTGACAATTAAAACAATTTTAAATTATTATTATTATTTATTGAGATACTTTTTTTGTATGTAGCCTGAACTCACCTGGATTTGTTTGTAGATTAAGTTAGTCTGACTCACAAGAAATATAACTATTGTTGCTTTTGTCTTCTAAACACTGAAATCAAAGACCTGGATTTATTTATTTATCCATGCATGCTTAAAAGCATTTATATTAATTTCCATTTATTTCTCCATTCTTTAAAGATTAATAATTTTTCTATTGATAATCTGGAGTTATTACTGTGTTTTATTTGGGTTGCTCTTTACTCTAATTGACCAGGCCTCAGGGCCACATTTTTATGACTCCCCTAACCCATGAAGATTTCTCCTCCATTCACCTTCAACCCCTCATGGTTCTCCTTCAACCCCCAAGCCAGAGAACACTAATCTTTTGAGTTCACATGTGGACTCTCTTGTGTCTGAGAAAACCAGATCTTGGGGAACCAGTATTAGCATTAGAATACAGGTAGCATCAGGCCAACTCTAATAGCATAGAGGATAAGATTTCTGCCCAGCTCATGTGCTGTTTAGGTTGATTAGGAATAATAAAAGTTATATGTCTTTTATCCATGAATTGAATGATCAAGGTGGGATAGAAACCCCAGATTGAGATTAAAAATTTCTACAACAATTAAATTCTCACAGAATTATGTACCTCAATGTCAGATAACTAATATATTTGAAAGACATTCCTCAAAGAAAAAAGAAAAAAGAGCTGGGCGGTGGTGGCGCACGCCTTTAATCCCAGCACTTGGGAGGCAGAGGCAGGCAGATTTCTGAGTTCAAGGCCAGCCTGGTCTACAGAGTGAGTTCCAGGACAGCCAGAGCTATACAGAGAAACCCTGTCTCGAAAACAAACAAAAAAAAGAAAAAAGAAAAAGAAAAAAGAATGCCCTAACGGAATCATAACCTCAGTAGAGCTATGCTGTATAACTTCCAATTTGTTTAGTCTTATACCACTTACATATTGCAAAAGGTATACACATTTAATAGGTGATATTATATAGGTATATTATATATAGGTATATGTCCACAACCTTCTAATAAGCAAATAGTCCATAGTAAAGCTGGGATTTCTAATATACTTGTAGTAACATTGCTAAGTTTGATGAGAGGGGCAATGTAAGTGAGTCAAGAATGTTATGGGGAAACCTTACTACCATACCACATGTCTATGAAGAATAAAAAGTCAAACTACGTGAATGCAATGTGGAACCCTTTCATTTGTTACTCTCCTTTAAATAAGATTATCATATGTCACAATGGATACAAGACATGTGAGCATAGGGCTATTGAAAGAAGTAAGGTATCTCTCTCCCAGAACAATTAGAAGATATGTAATAGTATCCAATATGAGTAGACTTTCTGAATGTGATACAAGTTTGCAATTAATTGGTTTTTGTTAAGGCCTAGGTAAAATATTAAGGCCTAGGTGGGTGGCTAGTCTGACATTTTGTGCTGTTGCTAATGTTATAAGGAAATTTCTCATGTTTATTTCTCTGATGTTACTAGGAAACTTTCTTATGCCCAAGTTGATTGCAGACTTTGTTATATTCTATGGTCTTGGAAGCCAATTACAAGAGAAGTCAGTTAGAACTGCTTTGTATAAGCTTGGACCCAAACCAACTACCCAGCAGCATTTTCTACACCTGTGTATAAGCATTCATGGTATTTGCCTTTATAATCTGTCCCTGGGATGGACCCCATCATAAGAGAAACACCTGCATCTATTATAAGACTTTCATTTTGAGTAGATGTTGAATAAAGTTGAAGTTCCCAAGACCTCCCTAGGAACTGAGATCCTTCTTGGTGGAAAGAGGCATGTATATATGTAACTGACCTCCTGGTTGACAAGTTAAGACATGAATATTAGACATGATAAGTCCCATCCTGGTTAACAAGTTAAGACATGAATGTTAGACAAGATAAGTCACATCCTGGTTGGCAAGTTAAGACATGAATGTTAGACAAGATAAGTCCTATCCTGGTTGACAAGTTAAGACATGAATGTTAGACAAGGCATATCTCCTGGCATAGTTGAATTCTCCAACCAATGGGAGCAGGATAAATATATAACAAAGACATGCTCCTAAGAAAATCCCTTATTCCTAAATCTTGACTGGAATACCTTGGCACAGATGTTTATAGATCTCAGGCTTAAAAAGCCCTGTGGGATCTTAACTCAATATCATGGTTCAGCTCCTGAGTCTGACCTGTAGCTCTGATCAGTCAGTCCTGGGGTACATACTCAATAAACTATCCCTATCTGACTGAGATCAGTGCTCTTGTGGTTTGTCAGGCAACTCATGGACCCCACCAGTTTTCCAACTTTATTGGGAGTATCCACAAACTCACATTGGATAAAATTCCTATAGGTGCTACGAATGTGGAAAATCTTCTGTTTGTCCTGGTTCACTTTGCGAATGTGGTATGATTCACTATAGGAAAAATTTTGAATGCAATCAGTGTGGTAAAGCTCTGAATTCTTGCAGTTCTCTTGTGTGGAAAATTTATATAGAAAAATAATGCTATAAATGTGAGCCATGTAATAAATGCTCTTACGATTATAGGTATCTTCAAAAATGTAAAACAATCCATAATGAAGGAGAACACCATGAACATAAAAACGGCATAAAACCTTAAGATCTGTTTTTTTTTATGATTAAATCAAATTGTAACATTTATGCATACATATGAAACGATTGATCAGTGTAATGAATGTGGTAAAGCTTTCACATGTGCTAATTATCTTCACAGGCATGAAACAAGTCATCCTGGAGAGAAACACTCTGAATATACTCATTGTGGTAAAGCTTTTGCATATCAGAATCATCCTCAAAGACATGAAAGAATTCATACTGGAGAGAAACCCTATGACGATATTCAATGTGGTGAAGCCTTTGCGGGCCACAGTAATCTCCGAGTACATAAAAGAATACATACTGGAATGAAACCCTATGAATGTAACCATTGTGGTAAAGCCTTTGCATATCCCAGTAATCTTCAAAGGCATGAGAGAATTCATACAGGGGAGAAACCCTATGAATGTAATCAATGTGGTAAAGCCTTTGTAACTCACAGTGATCTCCAAATCCATAAAAGAACACATACTGGAGAGAAACCTTATGAGTGTAAT
>NW_021604568.1:20397157-20405948 GCF_004785775.1 Grammomys surdaster | reverse complement strand
TGTAATCAATGTGGTAAAGCCTTTGCACATAATAGTAATCTCCACATACATAAAAGAAAACATGCTGGAGAGAAACCTTATGAATGTAATCACTGTGGTAAAGCCTTTCCATGTCACAATCTTCTTCAAATACATAAAAGAACACATACTGGAGAGAAACCCTATGAGTGTAACCAATGTGGTAAAACCTTTGCATATCACAGTTATCTTCAAATGCATGAAAGAATTCATACAGGAGAGAAACCTTATGAATGTAGCCATTGTGGTAAAGCCTTTTCACAACACAGTAGTCTCCGTGTACATAAAAGAACACATACTGGAGAGAAGCCCTATGAATGTAACCAATGTGGTGAAGCCTTTGCATATCACAGTCATCTTCAAATACATAAAACAACACATACTGGAGAGAAACCCTTTCAATGTAACCAATGCGGCAAAGCCTTTGTTTATAACAATCATCTCCTAGTACATAAAAGAATACATACTGGAGAGAAACCCTATGAATGTAACCATTGTGGTAAAGCCTTTTCACAACGCAGTAGTCTCCGTGTACATAAAAGAACACATACTGGAGAGAAACCCTATAAATGTAATGAATGTGGTAAAGCCTTTGCATGTAACAGTCATCTTCAAAGACATAAAAGAATTCATACAGGAGAGAAACCTCATGAATGTAATCAATGTGGTAAAGCCTTTGCACGTCACAGTACTCTACAAGTACATAAAAGAAAACATGCTGGAGAAAAACCTTACGAATGTAATCAATGTGGTAAAGTCTTTCCTTCTCATAATCTTCTTCATATACATAAAAGAACACATACTGGAGAGATACCCTATGAGTGTAATCAATGTGGTAAAACCTTTGCATATCACAGTCATCTTCAAGTGCATGGAAGAATTCATACAGGAGAGAAACCTTATAAATGTAATCAATGTGGTAAAGCCTTTGCATGTCACAGAAATCTCCGAGTACATAAAAGAAAGCATACTGGAGAAATACCCTATGAATTTAGCCATTCTGGTAAAGCCTTTTCACAACACAGCAGTCTCCAAGTACATAAAAGAACACATACTGGAGAGAAATCCTATGAATTATAAGCAATGTGGTAAAAAGCCTTTGCACGTCACAGTCCTTTTCAAGGACATGAAAAAAATCATACTGAAAGGAAACCCTGTGAGTGTATTTAATATGGTGAAGCCTTGCACATTTCTATAGTCTGCATCATTATCATGAAAGAATTTGTACTGGAGAGAAATCTTATGAATATATTTATTATAGTGAAGCCTTTGCACACTATTATAGTCTTCATCATTATTAAAGTATTCATACTGTTTAGAAATTCTATGAATGTAAGCAATGTGCTAAAGCCTTTGTGTTATGGGGTCTACTGAGATTCAACATAAGTCAATGGAAATGACAAGAATTTATTGTAATCAAGCTGCTATTGATCGATTGGGGCCACAGAAAATATTTGGAAGCTGAACAGCATGAAGCAGAGAGTGAGAACTAGAAATGGTATAATCAAGTGACGTATTTTCTCCAGCAGGCCAACATTTTCTAAATCTTCCCAAATACTACTAACTGAAAAGGATTGATTTTTCTGACTTCAAGCCTAAATGATGGCTTTCTGTTACATGAGCCTCTAGGTAAGCCTTAACACTTGAGTTATAGGAACAAATGCGTACACAAGAAAAACTTTCATGAATAAAAATTTGTTTAACAATTTGTTTTAATTATGTGATGTCAGTGTGTCTTTGTGATGTGTGTGTGTGTCTGTCTGTCTGTCTGTCTCTGTGCATATGCATGCTTGTTCCCAAGAATATTAGACCCTAGGCTGGAGAGATGGCTCAGTGGTTAAGAGCACTGACTGCACTTCCAGAGGTTCTGAGTTCAAATCCCAGCAACCACATGGTGGCTCACAACCATCTGTAATGAGATCTGATGCCCTCTTCTAGTGTGTCCGAAGACAGCTAGAGTGTACTCATATATAATAAATAAATAAATCTCTAAAAAAAAAAAGAATATTAGACCCTTAGATCTTATAACAGGAATTTGCAGGAAGTTGTAAAAAACAAAAATAAAAACAAAACAAAAAAAACCTGACTTTGGTCCTAAGAATGAACTTGTGTTTACTGCACAGCCATGTGTCTAGCCCTATAAATAGTTTAAAGCCTGTATAGATCATCTTGATGTCAGAAAGTAGGAACTCAGAAAATAGAAAAACACTATTCATGTGAATGATTTGATAAAGACTTTAAACATCATAGTTGTCTTCAGTTTCAAGAAAAAAAATTTTATAGCCTTGAAGGAAGGCTATTATTAACATGTTCACTCAAATGGAATAGAGGAGATCACAAATGATAGTTTTGATTTGTATTTTAAAATATTTGAAGTAGGTTTTGGAATTTGCTGTATATGGTGTTTTGAGTATGCTCGTCTCCTGGGAAGTAGCACTGTTAGGAGGCGTGGTCCTTTGGAGTAAGGGTGGTTTGTTGGAGAAAGTGCATCATTGTGGCTGTGGGTTTTGAAGTTCCACCCAGTGTGGAACTATGTTCAACTAATATATTATTATGACCTGATTTTTGCTTTCATTTGAACATAAGAGCCGGGCAGTGGTGGCACACACCTTTAATCCAGCACTTGGGAGGCAGAGACAGGCGGATTTCTGAGTTCCAGGCCAGCCTGGTCTACAGAGTGAGTTCCAGGACAGCCAGGTCTATACAGAGAAACCCTCTCTCAAAAAACTAAAAAAAAAAAAAAAAAAAAAAAAAAAGAAGAAGAAGAAGAAAAGGAGGAGGACTGAGGTGAAATCTTCTGGGAAGTGTTTTCTAAGAGTGTAAAGAAGCTGTGTTTCAGAAATAGCCAAGGTCAATCCTTGTGTTGCAGTTGGACTTGGTAATGTGTAAGAATCACCTAGGTGGTATTGGTTTTGAAGGCATGAGGGAGTCAAGGAGAGCAGCTGAAGCTTGGCACTCTGAGAGGCTGTAAGGTCTGGCATGGTTGCAGAGGGAAGGTATGACATGATTTCCATCCCTGAAGCAGAGCCAGCAGGATGTGGGCCTCCTTGAGTGCTGAGGGTTGCCATAGTCATAAAACTTGTTTGTATAATAATGTACATATTTTACTTCATGTTCCTCTTTCAAGGGAATGTTCTCTTTGACAAGGTAGGTGACTCCATGATAATCAGAAATAGCATGATTCCAGGAAGCAAAAAGGTGTCTGGTGATCCTCAGCAATATGGTGATGCTGTGACCTTCAGGACCACTTAAGGCTGTGGGAAAGAACTCTGGAAACATGAGTTCAACAGAAGTTCAAGATCTGTCCTTTACAGGATTTCTCAACTATGCAAAATATAAAGATGCAATATAAATTGTATGAGGGCTTCACAAATCTGAAAGAACAGAGACAGCTGCACTAATGAATGAGCTTAGTCAGAAGGATACTAAGGAAGGAGACAATGTTTTGGTCAATAGACAAAAAAGAAAAAACCTGAATCACAAAAGAGAAAGGAGGCTCTCTGCTTCTCCCTGTTCCAGAGACTGCTGCATCTTCTTGTGCAGTGCCATTCTTATAAAGGTCAGTGTGAACGGATTTGGCTGTATTGGCCATCTGGTTACCAGGCTGCCTTCAGCTCTGCGCATGGCAAAGTGGAAATTGTTGCTGTCAATGACCCCTTCATTGACCTCAACTACATGGTCTACATGTTCCAGTATGACTCCACCCATGGCAAATTCAATGGCAGTCAAGGTTGAGAATGGGAAGTTTGTCATCAATGGGAAGCCCATCACCATCCTCCAGGAGAGAGATCCTGCTAACATCAAATGGGGTGATGCTGGTGCTGAGTATGTCATGGAGTCTACTGGCATCCTCATCACCATGGAGAAGGCCGGGGCCCACTTGAAGGGTGGGGCCAAAAGGGTCATCATCTCCACCCCTTCTACTGATGTCCCCATGTTTGTGATGGGTGTGAACCACGAGAAATATGACAACTCGATCAAGATTGTCAGCAATGCATCTTGCACCACCAACTGCTTAGCCCCCCTGGCCAAGGTCATCCATGACAACTTTGGCATCATGGAAGAGCTCATGACCATGGTCCATGGCATCACTGCCGCTCAGAAGACTGTGGATGGTTCCTCTGGAAAGCTGTGGTGTGATGGCTGTGGGGCTGCCCAGAACAGCATCCCTGCATCCAGTGGTTCTGTCAAGGCTGTGGGCAAGGTCATCCTAGAGCTGAATGGGAAGCTCACTGGCATGGCCTTCCATGTTCCTACCCCCAATGTATCCACTGTGGATCTGACATGCCACCTGGAGAAACCTGCTAAGTATGATGACATCAAGAAGGTGTTAAAGCAGGCATCTGAGGGCACACTGAAGGGCATCCTGGGTACACTGAAGACCAGGTTGTCTCCTACGACTTCAACAGCAACTCTCACTCTTCTACCTTTGATGCTGGGGCTGGTATTGCTCTCAATGACAACTTTGTAAAGCTCATTTCCTGGTATGACAATGAATACAGCTACAGCAACAGGGTCATGGACCTCATGGTCTACATGGCCTCCAAGGAGTAAGAAGCCCTAGATCACCCACCCCAGCAAGGACACTGAGAGCAAAAGAGAGGCCCTCAGTTGCTGAGGAGTCCCTGTCCCTAATACTGAGCATCTCCCTCACGATTTCCTTCTCAGACCCCCATAACAACAGGAGGGGCCTAGGGAGCCTTAAATACCATCAATAAATGTTAGCTGCACCCAAAAAAACCAACCAATCAAACAAACAAACAAAAACAAGAGAAAGAAATAGTTAAAAATAAGGCTCAGATAATAGTGGAAAATGGTTGTCTCCTCCACAGAAGCCATCAACAACTAAATTTGATCCAGATGTTTTACTTCCTAAGGGAGGTAGTTACATGTGAATCCAAATAGAGGTTGAGGACAGACAAAAGTCTTGTGTCAAGAAAAAGTATGATGGCTTAACAATATTTCTACTTTTTGGTATCACTTAATAGTAAGCCTTGGAGTTGCTGAGATAAAGAAGAAAAAAATCCAAAGATTAAATGAATATATCTAGGTAGCTAAGAATTGTAAAAACGAGCTTCAATGCTTTTGTATCAGCATAAACAAGAACCCCCTAAATTTAAAAAAAAAAAAAAAGCATGATACTTAAAGTTAACTTCCTCACGTGAAAACAGCCTCTATGTCTAGACTTCTCAATCACAAGCGCTGTGTCCAACAAACCATATAGGACTTGCTATGTTAAAAAAATAATGTACTTGATGTCTGGTTCATTTGCTTTGGATGTATTGTATATTTCAGTTTCTATTTCTAAGAGTCAAGGAGATAAGATCATAAAATGCTGATTTATGGAATGATCAAAAGGGAACCTAGGGTAAATGATTAAACAGTTACTAAGGAAATAGCTTATGCAAATAAGAGAATGGCCGTGGTCTGCAAGAACTAGATTAGAGTTGTCTTTGGTCTGCAAGAGAGCTATCTTGAGCAGATTACAGAGCTGTCAGCTAGCATCTATCACTGACTCCAAGTCATTCTTTGGTTGCCCACATTCACCCCTTCCTCAGGATCCTCCCTCTGGCTGAGGCTGGACCTAAGCAAGAGGCCAGGGAAGACAGCAGTTGACAGCCCAGGACTGAAGGGGTCATGCAAAGAAGTTGAGTCTTGGCATCATGAAGAGAGCCTATGAGAGGCTATTGGTGAAGCCTAGTTGCAGCAGAAGACACCAGTATATTGGAGATGCCAGTGCCATGGGATGGTACTAAGAACAGCAGCAGTGGAGTGGATGTACCTGAACCTAGAGTTCTGTAAGAGGGCAGAGTTGGAGAAATGACCCAAGCCCTTTGGAGGATCCCAGAAGATCATGTGTAAAGTTAATGTTGCTATGGATAACCCTAGATGTTAAAGCTCTGGGAGCCATGGGATACCTGCCATGGAAAGTTGCTAGCAGGGAATGGAACCAGCCCTTGAGAAAGAAATTTGCAGTCAACAAAGATGAAAGGAGTGGATATCAGATGTGGAGGTGCAGTTCAGAATTAGCCCAGACAGTTTTCTGTCTTGGTTTGATCCAATATTTCCTCACTATGACGCTTTGGAATGGTAATGCATATCCTGTACCATTTTGGTATTATGGGGTATTATAGTTAGGAGATTGCAGGAATCTCAGAAGAGATTTTGAAGTTTGTATTTTTTAACATTGTTGAGATCACTGTAGACTATGGGTACTTTTGAAGTTGGACTAAATGTATTTTGCATTATCCTATGTTTAGGTATGGGCCCCTATAGACTCATGTGTTTGAACAGTCCTATGGGAACCAGGGAGTGGAATGAGGTGGTTGAATATGTTTGGCTCAGCTGGGCAGTGGTGTTGCACACCTTTAATCCCAGCACTTGGGAGGCAGAAGCAGGCGGCTTTCTGAGTTCGAGGCCAGCCTGGTCTACCGAATGAGTTCCAGGACAGCCAGTACTACACAGAGAAACCCTGTCTCGAAAAAAACAAAAAAACAACAAAAAAGAATATGTTTGGCTCATGGGAAGTGGCATTATTAGGAGGTGTGGCCTTGTTGGAGGAAGTGCATCATTGTGGGCATAGGCTTCAAAGATCCACCCAGTGTAGAAAATCTCTTCCTGGTTACCTTGAGATCAAGATATAGAACCCTCAACTCCTCTAGCCCTATGTCTGCCTACATGTGGTCATGCTTCTTGCTATGATGATAATGGACTCAACCTCTGAAACTATAAGGCAGCCCCAATTAAATTTTGTCTTTTGTAAGAGCCTGGATTATAGGTAGGCATGTCACAGCTAGAAAATTCAGTTCTTTTAATTGGCCTATTTAGGATGAGTGACAGAGCCTGACTTGTTAGGGTAACCAGGATAGAGGCTCTAGTACTAACTCCAATAACAGAAAAAGTCTTCCAGCAAATCCAGCCCTCCTGCTTTTAAACTCCACTGTCTTCCATTGAGTCTATTACAACAAAAGACTAGGGTAGAGTTCTGTTCATGTTCTACAGATGGTGAAACCAAGGCTCACAGAGATAAGTGGTTTTGAAATATAGTTAAGTGTGAATGCTCATCTTACTCATCTCATCATTGTCATGACTCACTAAATGAAGTTGAATCCACCTAAGCCAGGCACAGTAGCACAAGTCTATAATCATGATGCTTAGAAAATGGGGGCAGGAGTCTCAGGATTTCAAAGTCATCCAAGGTGAGACTGGTCAGTGGGGTTTGATGGAAGGTTCATGGAACCAAGGAAGGCCAATGTCCATAGAGTTCCATGCATCTCTAGGACTACAGGGCCATGGCATCAGCAAGTGTTAGCTGAGGTATTTCCCACCCCATGGTTTGTATTCTGGATACTGTTCACTATCTAAGGCTACCTAGGTCACTTTGGGGTCAGATTTCTGTTGTTAATCAAAGAGAGGAATTCTCTCTCTTTAATAGGAGAATTAGCCTCAGCAAGGATGAGTTTCCCATTGCATATTCAATGCAAAGTGTTCATCCCCAAAACCATATACACACAACCAACAGAAATGGGACTCAGCATGTTTTATTCATATATTAGTGCATACTTTTTTTTTTTTATATTAGTGCATACTTAAAAGGAAAAAATTGGAAGGGATGAGTTTGGGAAGGGATGGAGAAAAGACAAAGAAGGAAGAGAGTGATAAAATGTATAAAAATAAATTTTAAATTAAAAAACTGGCTAGAGACATAGGGCAGCATTTAAGAACACTGGGTGTTGGCCAGGCGGTGGTGGCACACGCCTTTAATCCCAGCACTTGGGAGGCAGAGGCAGGCGGATTTCTGAGTTCAAGGCCAGCCTGGTCTACAGAGTGAGTTCCAGGACAGCCAGGGCTGCACAGAGAAACCCTGTCTCGAAAAACCAAAAAAAAAAAAAAAAAAAAAGAACACTGGGTGTTGTTACAGAGGACACAGGTTCCATTCCCAGAAACCACCTGGTAGCTAATCATCTCCTGTAACTCAAGTCCCAAGGGATCTGATGCCCCTTCTGGCCTCTGCAGGTACTGCATACAGACATGCCGGCAAAACACCCAAATGCATAGCATAAAAATGAAGCTTAAATAGATTTCTCTAAAGTGATGTCCTGAAACAGACAGCAATCAGGGCTAGTAAATGAACCCCTTTAGGTCCTGCATGAAGGTAGCTGTGGCTTCTTCAGAGCCAGCTTACCCAGAGGCAAAACCAGCTTTATTCTGAGGTTAGACTATCTCAGTATAGCCATTCATCTAAGAACTGCAACCACAGTGCTGTTAGATCATTTTTCCTTGATGTTTTCTGTATTTGAGTTCTCTGTCCTTTGTATGTGTGAGAAGTGTGGCATTGATACATCTTTTAAATCTACCTTTTTGATCGTACATTATCATTTAGAAGATAGATTTCCTTTGTAAAGCAACATCTGCCTCAGTGGGTAGACTTGCAGTGTCCTGTCCCTGTTTAAATTATCCAAAGTATACCCTGAGACCTGAACCTAAAAGAGACTTAAGGATGACAGTTTATGTGGAATGTAAAAATCTGTTCTGAGCTGGCTCCTCATTGAGCATTAGATAGAGCTGAATGCATGCTATCTGCCAAGGACTCAGCTAGGTCTGGGTTCCTAAAGAACCCAGAGCATCAAAAACAAACAACTCAGAAGTCAGATCATAGGTCCAAGCTGATGGCCTATGTTCTGTTGGAGATGGCTCCCTAGACAGCTCTCTATAGATAGCTCTTGCCTCTATAGTCTGCTCGAGACAGCTTTTCAGTCTGTGCCCCCCTCTC
>NW_021604568.1:20392653-20397057 GCF_004785775.1 Grammomys surdaster | reverse complement strand
CTCTCTCTCTCTCTCTCTCTCTCTCTCTCTCCCTCTCCCTCCCCCACCCCGTGAGAGAGAGAGAGTGTGTGCGCGCGCATGTGTTCTGCTCTGCTCTAGGCATTCTTTTCTTGCTAAACTCTATTTCTTTTCTTAAAAACTCCCTGGTTAAGACAGCTCTCCCTGCTGGTAAAAATTCTAAAAGCTCTCTGGATAGCTCGTGGATATTCTGATCAAAGTCAGAAAAGCTGCTATTTAAAAAAAAAAAAAATTTCTTGGATCTTCTGACCAAGTCAGAGATCCTGTTAGAAAAACTCTAAAAGTAACTTTTGGGTTTTCCAATCAAAATCAGAAAGCCAGAAAAAAAGTTCTAAAAGAACTGTGCTAGCTCTTTAAATCATGAGATTTCTGACATCCTGCTAGAAAAAAATTCTAAAAGAGGTGTAAAAAAATTCGAAAAGAGTTAGGTTCCATCTCCATGAATTTTCTGACCAAAGTCAGAAATCCTGTTAGGAAAAATTGTTGAAGAGCTCTGTTCACTCTCCAGATATTTCCAGATAGCTCAGCTCTAACTCTAAAGAATTGGTATCACTTTCTGCTAGCTCATCTTATGCAGACCAAAGCCCAGTTTTTAATTTACATATCAATTCAGTTATTTATTCTGGGTTCTTTCTTGACCATCCCATGAATCATCATTCCATTACCTTAGCCCCCTGTCACTTAGGAGCAGCAAGCACAAGCAGAAACATGAAGATGTGAGGTGGGACCTTGCTGTGGAATTACCATTTCCATCATGCCTGTGCCTGGATTCAATGTATCCCAGGTTTACCTTGAACTCAGGAATCAGCCTGCCTTTGTATCTTTCTGACAAGCTGCCTCATTTGTAGAGTGAAAAATTATAGATACTGGGTATATAGAATCCTTTTTTGACATATAAAATATTCTTTAGGCTTTCTTTATAAGGACATGGAAAATTTTTTGAGAAACAGAGCCATGAAGCAAGTTAAGAATGTGGACAGGCTAGTTACAGGAACTGGCTAGAATGCAAGTTAGCCAGCTGAGAACCAAGCTGAGAACCAAGCTGAGAACCAAGCTGAGAACCAAGCTGAGAACCGCAGTGTCAGGGCAAGGCCGAAGTAACAGGGCAGGGCCACATTCTTGAGAAAGATAAATGTACAGAGAGTTTTCACCTGATTCTGACTCACGTAGGTTGGGTTCCTTTGGAATGTTCTGCTATTTTTATGTTATGCCACCTTAACAACCCCTCATCCCCCTCCCCATTCCTTGGTTTGTGGTTTTTCCCCTTAAAAACCCCTCTCAAACTGGCTGTTGGGGCCAATTCAGCTCCTGCGTGGGCATACGAATTGACCGGCAGCTAGTTGTCACATGCTCTAATAAACCTCGCTATTGCTCCGGTACACAGTGTCTCGAGCAGATTACTGGGTGGTCGCGACTTTCTGAGACTTGAGTGAGGGTCTCCCCTCTGCGGAGGTCTTCACATTAATGCAGCTGCCTTTGTTCATTAGATTTGTGAAGTCCATTATATAATTTATATTGCATCCTTATTTTTTTTTGCACAGTTGAGAAATTTATATATATATATATATATATATATATATATATATATATATATATATTTTTTTTTTTGGTTTTTCAAGACAGGGTTTCTCTGTGCAGCCCTGGCTGTCCTGGAACTCACTCTGTAGACCAGGCTGGCCTTGAACTCAGAAATCAGCCTGCCTCTGCCTCCCTAGTGCTGGGATTAAAGGCGTGCGCCACCACCGCCCGGCTGAGAAATTATATGTTTTCTAACTCATATTTTTAAGAGTTCTTTTCCACCGGCTTAAGGGAGGGCTGTCCTGAAGGTTACAGCATTCACCATTTTGCTAAAGACATAAACATACCCTCAACCCCTGGGCTTGTGCTGTTTCTAATTATCATGAAGTCATTAACGTTAACAGGGAAGAAGTTCCTTGGAGGGACATGAAAATATGTACATCATTATACAAACCAACCTTATGTCCACAGCAGCCATCAATACTCATGGAGGCCCACACATGCTGGCCCTATCCCACAGACAGGAACCTTGTCATTCCACCTCTACCAAGGCCATTTATTTTTAATCCTTTAAGTATGTGGAGTGATTTCAGCCTGAGAAGGGATATTAATTCTAGAATACCTGTACTTCCAACTTTTTAGAAAAATGTTTCTGAGACAAGCTCTCCTATGTTTGACTCAGGTGGCCTTGATCCCAGTTTTTTGCTCTCCAGGGCAATGACCTTGCTCTCCTCTTAATTAAACTAACTAAATTCTTAATTAAACAGCTATATCACCATTCAGTTTTAAAATTACTCATTTGAATCATATAGTAAGCCAGGCAGTGGTGGCGCACGCCTTTAATCCCAGCACTTGGGAGGCAGAGACAGGCGGATTTCTGAGTTCGAGGCCAGCCTTGTCTACAGAGTGAGTTCCAGGACAGCCAGAAACACACAGAGAAGCCCTGTCTCAAAAAACAAAAACAACAACAACAAAAAAGAATCATATAGTAAACTGCCTATTGTAGTAACAGGAAAAGGATTTGCATGTGGGGCATGGCTTCTGTCTTTAGAGCAGAATAGGAGGAATAGCTTATTATGTACATCACAGGGAGAAATCAGCTGCTGGAGTCACCATTATGAAAAAGGACCTGACTGTGGCAGGGTGAGTGATTTTGTAATTTGCCAGCATGTATTTATTTCATGTCAGGTGAATGAAGACAGACCAGATTGGTGGGTATAGACTTTGGGGACGTTAGCTTGATCCAATGAATATTGAATTTCCAACTAGGTAATTGTCTTTTGCAGGTATGTCCAATCCACTTATACAGTTAAGTCAGCTCAGAGGGTTGAGACACAGGCCTTTGGCTGTAGTTTGTGTGTAAAGTTACATATCTCAGCAGCTAACATAGCACATAGCAGCAAGGTCAATCAGTATCATAATACATAAGTAACAGGCCATTTCCTGGCAGAGGGAATTATTTTTTCATTTAAAAGACAATTAGAAACTCAATTATTGATTTTACTTTTTAAATTTGATTTTCTTTAAATGCACCACTACTCTAACCTCTTATTTGTTTTTATTCCCCAATATTTCCAAGTTATTAAGAATTTCTTTCCATTTTTCTCAAGTGCTGTTGATTATTTCTGTTCATAGCAATGTCTCTAGTAGCTGAGGCTTGCCTCATGCTATATAATTGATAATTGTTTTGAGCACCCAATCCTGCCTCTGCTGTTCAGTGCTGCAAACAGTCTTGCAATTCTTCCAGGCTAGTCTTTGGCAGTTAGTGAAAAGTGTGTCCTTCCCCAGCCTTGAGCAGGCCTGAGAGACCTTGTTTACCACAACAGACCAAGTGATAAGGACCTAGGTGGAGTTACCCACCTTGGCTACATGGAACTTGAAAGAAGAACTGCCCCTGGGCTTGCCTTGAAACATCTCCAGCCGTGACCTGTGACCAAGAACGGATTATCCCACCCATCTCTCCTGGCTGAAACTAGGAAGGGTTTGGGCAGGGTCTTTCCCTTTAAATTGAAAGCTGAACATTAAAGCATCGAGCCTTAATCAGAGAACTTTGTCTTGGCTTTATCTCTTCTCACCCTCTGTCCTCCTTTCATTCCCAGCCTCCTTTCAGGTTGACTAGTGGCCGCTGGCTGGGCTACAGAAAAGGAACAATAAAACAATGAACGAGTGTCCTCTTACCTCTCTGGCTTTTATTGGGTCTTAAAATGAAGAAGGGCGTGTGCAAGAAATGAGTTCTCTGACCAACTTTGAAGCTGGGTTAGTCACAGTACAAAAGGGATGGACAAGTAGGGTAAAAGATTTTCTGCTTTGACAGTGGTTGATATTAGCAAGGAGTAGTGAGGTAATCAATTTTAGATGATCAATTAGTGTTCTGACTGGCCATTTCTTGGGTCTACAGAATAGACAATCAAGAATCTGGATAAAAAGCTGGACTTACTGTGAAATCAAATTACTATAGTTATACTAGTTCAACCAAAATAGGAGATCTGGGTAAAATGATGTGGCCTTGTCTCATGATTGTTATTTTCAAGGCTTAAGATGTTCAGCCTGAGAGAAAATATTTTGTGTGCTCTAATACAAATCCCTAGTCTCTGGAGCACATGGCCATAAAACCTGGTTCAACTTTTTACAGTATATTTTGGGATTATAATTACATCGTCTCTACCATCTCTTTCCTGCTTTCTGAGATTGGTTAATAAAGATCCCTACGGCTTGTAGCTGGGCAAAAAAAGAGGTAGGTGTGGCTTCAGCTCCTAGGTTTGGGGTCTGAGGGCAAACTCCTAGGGAAAGAGAGGAGGAGGAGCCGGGCGGTGGTGGCACATGCCTATAATCCCAGCACTTGGGAGGCAGAGGCAGGCAGATTTCTGA
>NW_021604568.1:20193692-20392553 GCF_004785775.1 Grammomys surdaster | reverse complement strand
AGAGAGAGAGAGAGAGAGAGAGAGAGAGAGAGAGAGAAGGAAGAGGAGGAGGAGGAGGAGGAGGAGGAGGAGGAGGAGGAGGAGGAGGAGGAGGAAAGCCCCATGGGGTAGGTGGATTATGAGTGCATGGCCATGAGGGCTGGCCTGGGAGTAGGAGTGGCCTAGGAGGAACATGGCAAGTGGTATTTTGGGGTTATTGACAGGGAAGTAGACAAAATATCATAGAGGGTTGATATATGCTCAACTCTGGTGCTTTAAGGGTTGTATAAAGGCTTTTGTATCTTTTATTTGGAAACTATCTGATCTCAGTGGGGTAAGAAACCCTCAAATAATATTTACTACAACAAGATATTGTTGTAGTTATTGTTCGTGTTCAATGATTGAAAAAGAATGGAAAGTAAGATTGCAGATGGTCCTCAGTAGTAATGGCTCTGGTTCTTTCTAGAAACTGTCATACTGCTTTTTAGACACCTTTACTTTAAAGGAGACGAGGGAGGGATTGTCCCGGTAACCCATTATTAGACACTGGAGTTGAAGGCAGGGGTGATGGTACCTGTGGTGGTGCATGCCTATAATCTCAGCACTCATGAGTTCAAGACTCATCTCAGCTACATAATGAATTTGAGGCTAGCCTGAGCTAAATGAAACCCTATCTCACCTTCACCCCCAAAATATTTTCATCAAAAATATTTCAGCAAAAAGATAGAAAAATGTTACATGCATTCACACATACATACATATTCCTTTCTACTTACTGTTTTTATATATCTATAAAAGCATTAGGAAAACAAGGAAAATTTATTAAAATATTAAAATAAATCTCTGTGGTGGATTCTGGAGACAACAGATTCCTCACTTGGGTGTGTTACACCAGCCAATATACCAAGTGGCTCAGAAAGCTGCTAGATTTGTGTTGGGGGCCAGGAACAGTAGAAAGCTCTGCAGAGGAGGACATAAGAAGTTACCCAGATGCCTATGGTTTCCACTACTGTACAATGGGATTCTGCTGCTAAGCATGCACCTAGAGCTTCTTGGGGTATTCTCTATCATCAGAAGACTGGGGAAGAGATGACAAGGTCCCAGTTTACTAATGACTCTGCATGTTATATAGGCACCTTCCAGAAGTGAACAACTGAATCATGACAAACTGTATCTGGGACAACCCTGAAAGATGCCGGCAAAAGGAAATCTTCACAGTGGGCCAGAGCTTCATGCAGTCCTCATGGTCATACATTTGTTTAGAAGGAGAAATGTCCAGATGTGTGATTATTCACTGACTCATGAGCTGTTAACAGTGGGATGGCTCAATTGGCAGAGACTTGGAAAGAGAATGATTAGAAAATTGTTGAGAGGGGCTGGAGAGATGGCTCAGCGGTTAAGAGCACTGACTGCTCTTCCAGAGGTCCTGAGTTCAAATCCCAGCAACCACATGGTGGCTCACAACCATCCGTAATGAGATTCGATGCCCTCTTCTGGTGTGCCTGAAGACAGCTACAGTGTACTCATAAATAAAATAAATAAATAAATCTTTAAAAAAAAAAAAAAAGAAAAGAAAATTGTTGAGAAAGACAGAAAAGGAAGTAGTATGTGGCTAGATGTCTCCAATGTTCAAAGGATGTAAATATACTTATGTCCCATGTAAATGCTCATCAAAAGGTAACTTCAGCTGAGGAAGAATACAGTAATCAAGTAGATAGGATAATCCATTCTGTGGGAAGTAAGCCTTCTTTCCAGCCATTCTTGTCATTTTCCAATTAACAAAGTAGCCATGGTAGTAGAGATGGGGTTTATGCATGGGTACATCAGTAGAGTCTTCCACTCGACAAGCCTGACATGGCCATATCTGCTGGTGAGTGCCAGATCTACCAACAGCAGAGACTAACACTGAGTCCTAGGTATGGAACTATATCCTGGGTTGACAAGCCAGTGACTTACTGGCAGGTTGACTACATTGGATCATTTCTTCTGTCCAAAAGATAAAGCTTTCTTCTTACAGGAGTAAATAAGTATTCTGATTATGGTTTTTGCCTTTCATGCACATATTGATACTGCCAAAACCACTATCCATGGACATGCTGAGTGCCTCATTTTCCACAATGGCATTCCGCACATTCCTTTCTGACCAAGGAACTCATTTCACAGCAGAGAAGTGAGACAGTGGGCTGATGATCATGGATTCTAGTAGTATTAATTACCATATGCCTTGCTATCCTGAATTAGCTGGGCTGATTGAAAGATAGAATAGCCTTTAGAAGACAAGGTTACAGAGCCTTTAGGTGACAGCCACCTGGAGAGCTGCAGCGGAGTCTTGCAGAAGGCCGTATATGTTTTGAATCAACATCCAATATGTTATGGTTTCTCTCATAGCCAGGTTGCATGAGTTCAAGAATCATGATGTTAGCTGGGTGGTGGTGGCGCACGTCTTTAATCCCAGCACTTGGGAGGCAGAGGCAGGCGGATTTCTGAGTTTGAGAGTTCGAGGCTAGCCTGGTCTACAGAGTGAGTTCCTTCCACGTCAGCCAGGGCTACACAGAGAAACCCTGTCTCAAAAAACCAACCCCCCCCCAAAAAAAAAAATCATGATGTTGGAGAACCTGTTATTAAGGTCACCTAAGGTCCCCTAAGTCAGAATGGTTCTCAGGGTGAAATGGAGGACTCCCTTTATCAGTAGGGCTTCTCTTTCTCTGCCTGACATTATCTGGAGAATGTCCCTCAACACAGGTGGCTGGTCTTATTTAAAGAATGATGTTGTGCAGAGCTGCTCAAACTCAGCACACAAGTCCCACTCTGGCTTCACTGCCCGCATGATAATTAGGTACTGTGTTAGGACTAATTGGTTCTTTCTATCTGTACTCCTAAAAGCCCTTTATATACCTATTTTTGGAACAATAACGTAAAATTGGCTCTGGAGATCATTCCATCATACTCACTGCCATCTGAACTCTGCTACTGCTGCTCCCTTTGTCTTTGCTGGTTGGTGGCTAACAGCCACTCAAGGAAAAAGGAGACCCACATCAAAGGCTGGAAAAGGGAATAGTTCTACTCACTATCACCCTTAGTGGCCCACTATGGAAAAATTACTTCCTTTTCCTGTTATCTTAAGTTCTGCTGGCCTGTAAGTTTTAGTTACAGAGAGATGAGCTCTCCTACCTACCATGAACTACAACAAATATTCAGACTTCCCAGTGGCCAATTTGGGAATCTAACGTCTTTTTTTTTTTCTTTTTTTTTGGTTTGGTTTTTTGAGACAGGGTTTCTCTGTGTAGCCCTGGCTGACGTGGAAGGAACTCACTCTGTAGACCAGGCTAGCCTCGAACTCTCAAACTCAGAAATCCGCCTGCCTCTGCCTCCCAAGTGCTTGGATTAAAGGTGTGCGCCACCACCGCCTGGTGGCATCTAACGTCCTTAAACAGGGTAAGAAAGGAATAACAGTGTTAGGAAGGGTGATTGATACATATTGCCATGGGGAAATTAAATTCCTTCTCCTAATGGAGGCAAGAAGGCTTATGTTTGGATTGCAGATGGTCTTGCAGTGGTTCTCAACCTTCCTAAGACTGGGACCCTTACAGTTCCTCGTGTTATGTTGACACCCCCCCCAAGCATAAAATTAATTTTGTTGCTACTTCCTGAGTATAATATTGCAACCGTGATGAACTGTAATGTAAATATTTGATATGCAGATAGTCTTAGGCAACCCTTGTGTAAGGGTTCTTAGATTCCCCAAAGGGGTTATTACATACAGGTTGAGAACTAGTGGTTTATGGCATCTCTTGATAATATAATGTCTTATGATTAAAGGCAATGGGAACCTACAACAGCTTTATCCAGACAGGATGACAAAGAGCACAGACTCATCAGGTATGAAGGTATGTGAAGTGGGAGTTTCTGGATATGTCAGGTGATGCAGACTCCTGTGGTGCTTTGCTGATGCAGACTCACATGGTGTCTTGCTGAGGCAAGGCCCATGGGATATATGATATTTGGAGAGAATATAAATAGAACTCAATGGACAGTGAAGGTGTGCTTGCATAGCTAGCTTTGCAATGCTTCACTGGTCTTGAGTTTTCGCTGATCTTTGCTTCATTGAGAGAGGCATGGCATTGAACTTCCCCTGGCATTCTAGCTGGTCCTGGTCACTCCAGCTGACTTGTGCTGATTCAGTGGAGGCTGGCTGCTTCTGCTGGATCATGCCACCACTGCTGATTTGTGTTTGGTATCCTGACACTACTGATCTGGACTGCTGGTGTACTGACAACAGAGATTGGAATTGCCCCCGAAGAACTACAAAAAACAAAACAAAACAAAACAACAACAACAAAAAAAAACTTTTATGAGACTGTTACTATATGGGAACATGGAGTTAATCTAGCCTTTGTTATTAGGCCATGAAAACTGATACTTGGCTCCAGAATTAACTTTTATTATTTGAATGTGAAATGTCCTCCATAGTTCATATTCTTGAACACTGGATCCCAAGCTAGAAATACTGTTTTGCAGTTGTGTATAGCCTTTAGGAAATGGAGCCTCCTTTGAGAAATGGATTGCTATGGGGTATTTAAGTTTTATACCTGTTGGAAATTCCTATTTGCTCTCTGATTCCTGAACTTTGACCCAATTCTCAAATCAGACTCTCCATACTTCCCAAATCTTTCCAATCATTATAGAGTATTTTCCCCTAGAACTATACCTATAATATACCTTTCATTTCTTACATCAAATATCAGTTTTTTTGTTGTGCAAAGAGGACAGTAGCTCAAATAACTTTCTCATGTTTCCTTGTAGGGTAGAAGAATATTTTTTTCTGTCACCAATTTTTTTGGGGGGTGGGGGGTTGAGACAGGGTTTCTCTGTGTATCCCTGGCTGTCATGGAACTCACTCTGTAGACCAGGCTGGCCTTGAACTCAGAAATCCGCCTGCCTCTGCCTCCCAAGTGCTGGGATTAAAGGCGTGTGCCACCACCGCCTGGCCTGTCACCAATTTTTTAAATCTAAGTGTCAGGATTCATACACAAACTTTTCATTGTATATTCAGCCAAGTCACTGCCAGGTACTAGCTTATATTCAACTAATTAGCTTTATGGTTCCTGTGGAATTGTCCTTACAGACAATTGTGACCTGTAATGTGGGTGCTAGGAATGGAACTTGGGACATCAGGAAAAGGGTGTATATAATTTTTAAGATGGGTCACTATGTCAATTAGCACGGCCTCAAATTCATGAATATCATCCTGCCTTAGCCTCCCAATAGCTGAAATTAATAGCATGTGTTACTATCCTTGGAAATATTCATTTTTGAAAATGTTTGTATAGGCACCAGTAGCAGACACTTGAATTGACTTTTAAGAAGTATTGTATTTTTTCAATTCTCTAATACTCCATTTCCTATAATTCAGTTTCATTCTGGTGTGTGTGCGCACTGACTGTATAGCACAAGTTTTAAAACTCACAGAGATACTCCTGCCTCTGTGTTTGGAGTGCTGGTATTAAAAAATGCACTATGACAGCCAGCTTGCAAAATAAGTTTTACGGTTCATATTTTCTCTCTCATTTTTTTTTTAACAAATAGAATTTTAGTCCTTATTTTATGTGTATGGTATTTTATTTCATGCATCTCTTTGTAACCCATTCATGCATGTTAAGCCAGGGAAGCCAAAAGATGGTGTTAGAAACCTTGAACATGGTGGTGCATGCCTTTAATCCCAGCACTTTGGAGGCAGAGGCAGGCGGATTTCTGAGTTCGAGGCCAGCCTGGTCTACAGAGTGAGTTCCAGGATAGCCAGGGCTATACAGAGAAACCCTGTCTTGAAAAACCAAAACCAAAACCAAAACCAAAACCAAAACCAAACAAAACAAAAACAAAGAAAGAATGAGAGAACGAGAGAAAGAAAGAAAGAAAGAAAGAAAGAAAGAAAGAAAGAAAGAAAGAAAGAAAGAAAGAAAGAAACCTTGGAACAGGAGTTAAGAGATAGTAGTGAGCTTTCATATCTACTTGGAGTAGAACCTAGGTGCTCTGGAAGAAACTTCAGTCCTCTTAATTTTTAAGGTATTTTCCACCCAAGTTTTCTGCTTTTGATAATGTTTCCTATACAAGGCAGCCTAGTTGAAGGTCAGACATCTGTTGCTTATTTAAAAGTGGAATTCTTCTCCAGGTGAGAGAATTAGCTTCAGACAGAGATGAGCTCCCTAAATTGTTTATCCAATACAATGTGGTCAGCCATGAAACAATATACATACAACCAACAAAAATGGACTTAGCAGGTTATATTTATATATTTTAGCATATTTATTCATATTTTTTCAACAAGAAGGAAGTTGGAAGGAAAGCTTTTGGCAAGGGGTGGATGGAGGACAAAAAAGGGAAATAATGTAATATCTTTTAACTAAAATTTATACTGTAGTAGGTTGGCCTGGTGCTGTTTGTATTCTGATGTTAAATGATGAGCAGTCCATCAGGTACTCAGGTATGTCATGCGAACTTTCTTCCCATTTTAACTGGTCAATAAAGGCAAGATAGAGCATGTGACTGGGCAGCGGAAGGGAAAGATGGGACTGAAGGTTTGAGAGTATATGGCAGATAGAGGGAGAAGAATGAGAGGACAGAGAAAGAGGAGGAGAAGCTACGATGGAACAGAACCATAAGAAGTCTTAAGTAGCAAAGGGTCTTGTAGCTGGGGAATAAGTTAGTATAGTACTAGATGTGACCAATATAGCTTATAATTATAATCACTGGATTGTGTGTGTGTTTTAAAAATATGGGCTTATTCATTGGTGCACCTTAATTTGAGCTTAGAACCAAACTAACCTGAAATAAAAGCCTACCCCCCCCCCCCAATATAAACAACTAGGGCTGAGCTCTACAGTTGGAGCCCGGTAGAAATTAAACATGGAGTAGGTCTAAGGGGTGCCACAGCACAGTTGGGGTTCCCTGAGCCTAAAGAGGGACCAAGGACCCTGGGGCATGATTGCCTATGAAGTAGCATTCACAGTTAAGGGTCAACAGCTGGAAAAAATGGCAACTAACTTTCCAAAGCCTTCTCACAGGCGCAGAGGGCTGATGCGGGCATCTCCACCCCAAGCCCTCCCATGATCACTTTCCCATTATCTCCCATGTCTAAACAGAACACAGGACAATTAGACCCACTCTCCTGACTACTTGCACTCTAGGCTGCCTGAGATCGGTACACAGGTTGCTAGCTGCTACCCAAACAAAAGACAGAGATGGCTTAGAAGCACAGAAGCCTTGAGCCTTTCTACAGTTAGCCCTTCCCTGCAAATAAAAGAACTGGAGAGGACTGTAGTGTCATTAATCGAACACCAGAGGGAGACAAAGGTACAAGAAGCTCTGGATCGAGCCGGGCAGTGGTGGCGCATGCCTTTAATCCCAGCACTTGGGAGGAGGAGCAGGCGGATTTCGGAGTTCGAGGCCAGCCTAGTCTACAGAGTGAGTTCTAGGACAGCCAAGGCTATACAGAGAAACCCTGTCTTGAAAAACAACAACAACAACAAAACCCCAAAAAACCAAACAAACAAAAAAAGGAAAGCTCTGGATCAGGTAACAAGAATTATAAATTGATAGTAAAAAAATTTATTAGATGAGAAATGATAAATACCTTTTGATTTTTATGAGATGCTATTTGGAACAGTTTTAAAGGGATGGATTTAAAGGAGACTGACACCTTGCCAGTTATTATTATTACAATGTTAAGTATCTTCGTTTACTATGCCTTCTCTAAAGAAAGGGCCCTAGATAAAAAAAAAATTACTAGCTTTAGAAAAGGGATTAGAAGATTTTATAGGACAGGCAGTGGTGGTGCTCGCTTTTAATCCCAGCACTTGGGAGGCAGAGGCAGTTAGATTTCTGAGTTCGAGGCCAGCCTGGTCTACAGAGTGAGTTCCAGGACAGCCAGAACTACACAGAGAAACCCTGTCTTGAAAAACAAAACAAAACAAAAAAACAAACAAAACAACAACAACAAAAAAAGATTTTATAGAACAAAAATGAAGAAAAATGAAGGTTGGAGAAGGGAGCTGGAAAAGATGTTAGAATAAAAGGTGCAGAACATCACAGATGAGACTGAACAACACAGAAATTTAAGACCTGACAACACGGCCTAGAGGAAACGCAAGAACTAAAGGTATAGGAATTTATAGGTCAAGATGAACAACAAACGGAGAGAGGGAAATGAAGGTTAGAGACAGGATCTGGAGAAGGCACTAGAACAAAAGATGCAACACCTCACAGATCAGACTAGGCGGCAGAGAGAAAATAATAAGGATGGGAAGCAAGGCTTGGAGGAGAATCTTTTAAAATTTATCAATCAAAATAAAATAAACATCAGAACATCAGAATTACAATACAAATTAAAAATTAAAATGTAGAAGCAGAACCTTGAACAGAGGATACAGGAACTTATGAACAACAAAAAGAAAGATGTGAAATATGGGCACAGACCTTAAGGGAGGAATTTAAAATATTAATTAGAGAAAATACTCAAGTAGAGACAGAAGATAAACATTAGAGAAAGCCAACCAGAGGTTGTCAGAAAACAAAAACCTTTTAGTTAAGTTTATCCAGTTAGTATACAACAAAGACCAGCATCATCCACAAAATTATCAGGAATTTGGCAATCTGTGGACTTGTTAGAACTGAGAAAATTTAAGGAAAACTTAAGTGTCACTAATTTTGGAATGCATCTGTCATTTGTAAAACAAATCTTGACTTCTTGGGCTATTATAGAATAATGTCCCAGGACTGGAAGGATATGGTAAAAGCAACATTAGAACCTGGGTCACATTTACAATGGTTCTCATAGTGGAGATAAGCAAAGGAGAAGAAGCACAACAAAATTAACTCAGAAATATAATTATTTCTAAAGATCAGCTGCTTGATAAGGGTTGTTTTGCTAAGGTAGAGGTGCAGGCCAAATATGATGAAGAAACCTTGACATTATGTTGCTGGCAGCCATAAATGCCTGGGACAAGGTCATGGAAACAGGGAAAAGACTTGAACCATTTTCTCAGGTCATGCATGGTCCAAAAGAAACATTCCATGCCTTTTGCAAAGGTTGACTTCCACTGTAGAAAGGAGTATATGAAATCCATTAGTGAGAAAGGCACTAATTGAGTCTTAGCTTTTGAAAATTTGAATCCTGAATTCAAAGACCATTGACGGTAAGGTCAGCATCAAAAGATGAGTGGATTAGACATACAGTTGATGTTAGACCTTGTTCATCTGATATGACCTTAATAGGAGAAGCCACCACTAGAGGCTTTGAGACAATCCAAAATCTCAAATGTCTTAATTGTGGTATGTAGGCATCTTAAAAGAAACTGCAGAGAAAACCAAATTAATCCTAAAAGGGAGCTTAAGTCTCCTGGAATATGTAAGAAATATGGCAAAGGCCGGCATTGGACTAGTGAATGTAAATCAACAACAGACAAATGGGGCAACACTTTACCAAAAATCTCCCGGGGTGGGGGGGCTTTCGAAGGCCCCAATGCCAAACAGGGAACGTTCTCTTCCTCTAGACAATTAAACAGCACTACTCTGAAAAACATGAGGTCTACCCCCATTTTTACTCCATATCAAAAAGGATCCAGAGATAGGCAGGGGACCAGGTCCTCCAGGGCATAGGCCTGTATGCTGTGAATCTCATGTTTTCAATGTGTCCTTTAGGAACCATTTGGTGAAGCTCTGACAGTTAACTTTTTTTCCCATGGCTAAGAACCTACAGGATTTGGGTTCAAAAGCAGATGGCCTATAAGATAAGATGGTTCTGCTGTCCTCCTTATGCATTGCCTACCAGAGTTGGGCCATGTGATGTCAGTTCCAAGTATGGTCAGTATGTGGGCCAGTTTTGGGTAAGGTGAAACTGGCTTGAGAAAAGGTTAATGGAGGGGTCACAGCAGACAGTATAGGCATTTTTCAGGCAACTGTCATACAGATGAAACAGGTCAATGCCTCCACAAAAGGAAATTGCAATGTTATGTTCATTAAGGAATTTATTTCTCTATAAAATTACAGTGGTTGTGGCTAGACAAAGTGGCACTGTGACATAGTGAACGGAACATGAGAGGTTCAGAGCAGCACAACAGAAGCTGTTATCATTGACAATAACCTCCAAGATGGAACCACATTCATTCATTAATGCTAAAATCTCCCTGGATAAAAATAGAAACCTTTGGAAAATAGAGTTATTATTATAACAATGTCAGTAGCCACAATGCCCTTCTAATGGACAACATTTACTTGTTATCTATTATAGGATGGTGTGTCACTGAACTGGAAAATGCCCAGCATCTTCTTTTAGGGTGAAGGATACTTCTTTCCTAGGGTGAGCCAGTTTGTCATATGTTAAATCATTGTCCTGAGTCAAGACTTTTCAGAGGAGGCACCATAGGTGCCTATGCAGGATCTGGCCTACATGCATGTCAGCTTCAATAGCTGGGTGGCTGGTTGTATAAATAGGTACAGAAGGTGGTCCAAGGGTAGGCATACCAACTGTAGTCTGGAGGAAGATGCTTTATACTGCCTTTCCATAGCAAAATCTAAGAAGCAATAAGGTCTTATCTCAGGGTATTGGGTTATCAAGATGGGAGACTCTTGGAAAGGGATAAGGATGCATCCAGGAAAGCAATCACACAATAGCTCATGAGAAGAGTCCAGTGTTGTTTGAATCATTTTTTTTCTCTTCCTCTCTTGTGAACTCTAATTGTCCAAAGAAGCTGCCACTATTTCCTTTATCAAGGCTTAGAATGTTTGGCTATAGGAGGCTGCATTGCCTGCTCTATGTTAAGGTTAGTAGCTCAGTGAATTTGATGGAAAGCAGAGCCAGACTTTCAAGAAAGTACATTTTTCAAAAGAAAATAATGGATTTCAACAGTGGGGCTAAGTTCCATGGAAACTTTCTGGCCTTAGCTTTCTTAGGGGCTAGCCTCAGCTATGAGGCAGGTTCCCATCTTACTTGCTCCTCTAATGCAAAGATGTGCCATGGACATGTCCCCATGCATATGGACTCATCAGAAACATCATGGGTTAGTAACTGTGAGACATGTCTGTTACTGGAGCTACCTGCCTGTGTCTGTGTGGCAAGCCTCTTGCTGCCTGCCCCTCTAAGAGAACAACACATTTCAGAGACCAGCCCTGCGGCTGCAGCCCAGACTCAGCCCCCAGACATTTGGGTGGGCATGGAGCCTTGTGGTTCAGACTCAAGTAGAGGATAGACACTATCCTCCTGGAAGGTAGGGATCAGGCCTTCTTGATATTCTGGAATGATATTCTGAGTCCCCTCATGAAGGGTTTAATGGACAATTATAAGTCAGAATGATCGTAGTAGAGGCCTATCTCCCAAAGAGCAAAACCAGAGAAGCTTCTCACTCCAAGTCAGTGGAAATTTGGTGAGAAAAATGCCACACTTGAAGAAAGGCTCTTTTGCAAAGAGCTCAAATACACAACAGTGTCATCTGTTCACTATCCACACACACTTTTTCCTGGACTGGTCAAAGGGCAGAAGGCTTGTTTTCAATAAACAAAAAAATACCTTCTAAAAATGCAGCTATAGAAACACAGGCAGGAGGAAGACTTAGGGAGGAGAAACAGTTTTCACATACTGTTCTCTTATTATGAAACCATGAGTGAAAAACTGAATCATATGACTATCCTTATCTCCCACAGGCATTCAGGTACATTTCAGTGTACAGGCCTTTCAGGATCTCATGATGGGAACTCTTGGTAGTCAGACTTGAATTCTCTGTTTAGCTTTCTGGGGATTCTCTGCTGCAAATGGACATTACTTGACTTTGAGGCCTAAGGAGAAACTGCTTCCTAAGAGTTACCTAAGAGTTCCACGGCTGTGGATGGGGAAGTAGGAACAAACCTGTAAGGAGGAGGCAGCGATTGTGTGTGGCTGGGGCTGATGACCATTCCAGGAAGATATTTCTTCTTTTCCTTAAGGAAGAAGTGTCAGCAAGGGCTTGATTATCTGGAAGTATTGAGTGTCCTGTTCCCTGGTAGAACCTGGATATGGCCGTTTGCATTTGCTTCATGTTCAGCCCAAGAAAAGTTCAGAAGTAGCCTGAGAGTCAGGCTTGAAGTTAATCTTGTGCCATGGAGCCTGGCTGTTTCCTCTCTCATGATTAACTGATTTCAGGATGATCACTCCCAAAGGCTCTTTTCTAGCAGTGAGCCTTGAGAGAGCTTGGAATTAAAGATATAAGACTGACATGCTTGGGATTCTTCTCCTGACAAACTCAACCCCCAAAATTGTCAGGTTCCTCAAAAAAAAAAAAAAAAAAAAACCACATGTGGAATAGCCATACTCACAGGCCTGGGGAATGGTTCTCACACTACAGTGGAGCAAGTGGACCAGGGGAAGTGCACCAGGTCTGAGATTCTTAGTATAGATATAGTTTCCATGGTAGTATACACTTGTAACCTTAGAACTCCAGAGGCTGAAGCAGGAGGATTTGTGTTTGAAACCAGCCTGAACTACAAAATGAGATCACCACATAGTAGGCTTGGAGTCTGTATTGTAACAGGCTGACTCAGGTAGCACCTGCCTCACCCTGTAAAAAACCCTAGTAATTGGTGGTTGAGACCAGTTTTGAGGCAGAGTCATACTCAGAGCTTCCTTCAGCTTCCCATGGAGCAGTGAGACTAGCTACTCATCCTGTCCTGGTGGAAGGTGAGATTAAATGTGTACCTTGTCACGTCCTAGGACATCAGGGGCTAGGTGACAACTCCTTAGGGCTGGAAAGGTAAGCCCAACAAGTCTTACAGAAGTGACTTTTGCCTGTGACTTTCAGATGCCCAATTAGAAGCGGCCTCTGCCTACCTCTCCTGGGGAAGTGACAGTGAGATTGTCTTAGACTTCACTGGTGCCTGGGTTTGCTCTCAGTCTTCCTTTTCCTGGCAAGATGACTTCCTTCATGCCACAGAAGCCAACAAATATGTGGGGTCACATGAAGGTTCATGGTTTGGTGGCCAGTTTGCTGATCAGCCAAGGCCTAAACAAACTTGGAGGTAGTCACGCAGGATGGATCCTAATTCACATTTCTCCATAGTCCCATGATGGAGGACACTTGTGTTTCCATGATTAGTCATTATCATCAGTACACAACTCATGTGTGTGTGTGTATGTATGTATGTATGTATGTATGTATGTCAGAAATAATCCCCAAATACAACAGAAACCACTGGTTTTAACAGCCAAGATCTCTATCCCAATGACTTAGGATTCCTTGCCCTACATGCTGGATGCCCTACAGAAGAAGGCCAATGAAGCTGCAATGTCAAAGGTCTGCCCATAGAAATACTCTTACCAATGATGTCATAGCTCACAGAGAGTGTTTGGGTTAGGAGGTGGCCCAAGTGCATTCTGGCATTTCATTCAGCTTGTTACAAGTCAACAGGAGAGTGATAGCTACACTGAGAGGGTAAAGGCTAGAGAGATGGATATAGGTAGATGTAATCAGGTCTTTAAAGGTAAAAGGTGAAATATTTTCTATATTTAATAAAAACATTTTCTCTTTTGAGGCTCTGGAAGTCTAGAGTCACATTTTTTGTAACCCCTACCCCCATCTAAAAATGTCTTAAAACACATGGCTTAACAGTGGCTGCACAGAAAATATACACCCTCGAAGTCTGACTTTCATTTAAATACAAATATACAAAATGTAAACAGAGACAATAGAGAAATTTACAAAACTTTCCTTTAAAAATAATAAAGACAAAATTCAGTTCTAGTTAGGATGCTATTAAAATCCGTGCAAACTGTCATATCCCATTGGGTTTCTATTGCAATGTTCGACAAGGAAAATTCTAGTCCACCCCAGCTTGGGGCCACCTTGGAAAACAGACCTGAGTGGAAATTTCTTTGAGAAACTTGGAGGTTTGTTACTGGGGGAACAGTATCCTATCCTGGTTCCCAGTGGAGCTTTTCTGGCCACCGAGCCACAGTGGAAGCTCCCCTGGCTACAAGTTCTGCTTCCAAGTAGAAGGCTCTGAGCTGGTTCCACTTTTGACTTCAAGGCCAGAGCTGAAACTAGCTGCTTCCAGTGGAGTTTGAATTGATGTGGTTTGAATTTATGCGGTGGTTACAACTGGTCTTAGGAGTAGGTGAACTCTTGGAATTGTTTTGATGCTGAGGAAAGGAAAGGAGAGAGTCAGTTCTTGGTAAATTCAAAGCCAATGGATAACTCATTAGTGGTAGCTAGGGAAGTAGAATCCAGAATGTTCCAACCTGCTTCTCTTTGCTTTTGTGCATTTTCCCCAGCAGACCTGAGTATACTGTCTGCTCCTTGAGCAGAGGGTTTTATCTGATACCTGGGAAGATCTATGATCTATGAGCAGAGGGAAAGAGTAATTTCTTTCTAGAACTTGTACTTTTATCTGATGGAAATGTTTAAATATTTTATTATATTATAAAATCATGAAAATATTACAGAGTAGGGTGTGAAACTTACATGACATTCTTATTGAAAACACACAAACTTGGCAAGGGACAGAGCTCAGACTGCACTTTCCATGAGCCTAAAGATGGTTCCTGCCGTTTTCCCAGATAACAGATATCCTGTGGGGTCACCTGAGTGACCTAGGGTTAAGTTCTTTGACTTCTCTCAGCCTCAGTTTATTTAAATGAAATAGGGCAATGGAAGCCCACACATGTGTTTATATTAAACAAGAATACCCATAGGTAGTGAGTGAGTCAGCTCCTCTCCTGGAAAATAGGAGGTGCCTAACCCAGAGTGGTAGAAAAAATGAGTTGTTGGATGGAAGCTGAGGTATGTAGATATAAGTGTCTCATCTATAATGCATCTCTGTAAATAACCACCTACATCCCTGCCAACTGAGGGAGAGACTTAAGATTTCAGGTCAAGGGACCACAGGTGCACCCTTGTGTAGGAGACAAATATAGAGAGACTCCCAAGCTCTAAGATGAGAATCATGAGGCTCCAGTGTCTTGAATGGCCAGGCCAAAAGGGGTGCAACTACAGCTAGCTGCCTTTGTAGCTGTAATATGGGGCTCCTAGGTTATCTTCCCCAGAGCTGTTCTTCCATTTGGTCCGTATCAATCCTTCCTATAGGGATAAGCTTTGAGGGAAAAAAGTCTATTCCAAAAGGAAAACTCCCTAGGCTGCCAGCAAGTGCCAGGGTTGAACAACAGGACAATGTTTCCCAGTCTGAGGTGGTTTTGCTTTGCAAGGGACATTTAATGGTGACTATTGAAGAAGAGGTACCGAGCTGAGTTTACCTCTATGTCTAGTGGGCAGAGGTTGGTAATGTTGCTCAGCATCCTTCAGTATATAATACAGCCCTGTGATAGGAACCAACTTCCCTGTGCCAAGAGTGTAGATGTGGGTCCCTGTCCCTTCTGTCTATAGGAGTGTTGGGGCTTTGGACAAACTAACAATTCCAAGCTACCAAGCCACACAGGCATCGAGCATTCATTCTGAAGCTCTGGTGTATGGAAGTGTGCTGAAGTTCTAGAGCTAAGGCCAGGCTGGCCAGGCTGGCTCTCTCACCTGACGCCTGAAGAGTCTGTGGAATAGCCCTTTCTTTGGCGGTTCTGGAGGCTGACTTCTGTTCAGGTCTGGTGAGAGGGTACCTTTAGGTCCGAACACATTCAGCTCCTTGAAACATTCTGTTTCTATCATCTGGAGAAGCAAAACAGAAATACCACTCTCCCCCTGTAGGGCCTCTCTCTGAGACATGCTCTCCCCACCCTGCTGGCTCCTCCCCCAACAATGCTCCTCTGTAACTTACTAGGGAATTCCACCCTAAGAAGAGAATCTACAGGAGGTACACCCTTCCCCCTCCAAACCAAATTCTATAGCTTACTTGACCATCATCCCTACAGCATTCTGATCAGCTAACTTCCTCAATTTAATGTTTGTGCCTCCAGAGAATGTTCCATTTTTTCTCCCATTTCCAGCAGACCTCCTGGGAAGGCACCTTGCTGCTTTCACCACCTGTTCTCTCTCAGCTACATTGTTGGCTTACCACACCTATCCCAAGCCAGTCTCTGCTACCCTACCCAGTGACCCTTCTACGCACTGCACTACCATTTTCTTTAAACATCCATCCTTCTTGGAGAGAAGCTGGCAGCATGCCTTCTTCCTACCTCATTTTGCCATGGGATTGGCACAGAGCCTGTGGAGAACTTCGAGTAGAAGTCATCATCTGTATGGTCCAGGTTGACACCTTTCACAGTGGAGAACTGCTCAATGTCCAGTACATCCTTGCAGTACACAGCTCGGGGCTACAAGAGACAGAGGGTTCCATCATGGGCCCTTCCTGGGGCTGTCAGGTCCTCAAGCCTGGCCCTTAAGATTTTGATGGAGACCAGTGGGGACATCTTCTTAAGCTTCCCACCCATTTGGGTCCTCAGACTGAGCTTTCCTCTCTCAGATCCACCAAGGGGACCAGGTTCTAGCGAAATGAGAGCTGGAGGTGCCCAGCTGCCCAGTCCAGAGCTCCTTGTTACCATGGCTTATACACATGGACCACAGACCCGTGGTCTCTTTCTAGGTGAGTGCAAGTAGATGAGAGGTTACCTCTGTGTCTAAGTTCACACTTTCTGGAATCTCTGGGCACCTCACCCATCAGCTGTCTTGGCCACCAAGAAGCTCAAAGCATCAGGAAGGTAGCACTGTTTCAAATACTTTCTCTTTTTTTTTTTTTTTTATGAGAGGTTGCACTCATCACAGTTTGGAATCTGTGGTTCATTCCTCTACAGAGAGAATGGATGCTTTGGACCCAGCATCAGAGCAAAAGCACAAGAGGGACTCTGCCTCAAAACATAGTGCCATAGAAAGAAGATAGCCTGGATGTACATGGCACAGCCCTGGTGGGAATATGTTCCAGTTCCTTCTCATACAGGGCAGTAAGCCATGTGTTTAATCCAGACTCTGTAGCAGGTAGTCCCCACTGTGAAATTTAGGAGCCTTGGGAAAAGCCACATGTATCTTCAGAGCCTTAGTTTTCTTCCTGCAAATGGGGATAATGGAAACCCCTGGGCAACAGTGCTGTTTGAATGTTACTGCTGTGCTGAGTATGAGCTGCCGTGACAATGTGGTCCTGCCTCAGTGGAAGAGGATATGCCTAGACCTGCTGGGACTAAATGCTCCAGGGTAGGATGGTAACCCAGAGGGAGCTCCCCTTATCTGGGGAGGGATTTGTAAGGGTAAGATTGGGAAAAGAAGAGGGAGGGGGGCTGTGATCAGGATGTAAAGTGAATAAAAAATTAAAATTAAAAATAAAACACAGGGTCCCCTGCTCAGAAAGTATTAGATTTTAAGATGGCAGTTAATAGAGCATTGAGTCAAATAGGGCCAGGATGACTGCACATGCTAAGCCATGTAGCTGGCCCTAGGATGTGTTCAGGCCTTGGGAGTTGTGATTGCTCTCAGAGATATTAACAAGCTCAAACCTACCATCTTATGGCTATTATTTTCTTGGAGTTTCTGTTTAAGATACATTTATTTTGGTTTTGAAAAAAGTCAAATGAAGTGAAAAAGATTAAGCCAGTAATAGTGCCTATGAGTTATGAATGTGGCTATTACCTGAAGGTAACAGGAGAAGAACAAGGAATGTTGTGGGGAGAGGTGAGAAAAGACAGAGACAGGCCACTTTCAGGAGTTTATAAGGGCCTTCCTTTTCTGGGGCCCATAATCTTCCCTCACCACCTACCCCAATGATATGCTAAGGGCCTTGGCTATGCCATGTGGGCCATTTACTGTGGACCAGGGAGAGAGAATATTGACCTCTATACAGTACACTGAGGAGCCCTAAAACCTTGTGGGGGGGGCATTGTCACATACAGGGTAACAAAATATTCCTGTTTATTCAGTACCTCAGACTTTCAGCAATAAAACAAGGACAGTCCCAGATGGCTAGCTGCATTGATTACCAGAGATGCTGCCTCCCAAGCAATACTCCTTGACCTGTAAGATTTTTTTCAGCTCTGCCCAGCCAGTACTCTGGATATGCCTCCACAACCTCCCCTTCCCTCCCCATCTCCCATTCTTTTCCTGTGACTCCTAGTCCCAATTTTATTTAGGGGTGTTTGCTGACATTTCACTTCGCTAGACTGAGATTTCCATGGTAGAAATAACCCAGTATCCTATTCATGATGCATCCCTTGGAGACTGGCACAAAGCTTGGAGCATGTGGAGAGGTTGAGAAATACATTCTGTGTCATGAGTGATTTCACCCCATCACCATAGCAATGGGTAGCCCAAGGACAGGAGGAGGCTGCAAAGCCCCAGCCTACAAACTGTTGTGTCCTCACTGTTACCCTAGACATTGTCTAGGGATGCTAGTGGTTGTATCACAGCTCTCAACAAACTTAAAAATACCTACCAAACAACAAATAAAATTTGAAAAATTCTGATGAACCAAGCTTGGTTCAAGACCATTTGGGACCTGGGTATAAGACTACTACTTCTTGTGGAGTGGGGGACAATTTTGACTGCCATCCTTAGGAACAGAGACCTCTCCCAATTCATCAACACTGGCTGGACAGTGAGCCCCAGAGATCCTCACGTGGGTGTTGAGGATTGAACTCAAGACCTCTTACTAGCAATGAAAGCAAGCATTTTATTGATATCTTCTCAGCTGTTCTCCCCATTTTTGAGATAGGGTCTTATGTAGTCCAGGCTAATATCTCAAACAGGCTGTACAGCTAAGGATGATTTTGAATTTCTGATCCTTCTGCTTCTACTTCCTAAGTGCTGGGATTACAGATGTGCACCGCCACACCTGGTTAGTATGGTGCTGGGGAACAAACTCAGTACTCCACTCATACTAGGGAAGCATTCTACCAATTGAGCTACATCCTCAGACCAGGGTTAGTACTTTTCTTATTCTCTAGATGGTTCTAAACGGGCATGACTGGAATTTCCAAAGCAACTCTCATGTGGAGTTTGTAGTACTTACTGATTTAATTTTTCTAATGTCAAAAAAAATTTTCCTGGTTGGATCTATGATGTGGATGCCACATCTGGCTACAGAGGTCTCTAGTGGGTGGCCATGGACACTGTTCAGCATCCAGTAGCTAGTCCTGACTCCCCACATCTGTGCTGCCATCCCTACCTGGATGATCAGGGAGCCTTCACTTACAGGAAAATACCAAAGATCCAAAGGCTATTCCTTACTTCCTCAGTGCTTTGCAAACAAATGGTTAACAACTGGGAGAAGGGTCTTGGAAAGCTCTGATTTGTGTTATTCACCAGTTGCTAAGGTGTCAACATTCCCATCCTTGTCTACTGCAGGTTCTTGTCCTGAGGTGACTGAGAAGAGGGCTGGGAAGAGATATGTACCACATCTATCAACTTTCATGAGCTAACACAAGCTAGTTCCCATCTCCAATGTTTCTGTAGTGTCCACAGTTCTTGGCTCCATCCCCAAGGCCTCAACAAGGATTTTTTTTTTTTTTTTTTGGTCTTTCGAGACAGGGTTTCTCTGTGTAGCCCTGGCTGTCCTGGAACTCACTCTGTAGACCAGGCTGGCCTTGAACTCAGAAATCCGCCTGCCTCTACCTCCCAAGTGCTGGGATTAAAGGCATGCACCACCACTGCCCAGCACCAACAAGGATCCTTAATTTGCTGGGACTTAAAGTACAGAGGCACAAAAAGACCTTGCTGGGTGGGGCTCCTTTATGAGTGTGAACAAGGATTATACAGACCCAGTGGAGTATCTTCAAGGAGAATCCTAATTGAACTGGATAGTAGATCCTCAGTTAAACTGAGATGGTCCTCAATACTCATTTTCCATTTTGTTTTCATTTCAACCGTCAATATATATGGCAGATTCAGAAAGGGGAGATGTCTTGGACTTTACTGAACAGAAGAGGAACTGAAGGTTGTCTAGGTGCCCTATTCTGGAGAGAGTACCCAAGTCTCTGAACAACCAGTGAGGGGGCTCCAGGGTTCACACCTCATCTGTATATTCTGACATTGAGATCTATAACACTGCTACAAAATAGCCAGAGTGTAGGAAGGAGCAGTGAGCAATCTTTGGTACTATAGGAGGATTAGCACATTTGAGGCATTGTGTGAGGCACAACTCAGGGTCTGATAGAAAGCATGGCTTGGGGAGATGACTATAGAGCTCCTGGGAGCAATAGTGGCTACTTACATCTGGAACAAAGGGAGGGTCCAACATCCCAGCCTCCAGGCGCTTAAAGTTCATGTTCCTGAAGAAGGGGTGCCTCTTGACCTCTGCAGCCCCCTCCTCCTGGCAGCCCAGCCTCTGCTTCGAGTCTTTGGTGAGCAGCTGTGACAAGAGAGTCCCGTGAGGCCATATCATTGGACCTTTCCATCTGCCCATAGGCCAGAAGGACAAAGGAACATCTGTGATTGTAGCTCTTGCCTCCCCAGTGTCAACTCCTAAAACTCACAGTCTGGGAAGGGATGTCTCCCTAGTTAGAAGAACTGAAGTATCGGGAAGGAAAGGACCAGATCATATCTTTGTCATGCTTTCAGTTGCCCTGTGTATACTATCAGGCTGGTGGCTCAGGCTAGTGCCTACATCTGGGCTTCTCTTTTCTATTTTATTTTGTTTTATAATATTTACTTATTGTGTGTGGGTGTATGTGCCACAGCATGTGTATGGAGATCAGAGGACAACTTTGTGGAGTCAGCTTTGTCCTTCTAACTGTCACAGGGGTTCCAGGACTTGAATTCAGGTGAACAGGCTTGCATTAAAAAAAAAATGCTTTACCTGCTGAGCCATCTCTCTGGCCCCAAGTTTCTCTATTCTAGATATAAGTAACTGGGCCATGCTCTATCCATTCCAAGAAACACCAAAGAGGCAAGGCTGTACAGTAGCTAAGCCTGTCAATGCAGCCTCTAGAGCCCACAGTGCTGGCAGACTGGGAGGATCATCAAGGATAAGATGAAAAAAAAAATGATGAAAGGCAGGGCTGGGTTGCTTATCAGCTTCTACCAGGAAGGAATGGCATCAAAACAAGACTTTGCTTTCTAAAAGAACTGCTAGAAAATCAGGGTTTTAGTATAATATCTCTTCATTTGAAACGCTTGGTTATTAAGTTAACATGTATCTATTTCTAAAATATGCCACACAGGTGGAACAGAACATCCACCTACACGATGTCAAGGATGATATCAGGTGTACATTGTCATGAGAAAAGGTGTAGGTGCAATGGGAGAAGGCAGAATAGGTTCCCTGTAGGTGGAGGACTGCATATCATCTGTAATGACTGGGAGATTCAAATGGTGGACACAAGGGAACATGGAGAAGGTATAGAGATGGGACTCAGCAGGGGCCTCAGATTCAGGATTAGATCCAAGGGACAGGAAAGTTGGATGTGTGGACTTCTATACCTCAAGGGGCATGGCTGCCAAGATAGAATGGAGAACAACTTCCCTGCTGTTTGTGTAGTTGCCTCTTATAGGTCAGGTATTGCAATAGCCTGAGTCAGCACCTGCTAAAGGAATAAGAGCAGAGTGGCCAGCCTGAGATGCTGTAGATTACAAGAGGATAAAGTCCAGACCAGAATCCAAGACCCCTAGAGAATACAGAGCAAGGCTTGAGGTTTCTGGTGGTACTTCCACGTGTACAATCATTTGGCACTTTTCAGCCAACACATTTCCTTCAGTGGCCACAAGGGGGCAGGAGAGGGACAGCTTTGGTCCTAATTACAGCAAGAGCTCTAGTTCACAAAACTTGGGGTTGAAATGGAGTTTAAAAAAAAAAAGAGCTGGGCAGTGGTGGCACATGCCTTTAATCCCAGCACTTAGGAGGCAGAGGCAGGCGGATTTCTGAGTTCGAGGCCAGCCTGGCCTACAGAGTGAGTTCCAGGACAGCCAGGACTACACAGAGAAACCCTGTCTCGAAAAAAACACAAAAAAAGAAAAAAATGGAGTTTTGTGGGGAAGTGGAGTGCTGGTGATAGTGGTAGTGGTTAGAAGTAGAGGTCATGTTTGCCTCATTCTCTCAGTATGTCCATGTCACTGTTGATGTTTCTTGAGACTGGCTTCTTGGAACTCCGGACCCTGACCGAAGACTCCTTCTATAGTCTTATTCCATCACAGTTAGCTGAACATGACAGAACAAGTATCACTGGCAGCCATCTCTCCACATCCCTAACCTTTAGTGCTTGTTCCTCCACTACCTGATCCTGACTGCGCTGCTGTGACAGTTTGCTGCAGTGCTTCTTTGAGACTTGTTAACAGGTTGTGGTCTACTTGTTATATGCCTTTCTTCATCATGTCTTTTACACATGTCAGTAGCAGAGGAACACTTCTTCTTTTAGATATGATCAGAGGGCAGATCCAGCCCCAAATCCTTACCATAGCTCTATAACACAGAAGTAGCCAGGCAGAGACGGTTGCAGGAAAGGGATTACCTGGGGGTGAGGTAGTTAAGCCCCTAGAGTTCCCTGGTCCTCTGAATGTAGCTTAGTTTCTTCCCTTCAAGTTTCCAGTCCTGGTCTTCCCTAAGCTCCACCCTGAGCTATTGGTGTGTGTTCACTTGAACCTGTCCCAGGGCTACTTGGGGACTCTTATGAACCTGTCCCAGGGCTACTTGGGGACTCACGGATAAGAGGAGAGGCCCCTTTCAGGCCAGGCTTCTCTGCTGCTCAGGGTATAGTATGGCTCCAGAGGAAGGTACTTTGCCACATCCTTTCTGTCCCACATGGTTAGCATCAGAGGGCATCTTCCTGTGGTGAGTCTTAGGAGACTGAGAGCCAAGCAGGAGCAGGAACTAGCTGACTCCATACCAAATCCAAGGAAGGGCCTAAGGACCAGCTATGGAACAGTGTCTACCTTGGCTGAGGGGACCTTATAGCCCCCACCACTCCTTCCTCACTAACTGTCCAGTATCCACACCTGGCTCCAACACACCCCAGTCATTCTAATCTCTTTACTTGAAGGTCATACTTGAAGGCGTGTGGTGGTGGCGCACGCCTTTAATCCCAGCACTTGGGAGGCAGAGGCAGGCGGATTTCTGAGTTCGAGAGTTCGAGGCTAGTCTGGTTTACAGAGTGAGTTCCAGGACAGCCAGGGCTACACAGAGAAACCCTGTCTTGAAAAACCAACCAACCAAACAAACAAAAACAAACAAAAAAAGAAGGTCATGCTCATCCACAGATGCTGCCATACAGAACTTGAGCTGGGAACACCATTCTACATAATGGATGGAAAACTGAGAATATGTTCAACAACTCCAAGGCCATCCATACCCGCCTTGCAATCCTTGCCTTCAGTCCAGTGTCTAGAATCCAGAGCGGAAGGAACAGGAGGCCAAGTTCAAGGACAGGAACTTGCTTGTGAACCAACTTGGGCTATCGTCTTTATTCTCTGCTGATTTTTCCACAAAGCTACACATCTTCATGGGTGTTCACCTCAACCCCTATTCCTTGATTCATGGAGTATCCTGTCCAATACGCCAGGTTCTAGGCAGAGGCTGGAGCCACCACTGGGCAGCAGCCTCTGGCTTACCAGGAGCTTACCATGTTGCAGATGGACTTGGCCTCTTCAGAGAACTTGGAGGAATATATCTCCTCAGTCTCCAGCACCCGGCGATCCACCTCTTCCCGCTTCACCTTCTCCTTGCGGCCTCGAAATGGTGACTGGCCCTCGATCATCTCATAGATGAGGCAGCCCAGGCCCCAGTAGTCAGGGCTCAGGCCATATCGCTGGTTGTTCAGAACTTCTGGGGCTGAAGACAGAAGGAGAGTGGTAGACAACTAGCAGCAGAATGCAGCCTAAGTACACAGTCCAGTGCTGCTCCTCATTTCAGCAGTACCCAAGGGTGTAGCACTCTCACAGAAAAACTGGAGTTTTAAGCTGGGGCTACTTCCTTCTAACCTCCAACTACAACCCTGCAGGTGTGTAAACACCATTTTGTCCAGAGAAAGCCTTCCCTAATGGTGCTTCACTGTGCCCAATTCTGACAGTGGCTTCAGAACTCTGATTATGGTGGATGGACATATCTCCTCAGACAGAACACACAATATAGCTTTCATTGCTTTGTCTCCAGTGACAGGCAAGGTTCCCCGACATAGGTCATATTGCATACATATTTATTTCAATGAAGAAGAGTGCCCATCAATTAAAGATTAAATTCAATCTACGTGGACTTTGAATCATCTTTTGGGGGCCAAGGTGGAAGAGAAGGCTCAATGGTTAGCAGTATAAACTGACTGCTGTTTTAGGGGACCTGGGTTTAATTCCCAGTACCCACATGGCAGGTGACTCCAGTTTCAGGAGATCCAATACTCTCTTCTGGCCTCTGTGGGCACTAAGTACACACAGAGTACATAGGCATACATGCAGGAACAAAACCCATACACATAAAATCTCTTATTGTATCTTCACTACAACTTTGACAAAATGACTCACAGATGTAGAAAAGAGATTGCCACGTATCTTAAGGCCATCTAGAATGAAAAGCATGTATACGTGATGTACATCAATGGACACATGACAGAGTCTGTATGTAGACAAATCATTCAGCACTATGTCCAAAGGAGAGCAATGCAAATGTGTAAGCATATTTCCATGCAGGTACATGAACAGGTGTATCTGTATCTATACATCTACCCATTTGTCCTTCCATGATCCACCATCTATTTATCCATCATCCATTCATCCATCCCCCATCTGAGAGGGTTCTTGCAGGTATCATGAGGAAAGTGAACCATGTTTACAGATAAGAATGAAAACCTGGTATAGATGGACTTTATCAACATGGATCAGACTTCAGTAGTCTAATAACAAGTGGTTAGTTCCCAATGTATTTATTTTGGAAAAAAGTTTCCTGGTGTAATACAATCAGTGCACAAGAAAGCATAATTACATGGAAACTCAACTCAGGGTAGTGTAATTTCTTCCAAGGAGATTGGTTCTAGAGATAGGCTACCTGTACTAGCTTAAGGGCCTAAGTATCTGGCCTGGTCTCAGTCAAACATATAATATAGAGGTCATTTGGGCTTATTAGCGACTTCTGATCCTGGTTGTGGGAGCTTGTGGGGAGCTTCTGGCTGTAAGAGTCATTTAGATTTCTAGCTACCTCCAGTTCTGGTTGTAGGAGCTTGATATGGCCTGGCCCAAGAGATAATACAGATGACCAGGCTCTTAATCACTTCCAATTCTCTGCTTTTGGATGGAAGAACAGGTTTTTCATCTTTCCCACTGGAAAGATAATCCTGTGTGTTTAACATTCCTGGTTTCTCTGTAGATCTGTGGGTGCAAGAACCCAACACCCATCTATCTATTCTCTATATACCTCTCAGATCTAACTATCAGAATTCTCATAGTCACATACACACATATCTCACAGGTTGTCAAGTGTTTTGTTCTCTGGGCCCTCAAGAACCAGATAATGTATTGAATGCTGCACATCATTTGAGGGTGCAAACCTGGGCAGAGGACAACTGGGACTGAGTCTAGAACTTTCAGAGGACCCCTACATCTCCTGGGGTCTTCTCAGGAGTCTTTTCAAAAAGGATGACACTTCATCCAAGTAGGTCCTATTTCAATAAGGGCTCCCCTAGAAATGTCAGTGCCAAGTTCTGGTCACCAAACTCCCAGGATGGCTTGGTTTTGAGACCTAGATTGGCTTGTGGTTGGAGGCTACAGAGAACTCAGTTTAGATCACACCTTTAGTCCTAGTGTACCAGTCTACCTGATTGAGTCTCCCACCAGGCGTTTCTGTGGAAGATGAACACAGTAATTCCAACCAGCAAAACAGAGACTGGGGGATTTAGGAATGGATGCCCTTGGGGAGGCTCAGTGTGTGATAGGTACAAGGTACTCACCCATGTAGCCAACAGTGCCTACCCGGCCACGGATAAGGTCTCCCTCGGGGATCTTCACAGCCAGTCCCAGGTCTGAAATCCTGATGTGGCCTGTTGGGGACAGCAGGGTTAATGGGTTCTTGTGGTCATGTGGACACCCTGGTCAGGGCCACAGACTTTCTAGGCTTCTGTCCAATGAAGATGTGACATCAGTCTGCTCTCTCAGGGTAACCATGTAACCCCGAAAGAGTGTAAGCAAGATGTGTAGAAATTGCACATAACGAGGGGAATATTAGTAAAGATGTAGAAAGATGTTTGGACAAGGCTGGCCACTGGCCGACTTGCCACATTTAATGCCCCAATGAGCTTCCAGAAAGGCTGAGGTCACAGAGTTTAAAATGTTCTGGCTGTTGCAGTGATTGCTTCACAGGAAAAATATGAGGTTCTTGACATTTTGCAACAATTTGCTAAAGGGGAAAAAATTGTAAAGCAATTTGGGAAGCCACTCCCAGCCTTCCTGATTGGTCTTTGGAGGTGGTTTGTTTTTTCGCCTTCAAAGAGATGGAGAAATGAGAAGGGTGGTGCCTGGTCTAGAATCTGAGCTCAGAGTTTGCTCCCCAAGACCCAGGGAGCATCACACTGAAAGTTCTACTTCAATCTCTATCACACCTTCTAGGCAGGGTGATAGCTACATTTCATACTCAGGAAGGAACACATGCCTTTGTCTATAAATGTCTATCGGGCCTGAGTGGCTTAGATGGCCTCCAGTTCTGTGGTATCTGACAGAAAAGACAGTATGTGAGTATCAGCAGTGGACTGCTCCTTGTGGGGCTTCAGTGTGAGTTGTTAACAGAACACACTATAGCCTGGACTTCCTAGAGGACCCTGTGCTCCCCATTCCTCCATACACAGCTCTTTCTAGGTCACCAATTGTGGGTGGATAAGCTGTGTGTCCCTAGAACATGCATAAGACTTGATAGTGTTACTACCAGGCTTGTTCCTCTGAGCCCTCAGACTTATTATATGCAAGATAGACACTTGGATGCTACCCCCCCCTTCTATGGAGATGGGAAGAGGTAGTCAGGTACATGAGAAAACTACTCTATAGGTGTGAGGGGCTGCTTCCCACATGCTAATACCCAAAAGCAAGTAATAATGATATTACACAGGTAATGATATGTTTACAGCTGGCTAGAGTCAATAGGATGTTTTCATTGGGCCATCATGTAGTACCTTCACCATGTATGTATGTATGTATGTATGTATGTATGTATGTATGTATATATACTCTCCATAGTGGCCAGGGCAGTCCTGAGGTCTCTGCTTCACAAGCAGAACAAGGACTAAGACAAGTAGCATGGGTGTTCAGTGCTAACACTGGCTCTGATGCTACAGTCAACTGAGCTACTCTGCTAAAAGAAGTAGGAGCCCCCCTCAGGCCCAAGAGTAAGGTACAGGAATAGGATCCTCTGCCCCATGAGCCTCATCCCTTCCTATGGTCCTGGCCCAACCCCCTCCATTCCTAAGAGTCTCCACAAAACCTTGCTCTGGGTATCTTAGATCACTAGCCTCAGATACTCAAACAGAAAAGGCCCCCATTTTCCAGCCCCTGACTTACCATAATCATCCAGCAAGATGTTTTCAGGTTTTAGATCTCTGCAAGATGAAAACAACAGGCATCTGAATATGGCCATTCCAGGCAGCAAAGACAAACTACATCTGGGTTGACCCTCTGGTGCCAGTCAGGCCTAGGTATCACAAGATATCTGCTTACTACCTCTGGACTGAGGAAGTCTGGTCTCTCAGTCAAGACCACTGTGAGCTCATTTTTCTCCTCCAAGTAATTTAACATAAATGCTGAGGTTTGCCATTGGCTAGGAGGTTAGTAAAGGCCAATTTTGATGCTTGTCCTCATACAAGTGGTTCACGGAGCAGAGGACACTGGCTAGTATGATTAAAGACTCCCTGGAGAGGTAGGAAGACCAGACATCACAGAATACTCTGTGGACGGAGCAAGTCCTGGAAACAGAAGCCATAAAGCCCATAGCATCAGCTCTACCATTGGGAAGAAAGCTGTAAGGTGAAGATCGGCTAGAGGAAAGACTCCTATGGATGGAGTCTCAGGAAGCTGGCATATCTGAGTCCAGCTATGTCAAAGCCTGGGAAGCAGCTCAGGCAGAAAACATAGCTGACAGTGCAGTGGAGCTGCTTCACCTTATCCCCAATATCTCCTTTCCTCAGTGACATAATCTTACTCATAAAGGGGAACCTTTGCCTTAACAGAGAGAACAGGCAGAAGATGCTGGATTTCCCAGTAAAAGCTGGGTAAAGGAACAGCTTAGATTGGGATATGTACCCTGTTTTTACATCCCAGGGATGACAATACTGGCATCTGGACAGAGGTTCCAGTTTTGCACCAACCAGCTTTGTTTACCTGATGGCGGGTCTCCTTGTAGGTGGTTCATGTACCCAAATCCTGGGCATTCTCACCAAATGAAGTGGGTATTTGCATATTTCTTTTAAAATTACAAACCATCCTTGCTGATTTTTATTATTTACATGAGTTTCTTTTGATGTGCTAGTAATTCTAAGTAAGGACAATTACTTTCAACTCAAAGACACCAGTGGCCATGTGTTGGAAATCACAGCTTGTCAGAGACCACTCTAACAAGACAGGATCAAATTCACAGACAATCCAGAGCAGGAGGTCAGAACAAGAAGAAATACCTTAGGTCAGTGGTTCTCAGCCTGTAAGTCTCCACCCCTTTGGGGTGGGAGATAATGACACTTTCACAGGAGTTGCTTAATACCATCAGAAAACATAGATGTTTATATTACAATTCATAACAGTAGCAAAATTACAGAAGTAGCAATGAAAATAATAATGATAGCAATGAAAATTGATAATAATAATAATAAAAATGATTGGGGGTCACTACATGAAGAACAGTATTAAAGGGTAAAAGCATTAGAAAAGTTGAAAACCACTGTCTTAGGTCTTAGTGCTGCCCTAGAAAAAGGGAATTTGGAACTCCAGGGTTGCCCAACTAACTATGTCACTCTTTCTTTCAGGTAAAGACAATGAAGCAGGTTCATTGTTTTCAACCCTTAGGGGAAATCTTCTTTTTTTTTTTTTTTTTTTTAAACTATTTAGTTATTTATTATATGTAAGTACACTGTAGCTGTCTTCAGACACCCCACAAGAGGGCATCAGATCTCATTGCAGATGGTTGTGAGCCACCATGTGGTTGCTGGGATTTGAACTCATGACCTCTGGAAGAGCAGTCAGTGCTCTTAACCACTGAGCCATATCACCAGCCCTAGGGGAAATCTTCTAACTTCTTATTTCAATTACAAAAATAAGAAACAAATCCCAGAAACACTGGGACTAGAGTTTGGAGTAAGAGCCATGGAGAGCATTCATTTGTAAAACCTGTTGGGTACCAAGATAATCTTTACCCAGAAATTCATGTAAAGTCAACTGACTGTAGGTGCCTGAGGGTCTGTGAGGACTGACAAGGTCCCATATGCTGACAGTGCTCAGTGTAGAATTCCTAATAACATCAGTCAGGTACTTAACAGTTTTTTAAACAGATGATGGTGGAAGTCAATTTGCTACAACAATTATATCCCAGTGGGTCCCTTGAAAAATGTGATGTAACTAACCAATATCAAAACATCAGCCTCTTCTCCTGAACACATAAGGGAGTAATATAATATTCGTTCAAAATGCAGTAGAGGAGGCAGGAGAGATGGCTCAGTGGTTAAGAGCATTTAATATTCTTCCAGAGGACCAGAGTTTGGTTCCCAGCACCATATCAAGGTAGTTTATAATTATCTGTAATCCCAGCTCCAGGGGAGCCACTGCCCCTTTTAGACTTAGCAGGCATGGATGCAGACAAACACACACATCTATAAGTTTTAAAAAATAAAAACTTTCTAAAGTTCAGGAGGGGCAACAGAGCTTTAAAAAAATCCTCTCCACTATGAGGATATCACAAAGTCTTGCTCACTGTGAGATGCATTTTTGTATGGTGTTCTATAGAGTCCAAGCCATGGTGGTACTGAGAGGGGAGGAAGGTGAAGGTTACAGCAGGCCCAGGATTGGGTATGGCAGGATATGTGGCAATGTGACACCCTTGGACAGTGACTCTACCCACATCTCCCTGGGACTGAGCCCAGATAGTAGCCACCAGGATCCACTGGGTATCCCTGGGTACAGGATGACAGGGTGGCAGTGACCACAGCCTCTCCTTGGAGGAGGAATTTGGAGAATATCATTTTACAAGGTTGGCTTCTCTAATCATTAGAGGCCAGAGACACCATAAGGAGAGTGATCCATCTCACTAGCTGGGTTCCTGGGAACTCTAGGATACTGGTGGAAGGATGCAGGGGCCCAGCCAGTCTCTGGGAGCACTGCTCACCTATAGACAGTGTTCTCACGGTGTAAGTCTTCTAGGCCACAGAGGATCTCAGCTGCATAAAACAAGGCTCGCTCTTCCTCAAAGCCAGGATTCCCCATGTTGTAGATGTGAAACTTTAGGTCACCCCCATTCATAATGGTCAGAACCAGGCATAGCGCATCTTTGGTCTCATAGGCATAGGCCAGGTTGACCTGGGAACACAAGAGCAGCACAGTGAGGTCATAGCAACGGTCACCGACTAATATCCCCTTCCCTGGGATCAATAAAGTTAGGAGGTAGGGGAGTGGTGGGTACAAAGCAGCTTATACCCTGTGCCTACACCTCCTCTCAGTGATCTTGCCTGCTTTCTCTCATACTGTCCTTCCAGAAAGTCTACCAGGGTGATGACAACTCCCATACTAGAAAAGGAAGGCAAAGCAGAGTGGCCCTTTATGCTGAAAGAAGGGCAGTGAGGAGTCTGGGAATAGAACAGCCTTGTAAAACTCTATGCAGGACATGTCAATGGACATGTAACTGGTAGATCCCTGATTTCCAAGGTGTAGTGGGTGAGGCAGGTGTTGTTGGACTGAGGCAACTTACACTGTGTTGTAGTCTCCACTTTGGGAGTTTGCACAAATGAAATCTGACCACTGGTGGCCAGGATGGGGATAGGCAGGCCATTAAACTTGTAAGCATCAGGGAGAACAAGAGTAATTTCTGAGGAAAGGAGACAAATTGGTAGCAGAGGTGGTGTGAGCTCACAGGCACTGACTGGGTTCTACTACCAACTTCTGGAGCTGATCTTCTTCCTTCCACACCTGCCCATTTAAGCCCCAAGAAGGGTCCGGAAGATGTGTCATGGTTTATATGAGTGTCCTCTAAAGGTCCACATGTTAAAGGACTGGTACTCAGGGTGATGCTATTCAGAGGTGAGAGGACCTACTGGAGGACCTTAGGTCATTGGAGTATCCTAGAAGGTGACTAAGAGACCTGACCACCTCTTGTCTCTTAATTTTTTTTAATTTACTTATTGCATGTAAATACACTGTAGCTGTCTTCAGACACCCCATAAGAGGGCATCAGATCTCATTACAGATGGTTGTGAGCCACCATGTGGTTGCTGGGATTTGAACTCATGACCTCTGGAAGAACAGTCAGTACACTTAACCACTGAGCCATCTCACCAGCCCCCTCTTGTCTCTTTATTCTGCTTGCTTTGATTTCTGGTAAATACTTCAACAATAGGGCTACTTGATGTTGGATGGGAACCTCCAGAATTGGGAGTCAAAATAAATCTGTTCTTTTTATTAGTTAAATGTCACAGGTATTTTCTTATAGTGACAAAAGCTGATGCCAAGTGACCAAAGCTGATACCTAGTGTTACTGTGGGAACTCTCTTGTCAAGGGTAGTAGATAGACCTCACTTAAGGAAGTCTAGCCATCAAAATCAACAGACCTTGAAGATGTGCCAGCCCAGACTTGTCAGACATACGATGCTTTTCTTAGTAGGACCCACCAGCACTCCCATCACAGATGAGGGCTCCAGTGGGCAGCATCAAGGTGACAACCCAAAGTCAAAGTAGCCCAGGTCAAACCAGGCTGATGCTAGTTTTATCTAAGTCCTCCTTCAAAGTACCACTGAATTCTCTGCTCCTCCCTAAGGACAAGGATGGCAGCTGAGATAGCCTAGAATGAGACCCAGAGACCAAGACTTCTGTCCTGTTTGAGCACCACTTCATAAAATCCTCCTCCTCTGAGAAATGACCAAAGGTTAATGATGGCATCCCTCCCTTGTCACACAGTTTAACTAAGGTAAGCCAGTTGGGAACAACTTTCAGATAGTGTGCATAGTTCCTATTATAGCGATTCCTCTGCTATGAATCTAGACCCTGGCTATATTCACAGAAGCTCACCAGGAAATGTTTTAAAGTAGGCATCACAGCATGGTTGGTTGAGGTTCACAAATGAGAAACAATTTCAGTCTGTGGGGATGGGCTATACAGAAAAGTTATGAATAGCTTTTTAAAACAAATGGCAAGAGTTAAGCTGTAAGTCTAAACAGAGGAGGAAAAAAATCAACAACTTCAGGATAAAAATCATCACAGTGTAATATGAATAGGATTGTCCTGTTACATAAAAATAATAAAGCATTTACATGAATAGAGCATGACTGGAATAACTACTCAAAGAAGAAGGTATTTGTTTTCATTGTGTATCTTTCTGTCATTTGAATTTTACCTCTCACATACATTAGTTTTTATAAGACTGGAGAGATGGCTCAGTAGTTAAGAACATAGGCTGTTCTTTCAAAGGACCTGGCTTCAATTCCCTGTACCAACATGGCAGTTCACAACTGTGTACAACTCCAGATTCAGAGGATCCAACACCCTGTTCTGGCCTCTACGTATATGTGGTGCACATACATATATATGCAGGCAAAACATTCATACACAGAAAATAAAAATATTAGTTTTTGCCGGGTGGTGGTGGTACACACCTTTAATCCCAGTACTTGGGAGGCAGAGGCAGGCGGATTTCTGAGTTCGAGAGTTCGAGGCTAGCCTGGTCTACAGAGTGAGTTCCAGGACAGCCAGGGCTATATGGAGAAACCCTGTCTCAAAACCACCCCCCACCAAAAAAAAAATTAGTTTTTATAATAACATGAGGAAGAAACATTTAGAGTTTACCAAATATCTATTCACCTCCATAATCCCCAACCTCCTCTGCAGGAAGCTTGTCCCTAAGATGACTAAATGTGACCAGTGAACTACAAGTAGAAGCATGGAATGCCATTCCAGCTGAGGCAGTGAGAAGTCCCTGTGGAGATTCACCAATATTCTTCCCTGGCTTTGATTGGGGTAGCCAGTAAGTGAAGAGGATGGTTCAATCTGACTAGAATTGATGTGGCTTTGTGTGTGTGTATGTGTTTGTGTGTGTGTGTGTGTGTGTGTGTGTAGCTACATAAAATTAGGGCTAATTTGTTACATGGACAGAGCCTAATTTAGACTGATCAGGAGGTGCACAAATATCACCTCTTTAGAATATTCCACTATGTTTGTCTCCACCACAATGAAACCAGACAAGAGCATTTGTAGATCACAGAGATCCTGTCTGTACCTAGAGTTGCCTTGTTCTGTTCACTGGGAGTTTATAAGGTGGCCATAGAAAAAGAGGTTTCACAAGTGGGGATGGGGTATTGGAAGACCATTACTACTTACGAGGTAAGAAAGTCCCAGTCACCAGAAGGATGGGCCTGTGGACGGACCCTTGGACACTCACCACAAACTGGCTGTTGACCTTCTCAAGAATCTGCTTTTCGTTGAGTGCCATGGACTCTCCTTTCCTCTTTTTGATCCTCTTCTTCTCTAAGCGTTTGCAAGCATACATTTTACCAGTGGCCCGAACCTGGCAGGCACAGACCTGCAGTAGAAGGGAGATATTCAGGTCATAGTATACTACACTGGTCTACCCAACTCCGAGGTCAGGATGTCAGGTTTCTAGAGCTGGAACTGGTGGGGCCAAAGCCAGCAGGTCTGCCCTGTGGTATTGTAGTTCAGGACATCTACCTCTGTACCCAGTGCTGCTTGGACCCTTAAGAACTAGCTACATGACTCTTCCTTCCCTCAGAAGACTTTAAGGTACTAAACTGGCCACAGCATAAAGTCAGGTGACTAGTTAGAGGCATTGGGTGCTACCTAACCCCCATCAGGTATAACTGACATTTTGTCTGACAGCTGGAAGGGTTTTTTTGGGGAGACAGTGAAGGAAGAGTCTTATGAACCCTAACTTTACAGTAAAGGAATGGGAGGAGGCATTGAGAGTTTAGTACTAGTTCTGCTCTTTACTGGCTGTGTGACCTTGCCTAAAACACCAATCTTTTCTGAATAGTTTTCCTTGGCTCTAAAATGAAAACAAACCTGGCCTCAAATATTGAGTGTTTATGAAATCTCAATTCCTGTAATAAGATACACCAGCAGTATCACCTGAATTTCTCATTGGCCAAGGTTTTTCAGTACCCTCATGCCCTTGGGTTTCCCTCCTCAAACACAACCCAGGTGATGACCCATCCATCTCTTGAAGCTCCCACTTGAGGCTGGCAGGAGAGAACCTCCACTTCACCTGCCTGTTCAGGGCAGCAAAGGCTCTGTTACCCTCTTTTCTCCCTCAACAGTGTGTCAGCACCAGGCCAGACCTTTACTTTACCTCTTTACTACCAGAGGGCCAGGACAGAGCAAGAAGATCTTTCTGAAAGTACTACTGATCTTACAGGGTGTAGAAGGGAGCAGAGGCCCCATCCCTTAAATGCTCACTCACCTCTCCAAAGCCCCCTTTGCCCAGCACTCGGTACTGCCGGAAAGTGTTTTTGGTCACTGGTTGTCTGGAAAAATATCAAGAATCTGATATTTGTCTCCTGAAGTTAAGATTTAAGACCCATAAGAAACAGACAGTGTTGGCAAGGAACAAGCCCAGGGCTTCTTCTTCTTCTTCTTCTTCTGCTGCTGCTGCTATGCTAGAGACCCATGCTCTGACTCTGGTTCCTAGGAAGCTAGGGGCTGGGCCACCGTGGCTTGCTAAGAGCAGGAAGAAGGCTTGGAAGAATAAACCTACAGTGCTTCTTAACTATATTGAGTCAGGAGCTCAGCCCAACCCAGGCATTTTCTGCCTCCCACTTCCCAGGTATGCTGGCATAACCATGTACAATAAATACACGGAGAATAAACAGTCACTACTACAGAGCTCCTCTACTAGAAAAATGATTGTCCTGCAATTTCCTAGGAAATTCTTGGTTAACACTAGAAGGGGAAAAATCCCCTTAATATTTCAATAGCACAGTGTGAATAGGTCATGATTGAGGAGGAAAAACAGGAGAGATGGGTTGCCATCAGTGATGTGGGGAATTCCTAAACTAGAATCTTACCTTACTGGCTCTACAAATTTAGTACCTTCCAAAGGGTGTATACTTAACTTGCAGTAGTCAAAATGTCCACTTTATGAAGCCAGTACAGATTAAAAAAAAAAAAAAAGAAAGCCAGTGGCCGAAGCCAAAAGTCAATTATAATTGGACTACTGGAGAGACTGAGGACCAAAGGTTTGAGCGAAAGGCTTTAGATTTAGATTCTGGCCTTTGCTGTGTAGCCTAGAGTTGTAGATATCACTGGTCTTGTATTTTGATGCTAATTTCACTTTCCCAGGAGGGGCTGCAGACCCTTCCTGGGAAGGAGGAGTGAGTCAGTATACAGGTGACTTTGTGAACCTTCTGCCCACCTTAATTTGTAAAATAAAGGCTAGAGCTGGTGATTGGGTAGTAGTAGAGGTAGGCAGATTGAGGAGTTGGGAGGAGGAAGGAACAAAGGGAGAGGAGAAAGAGGAGAGAAAATGTCCGTGGATGTCCGCGTGTCTCTTGCAGTATAAAGTAGTTATAAGTATCAAGGTTAGGTAATTGAGTTAACAATTCCAATTGTGTGGGCATCTTGTGTATTGAGTATTTGCTATATAAATCCACTGGGTAATCTTAAGCATTAAGAGTCTTATTTCTACCAGGTACCACAAGGATGGCGGTTATTGTCTGGGGTTAAGCCGAGCACTATGAGGGTGGCAGAGTTGGCCCAAGAGCCATACTTAGAGCCGTGGAGTCCATGGATATGACTCCTTGGATATGGAGGCAGCAGCCAACATCTCATGGGTCCCGGGCCGGCACTCCTGGCCAGCCGGGAGCCAGTCATGCCACCTTCTTTCCAAGTATCTCCCACAACAGCCTAGGGCCAACTTATCAACCTCTCTAGGCCCCTCATCTTCAGCAAAATGGAATAACAAGAAGGCAAATGTACTCATGCCAAAGCTTCTGATAAGTTGTTTTTGTAGTAGATGTCATTATTTGTAATAAAGAACAGGGCTGCTCTGCAGATCTTCAAACTGACAATACATATTGCCTTGTTCATGGGTTCTGTCATGGTTTGAATGTAAAACTGTACCCCCAAGGTTTGTATGTTGAAGACTTAGATCCCAGTACTTCTATGATCAAAGGTGAATCTCTGATTAGGTCATTCCCACTGATCAGTATAGAAATGCAGTGGCTGTAAACAGATTGCTTTCCTCCAAAGCATCCTGAAGTGTGCAGAGCAGGATGCATCTGAAGTCTTGAGTTGGCTCCTACAAGGGACTTGATCCATGAGTGTTGTATATGTGCAGGCCAAAGAATAAATGTCTTCCTACTATGAGCATGGAGCATACCACTGGGGAACCAAGCTTCTATGAACAGTGATTCCTGAGGGGAAACTTCCATTCCCAGCCTAGCCTGGCATGTTTTAAGCCAGGTATAAGCTCTGTCAACCATGAAATGGTTCTGTCAGTGCCCACCTACCCCCTCAGCATTGACTGACCTAGTGAGAGATAAGACAAGTCATGTCCCATTCATGACTCTTGCTTTCTCATCAGTCACAGAGAGGCTACATCTGCCCATGAGAGACTTTGAAGAGACTGAGGCAGCAAAAAAACCACAGATGCCCAAGGTTGCTCATAATGAGGTGGAAATAAAGAGTAAGAATATCCCAGTGCTCACTAGTGGGAAGGAAAACATGAGACCAATATAGAACACAAGGAGAAGGAGGGCTCAAGTTGTCAGGGCTGGAATCTGGAGGTAGCCACTTTGGAGGGCAATTGGACAGTCCCTCACATGTTACAATCAGGTGTCTGTAGAGAGAATCTCTTATAAGCATCACCTGTCAATAAAAAAAGTGTATAGCCAGTGAGCTGAGGCAGAAAATAGAAGGTGGGACACTGGCAGGGATAGAGAAAAATTTGAGATATAGTCCAAGACAAGAGAGATTTGCCCCAGAACACTTAGGAGTCGTATATAAAACATGTTCAGCCACATAAGCTGAACTCAGGTTAGAATAAAGGGGTCATTTTCCCCAGGAACAGTGAGGAGATGGACATAAACCAGCAGGTAGCTGAATTCAGGATAGAGTAAAGGGGAGATTCACTTCAGGAACTCTAAAGAGACAGACATAAGAAGATAGAAAGAGGAAACCAGCCACATAGCTGAACTCATGTAAAAATAAAAATGATAGTAAGTCAAGAGCAAGTCATAGAACAAGTCGAAGCTTATTATGGTTTAGGCATTTATTAATTAATAATTAGTCTCAGAGTTGTTATTGCTGGGATAGGAGGAAAACTTGTTTATTTTTTAAAGATGCCTTTTAAGAGAGTACTGCCCAAAGTAATACAGAGTCTGATATACAAAGCTATTCATTCTTTAGGGAAGGTTGCAAAAAAACATAGGCTTAAGGGCTGGGTGTACAGTCAACATATATTTAGCAGGTGTAGTGTCTGATCTCAGAACAGGGGGACAGGAGGGGAGTGAGGGAGGGAAGGAAAGGGAGGGAGAGAGAAGAGGAAGAGGAAGAAGAGGAGGAGGAGGAGGAGGAGGAGGAGGAGGAGGAGGAGGAAGAGAAGAAGAAGAAGAAGAAGAAGAAGAAGAAGAAGAAGAAGAAGAAGAAGAAGAAGAAGAAGAAGCATCTAATAGATAAAGACAAAGAACCAAAGAAGAAGCATGGATGATATATGTATGTGGGCACAACCCAGAACCTGCTTTCATAAGCACATACTATTCCTAGAATACCCAAAAACTTAGTAGGAGGATAATCAGTTTCATTGTTGCCAGGGGTCTGTGGAAGGTATCTGATCTTCTCTATATGAATTATCATACATATGAATTCTGTACCCTACCTCACACTTGCACACACTCATGTGAAGAGTGCATAGTACTCACCTTTCTAACCATTTCCACTGCAGAAAGCGGTCAAAATACATGCTGTCCAGGTACTCATGGAAAGGGTCTCCTTTCAAGTAGTCATGGACAGACCTAGCCCAGAGTGACAGAAAGATGAACAGGTTATAATTCCTATCTTGAAGGAGCTAGACAGAGTCTAGTGGGTTACTGCCTTCAGACTGGAGAGAAGCCAAGCCTTACAATGGATATTCCACATCTGGCCAGAGGCCTGTTTGTTCTGCAATGGTTACTTAAATTGGATTGACCATCTCTGGCCGGTTAGCTCAGTTGGTTAGAGAGTATGGAGTGGATACTCAAATGGGGACATAAATCAGTAAATCACAAAGATTAAGTCAACAATCCCAGAGATGAACTATACTAAATTAGAACTCAGGAACAACAGCTCTCTGAAGACACTATGAGCTAAAGTGGGACTAGACTTGCTGAGTTAGAGGAAGTGCTAGGATTGAGAGGTGGTAAAGGACAGAATGAGATACAGTTCCCAAAACCTAGGCTTTAGGTTTGGTCTGGAACCAACAAACCCACTCTCTTTCAAAGAAGATAGGGATCTGCCCAAGGAGCCATGATTTGTCTATGTAGGTAGGAGTCTGCCCAGGTAGGTAAGGGTCAGCCCAGGTAGTCAGAAGTTTGCCCAAATAGAGCCCAGGTAGGTAGGGCTCTTGCCCAGGTGGGTAAAACATGATGATAGAACACTTACTGAGCACAAGCAGAGAAGAGTTCTTTGCAGGGGCTCTGTAGGAGCTTCTTCTCTGTCTGGGAGACCAGGTCCTGTCCAATTTGGGCAATGAACACTGGGGACTGGAAGAAGGAAATGATTGTTATTAGTGAGAAGGAAGGAATAGGGTGGCTGGAGTTGCTCCATAGATGCAGGGCAAAAGACAAAGATACCAGGTGATGGTAGAAAAGATGTAGCTACCTGTCCCTGCATGTGATCACCTGACCTGTCTGCCCCTGACACAATTTTGACTTCATGAACTCCACTCAAAACCAGGTTATCTAGATCCACCTTCACCTTACCACTCTGTTTTCCAGAAGTCTCTCCTAGGAGGCCCCTCCGAGATTCCTGCTAATCACTTGTCCCTAACTTTGACATCAAAGCCCTCAAAGGAGATTTCCTAAACACCACAATATCTATGATCTTTACTGCCTTCAGGACCAAGGAATGAATTTTCTTGGAGTTGTCCCTAAAATACCCTTCTAGACCTGCTTCCCCTTTCTGCTCTTTCTCCCAATGCCTTGGCCATTTCCTGAGTGAGCACTGGACTTCAAGCCCCTGGGCCCTTGCTTGTTCCCATGGAAAAAACTCTTTTCACCCATGATGGTACCCATGACCCAAGACAGGCTTTAGGACCCACAGCCAAAAAATCTTGAGCAGCTAGGGCCTTTCCACTTAACCCCAACTCCCAATGGTAACTGCCATGATCATTGTCCTTATTGTGGCTGCATGATGAACACTTCCTTAACAGGTATAGGGGCTAGGCACAGTGTGATGTTGTATAACTCTTGCAAGGCAAGTTTTATTGTTGGCATCTCTAGTTTACAGATTCAAAAAAAAAAGCTCAGAAGTGACTTGCCCAAGGTCACACAGCTGAGATTTAAAAACTAATTTTTAAAACCTGTCTCTTTGGCCAGAAAGCCTATACCTAAGCAGCAGTATGATATGAAGGATGCAAGCTTTTTCCTAGGTAGTATGTAAGAATGTGACTGCTGCCTTGAAGAGCAAGCCCTGTTAGGAGGCCCATGGACATTGAGAAAGGAGGCATGGTAGATTGTGCATATATAGCGCATGCATGAGCATATCAACAGACATACATGCAGACAAAAAAGCTAATATCCAGCAATTATTTTGCTTCAACATATGGAAACATCCCCCTGAGGAGTTCAGTGCTCATTAGCAGTGGTTTTGCTAGTAGACAAAAGGTCAGGCCAGGAGACTGTCCACTCTAGCTCCAGACACAAGTACTTAGACCTTAATGATGTGTGTATTTTCATATGTGGGCAGCTGACATTCCCCATGTAAACTATTTGCAATATCTTCCAGTTTTCTCTGGATAAGCAGAGCAGCAGAAAGGCAAGATTCTGAAATAAAGGGGTCGCTAGGGGTTCTCTTCCTTCTAAACAAGAGTAGTTTGACCTTTTAGACAAGAATGGAGGCAGCTGTTTTGGGGGCTTCTCATTTCTCCTTGGAGAAGAAAACAAGAAGTTCCCTCCTACAACTGTATCCTGAATGCCCCTTGACATGAGGAGACTTGCATTAGTTATAGGAAGGCTGGCGGCAGTAGTGGGATAAGAGTGGGAATTAAGCACCTAAGCAGAAGCTAGGGTTGGAGGCAGTGACTGTGGGCATTAGGGGGAAGGGCTGGCTTGACAGCTGTTGGTTGAGCAGAAGCCATCATGTGCTGAGCCCTCCCTGTGAGTTTCCTACCCATATACTTCTGCTGCTCTTGGAAAGGATGATGTATAAATCAGAATCCATGGTTCCAGGGTCATAGACATGTATGCTAAGATTTAGAGAGCTGGGGGGGAAGCAGGTTAGTGCTTCATTCCAGTCTCCCATAATGGCATATTCCATAAGTTTCATAAGAAACCAAATATTCAGGAAATGGTGAATTTGACACTTGATTCAGATGAACCTTAATTCCAAACCTGAAATCTATCTACTCTACTTCCTGAAACAAATGGATGAGGTTCAGAACACAGGAGGTACTCAACATGCTTGCTAAATAATGGTATGTACACATACATGTTACATGAGTTAGGAGTCACTCAGTGGAAGAGTACTTGCCTGGTACCTGCAAAGTCCTAGTTTCCGAGTTTAACACCACATTTTAGGAAAAAAGAATCCCCTCTTGGGACACCAGAAGTATCTTCATGGGGTCATCTGGTCAACTGCTTTAATAACAAACTGGGCTACTTTTTTCGGTCAGAACTAAATGGAAGGTCAGGGTGAATATTAGCTAGATATTTAGAGGTGTAGATTAGGGAATACTGATCTGTTTTTAGGAGACATTTCTTTCTTTCTTTGTTTCTTTTTCTTTTTTTTTTTTTTTTGGTTTTTCGAGACAGGGTTTCTCTGTGTAGCCCTGGCTGTTCTGGAACTCACTCTGTAGACCAGGCTGGCCTCGAACTCAGAAATCCGCCTGTCTCTGCCTCCCAAGTGCTGGGATTAAAGGTGTGTGCCACCACCACCCAGCATAGGAGACATTTCTTGAGTCCAGGTACTTTTCAACCCAGTCCAAGTACTATTGTGTCTCTTATGGCTTCATTTGATGATATGGGGGTGGGTGGGTCCCTGCCTCCAGCTTTCTAATAATTTCCTCACTGAGCAGCTGGAAGATACCACCTTGTCACTTTCTAGACCTAAAGAACTGGATGAGGAGAGCAGAAAGTGGTAGGAGCATAAGATGAGGAATTATTCCAACCTGGCTCGTGGCTCAAAACTGTACATGCTGTCCAATCACAACCAGAAGACAAAGGGAAAGTCACTGGACTGCAGTTTATGGAGAACATTTCCTTGCTTGAGGGCCGATTTAAGGCCTGGCTGACAGAAAAAAAAATACGGCATTCTTTCACCTTTTTAATCAAAACCTTAGAGCCGTGTGTTAGAGCTACTGCCGCCTGCCCTCAAGTCCGTCTGGGGCAGTTCCTCTCTGTCTGTGGCCAGGCAGGAGATAGAATCCACAAGACCCAAACAAGAACAGATCAAAGGAGAATGAAAGGTTTTGTTTTCTGGGTCACTGGGGAGAAAGAAATCAGTACAGCTATGAGTAAAGTACCCACCACACTGGTTTAATCATATTCAGTAGTTCACGGCAGGAACAGTTCATCTCCTTACTTAGGGTCCCTAAGGTCAACCCAGCAGGTCAGCTATGGGTCCTGAGCATGGTCATTGTGTCTTAGAGCCATAAAGAGGAAGCCCAGAAAGGTATGTTCCCCCCCATTAGGAAGCTCATCGTGCCTTTGATCTTTTCTGATCTCCAGTCAGGATGAGAAGCACCCGCAATAGAGAAAGTTTAAGCTTAGGGCTCTTTACTTGCTATTCTGAGGCAGCAATACTACAGAATATATACAGAATATGTGGTAACAATACAGAATATTACAGATGGGGAAGGGAAGCCACTTTTAAGGGACAAAACAAGATTTCTTTAAAAACAAAACAATTTCAGTAATCAGAGACGGTTCTAGGAATTTTATAATTTCTTGTTTTATTTTCAGTATTTACTTTTGTACATGATGTGCTCTTTTTAAAAATAAATATTTAGCCGAGCAGTGGTGGTGCACACCTTTAATCCCAGCACTTGGGAGGCAGAGGTAGGCGGATTCCTGAGTTCGAGGCCAGACTGGTCTACAGAGTGAGTTCTATCACAGCCAGAGCTACATAGAGAAATCCTGTCTTGAAAAACCAAAAAAAAAAAAAAAATTATTTTATGAATGTTTTACCTACAGTATTCATGTATACCACGTGCATTCCTGGTACCTGTGGAGTAGAGGAGAGTGCTAGATGCTCTGGAACTAGAGTTACAGATGGCTGTAACCTGCCATGTAGGTACTGGGAACCCAACCCAGGTCCTCTGCAAAAGCAACAAGTGCTTTTAAACACTAAGCCATCTTTCTAGCCCCCTAGAAAGATCTTCCTTCCTTCCTTCCTTCCTTCCTTCCTTCCTTCCTTCCTCTCCCCCTCTGAGGCATCATCTTTTATTTAAGATTTATTTTATGTGTGTGAATGTTTTGCCTGCTTGTATGTATGTGCAGCATGTGATGTGCTAGTCAGAAGAGGGCATCCAGATTCCTTGTATCTAGAGTTAGGAGGGTGAGAGGCAAACGTGGGTGCTGGGAATCAAATGCAGGACCTCTGCAAGAGCAGCAAGTGCTCTTAACAGTTTAGTCATCTTTCTAGCTCCATGAGACAGGATCTTGCTTATAGCTCAGGCTGACCTCAAACTAATGGTGATGCTCCTGCTGCCTTAGCCTCCATGGTGGTAAGATGTGCACCACCACACACAGATGCTGTCATTTTCTTTCCTTTCTTTTTTTTTTAAAGTTTTTTTTTATTTATTATATCTAAGTACACTGTAGCTGTCTTCAGACACTCTACAAAAGGGCATCAGATCTCACTATGGATGGTTGTGAGCCACCATGTGGTTGCTGGGATTTGAACTCATGACCTCTGGAAGAGCAGTCAGTGCTCTTAACTGCTGAGCCATCTCACCAGCCCCTGCTGTCATTTTCTTAAAGAGGATACTTCCCACATTCTTGAAACTTCAGCCCTGACAAAACTTGGACGTTTACTTGCCTATGCTACAGAGTGCTCATGCTCAGTCTCACAGGTTCTTCTCCAGAGATCTCTCCAGGCCCTAGTTCATGCCCCAGCAGTCTCCAGTCCTCTAGGAAGATGATCCCAACCTGCCATCTTTCTCTCTATTTCATGAAGATCTCAAAGACCCAGAGTCTGACTGAGCTCTATGGAGTATCATGTAGTTGGGTATGTGAGCAACTGCAAGATAATACCTTGCTACTTTCCAGCTGAAACTATGCTAGTTTTTTTTTTTCCAGTGAATATTTTGTGGGTTTTTTTTTTTTTTTGAGACAGAGTTTTCTGTGTAGCCCTAGCTGTCATGGAACTTGCTCTATAGATCAGATCTGTAGACAATGTTTTTGTGTAGTAAAGATTATCCTTAGCCAGGCGGTGGTGGCGCATGCCTTTAATCCCAGCACTTGGGAGGCAGAGGCAGGCGGATTTCTGAGTTCGAGAGTTCGAAGCTAGCCTGGTCTACAGAGTGAGTTCCAGGACAGCCAGGGCTACACAAAGAAACCCTGTCTGGAAACTCCTCCCTCCTCCCCCCAAAAAAAGATTATCCTTGTACTATTCAAATGTTGACTTCTCTGCTCCCATATCTTATTGCAATCCAGACTTGGCAACTGTAATGTTTATTCTAAGTATCTTCTGTTTCAGGTTTGTGTAAACACTGCTCCCCATTTATTCTTTGACTTGACAATAAAAACTGATCAGCCAATGGCCAAGAAAAAGAGATAATGGGGCAGGACTTCCACTAGCCAGGGGAGGGGAAGAGAGAAAAGAGAGAGGAAGTGGGATTGCCACAGGAAGAGTCCAGGAGATTCCATGAGTAAATACTTCAAGCACAGAAAGCCATAAAATGCAAGTATATCAGGGGTTTTTGACTAGAAGGACCAGATTAGCTTAGAGGAATAAAATAGAGTAATACTCAGTTGTTGTGTCCTCAAAGCTTGCAAAATAAATATAATAGTCCAGTCTCTATTTGGGAGCTAGCTTGGTTAAGACAAAAACTTAAACCACTTATTAACATAGCCACTAACACTGACTGGCCTCAATAGAGATTCACCTGTCTCTGTGCTGGGATAAAAGACATGTGTCACCATGCCCAGCAACTTCAGTGAAGATTTTAATCTATGAACATTGATGATGAATGAGGAGTAGCAATCTTCTAAGATGAAAGGAATTCAACTAGAACTCCTCACCCCATCAGTCATACCTGTGCCCATGGCCCACAGGTTGGGGTGGCACATAGGAAACACTCTGACTCTGGTTTGGAAGTAACATCATTCCCTATGAGGCCCACAATTCCTTCAAAATGCAAGCATATAGCCACTACTCTGGTAACCCTCTGAGTGGTGAACTCTTAAGTAGTGACCCTAAGGACAGCTGAAGATCCTGTTACTCCAAGAATAAGCAGAGGTAAAGGACATTGTGTGATCATTCAGACACTCCTCTAGCTGGGGTCTGAGCCGAGTTGGCTCCCCGAGGGTCTAACCTGAATACATGCCACAGGACTTAGCACAGTAACTTAAAGTTAACTCAATTGGCCAGCAGAAGTAGTTACAAACCAATGAGGACTGTGGGTGGCTAACTGTAGGCAGCCTCTTGGTCTCCAGGAAGAACTACAGATGGTGCTGTACAGCTGAGGCAAGGTATGACCATGCCCAAAGATGAATGAACTAACTAGGCAATAAAGAGGTCCCTTCATCTTTCCATTTCTAGTGTTTGTGCTCTGGGAAGTCTTCAAGGAAAACTGAAAGAAAAATTCTGGAAGAATTCAATTTTCTCTTAGGGCAAAACTGATATATTTCTGGACAACTTTCAGAGAATAAGACAGCCTACAAGAACCCTGACTGACAGCAGGTGATAAAGTGAAGGCAAAGAAGAGCTTGGAGCAAGTCCCTATGACTTGGCTACAGGGACCTAGGTGTCCCTTTGGGTCAGCAAAGTAGAATCACAGAACCCTTGAGAAATAGCCATGGTCTTAGAGGGAGAACACTCACTGGGCTCAAGAGATCACATTTTCTTGGCTTTTCAAGTGGCTTCACAGAAATCAGGATGAAAGACTCTTGAGCAATGGGAAGAGAGACAGAACATTTTAAACAGCACTGGAATTTAACCATTGGCGCTGGGAGCTGGATAGCTCTAATGAGAAGAAAAGGAAATCACAGTGACACTGACCCAGACCATGACCCTTTACGTCAGAAGCAAAAGAGGGTAATTAACAAAAATGCAGTGTGCCCAGACATGGAATAAGAGGCCAGCTGAGCTCTGTCAATTTGATAATCCCCAGTTGTGACCTGTGAACCAAAGTGTGCAACCAGAAATGTTTACACAGGCTTTGCATGTGGGGCCTGCAGCCCCAGAGAAGTTGCTGGAGCAGAAGGGGTTCTTCTTTATGGTTTACATCCAGCCAGCTTTGTTCTGCATGAGTCAATGCCATCACAAGCAGGTTCTTGGCAATTGGCACTCTGGTTCCAATGGGCTGAAGTGCAGAATGTTCCTACAGAGAGTCCCTTAAGCTTTGTGTGTGAGAGGTGAGAACACAGCCAGTCGGTTTTATGTCTTCTAGAATATTCACTGCTCTCCTGTTCATAGCTCGAAATCTAGTCTCCATCTAAAAGTGGACTAGATTTTTCTCTAGTAAAGATCTTAATCTATAGATGTTAGAGACAAAGGAGGGATGAGAATTCCTATGCCTGTAGGATGTCATGTCTGTGCCCAAGGCCCAAAGATGGGGGTGGGAAGATGGGATATACAGGGAGTCAACCAAGTACAAGTACTCCTGGAACCAGTGTCCTGCCCACCCAAGACAGCTGGGGCAGGAATGCCCAGGAAGCCTATGGCTAGTCTCTGACTGCAGACACCCAAAATACAATTCTGAGCAGGAAAAACACAGATAAAAAAGGAGGTCTGAGGCAGGGCTGGCTCTATAGGTATCAAACAAATGTCTAATTTTCTGACCTGAAAGGTCACAAGAAAGGAAAAATGGCTGCATGATCTTGCTGTGAGAAACTGATTCAGAAGACAATTTTGTCCTAGGCTGAATTCTGAGAAGACTACAAAGTGGAAAGACCAGAGACTCTAGATCTGAGTGAGTGAGGTCACATGCCAGTCTCAGTCTTACTTTTTTCCTTTTTTACTCTTACATGGCAAAGCATGAATATGACGCTTTAATCATTTTAAGTGTACTATTCAGTGCTGCTGAGTTCACCTTCCCAACATATTTTCCTAAAAAATTGACACTCTAAGCATAAACTGTAGCCATTATGTATTCATTAATTCACTCTCCATTCTTTCTTCCAGGCCCTAGAAAACTTGAATCTACTCTCTGTAAGTTTGCCTATCACGGGCTGGTCAGATGGTTCAGCAGCTAAAGACACCTGCCACCAAAGCTGCAAGTTAAATTCAATCCCTGGGACCCACATGGTAAAAGTAGTACACTGACTCCCATGGGGTGTATACACACACACACACACACACACACACACACACACACACACTTTTAAAATGTATTTATCCCAGGGAACTCATGAGTTATATTTCCCACCTTTCACTTAGCTCAATGTTAAGTTTCATTCATGCTATAGCATGTATCAGAACTTGATGGAATTAAATATGCAACTGGATATATATACAGTGCTTTGCCTATTCATTCATATGTTGATGGACACTTGGGATCTAGTCTAGTTATAAATGATGCTATATGAAATTTTCAGACACATATCTATTTGAGTCCCTGTTTATGGTTTTCCCTTCTTCATTTTTACAAAAAAAAAAAAATGTGGCCCAGGGTAAAATTGAGACAATTGTTACTTTTCATTTAGAATAATAAGGATGTTGGAATGATCTAAAAGCAAAAATTCTCATGTGGTGTACAGTAATTAATGCTTTTTCCCCTACCATATCCAACATGAAAACCTGCTTTTGGTAAGGAAGTATAAGAGATAATAATTCAAATTGTAAGTGTGGATGGTTTGGCGCCAGCCACACCCTCTAATGAGCTCAGGCATTACACATGGCTCAGCATTTAGACACTTACTGGCCCAATTAGGAGCAGCCTGGGAGGAATCTGGGCCCAGCTATGGTAGAAAATGAAAACAAAGTCAAGGGACCAGCCCAGGGTATTGGAAAGGACATTCCAGTCTCCTCTTTCAAGTTATGTGACCAAGGAAATACAGTCCTTGTCTGGGCCTCAGTTTCTTAATGTAGGAAATGAATAAACTGGCTTAACTCAGTAATTTTCAAACTGAGTTCCATGGAACTCTAACTATTCTTGCAGTCAGAGCCCAGGGAGTGGGACAAAGATCTTCTTTGTCTGTACACTAGAAATCAGGAGATGGAATAGTGCCATGACTCTGTTCAACAGGCCCTAAGGTTCCTTGGGGAAGTGTGACCCATCCTGGGTGACCTATTTCTCTTCACTTCAGAGAATTATCCTGATGTATCAGGGAAATTTGGAATGTGAGGCTCCAGGCATGCAGTAGTTGACCAATACATAATATTATCCCCTTTCTTTTGTCTCAGGATACCTAGTGAATACAAACATGGCTTAATGCCTTCTAAATTCTTCTCTGTTTAACCCAAAATGAAATAGGAAGAAGCCTACCCACACTGGGGCTTCTTGGAACTCTAGTTGTTTGAAATCCCATAACTAATAAAATGCCCAATCCCATCTGATCCTGGAAGCTAGGCAGAACTTAGCCTGCTTAGTGTTGGGAGCCAACTCCTAGCAGAAAGCGTCTATCATCTTTGCAGCCATCTCAGGCCATATACCCTGACAAGAGACTTGTTTTCAACAGCCTACAATAGCTGAGCACACTCTGATAAACATATTGTTTTTCTCACATATCTTGTTTTGTTGTTTAATGCCCCCAGCTGTAAGGCACATGTGGTAAAGTTTCTTCAGCTGCATTCCCCTGCTTGTGCTTATATAGACCTAGGATTTCCTTTCAATAAAGAGGACTTGATCAGACTCTCTGTCTTGTCTCCATTCTTCGCATCTCTTGCTCCTCCATCCCCACTCTCTCTCTTGCTAGACCCTGTTGACTGACCTGAATGGACCAGGTCACTTGGTGCTCAAGCGTGGGGCAGTGTGGGCTGGGACATCTGGCCCCAAATGTGGGGTGCAGACCAGAGCAGCTTAGCACTTGGGTAGAAAAGGACCTCAAAAGTCCCAACCTCAACCATGCTTTCTAATCATTTCATTCTCAAGTTTCATCCCAGTACTGTGGCAAGAAGTTGAAAAGCATGGCATATGGCTCCCCAACCTTTACACCCTACACAGTCACCTGGACAGGCAAAGGTGGACTCTGAGCTCATTATATGCATTGATAACAGCATGAAGATCAATTCCTGTTGCTTGGAGACAAGAACCAATAATCTCAGTGGAGGAGAAAAGCCAGGATTAGGGACAGTAGAGTCCAAGGTCTGCAAAGAGGATGGACAGAGTACTTTTGTGGAAGTAATTTCCATGCCCTTGGTTGCCCTGGAGACCACAGGTTGGTGTGATAGCTAATATTGAAGGTCAACTTGACAAGATTGGGAAATGCATAGAAAAATCAGCAAAGCATACTTCTGGGTGTTTTTGTGAAGGTTTTTCCAGAAACAATTGGACCATGAGGGCTCTAACCTAAGGATTCATCAGTTGGTGGATTCAGTATTTAAACAGTCTGCCAGGTGGTGGGGGAACTGTAGGAGGGTGAGTCTGGTAAGATGAAGTTGGATGCTAAGAGTATTTTTTTTTTTTTGTAGGCTATAACTTTCCCTGGTCCTTCCTGTTGCTTCCTGTCCACCATGAGGTGAGGGGAAGAGCTACATACTCCCACCACCATGATGCTCTTGCCCCAACACATGTGGCTGAGCAACCATGGACCAAACCCTCTAAAACATTGAGCCAAGATAAATATTTCCTTCGTGAAGTTGTTTCTACCAGAAACTGGTCACAATAACAGGAAGCATATCTAATACAAATGGGTCAGTGGATTCTATAGTACCTCCACCAAGGTTGTGTCACCCGGTCCAGGAATCCTTGTTTCAGGCCCTACTATTTTCATTTCCATCAAGCCAGCATCTCATAGTGCATCACTAGCTAGGGAGCAGAGAGCATTTCTAAAGATAATTAATGGTTTTAGGAGAACCAAAGTGGCAAATGACATTGAGGCACTTGGAGAAAAGTTTATCCTGTTCAATTCTCTTTCAAGCCTCATACAGCAAGTCTCAACAGTGTGTTAGTACGCCACTAGCTCACCTCTGACAGATACTAATCTCCACACAGTAAGAAAGGTTCATCGAATTCAGAGCTTTACTTTCCAGTTATCTCTGTGACATATGCATAATGGTTTACTTTACAGCTCATTCAGTTAAAACATGACTTAACTCAAAAAAATGTTTTTTATCATTGGATTCATGGTCTGCAAACATGGTATCTATGAAAGCTGATAGTATTGAGTCTAATGTTGCACTCATTCCCTTCATTCCATACTCAGATGACTAAATAAGATGGTGCTCTGGTTTGAATCTGAAATGTCCTCAAAGGTTTAATGTTTTGAATACTTGGTATGTAGCTTGAGAAGTATTCTGAAAGCTGTGGAAGTTTTAGAGGGTAGAGCCTAGATAAAGACAGTAGGTCATAAGAGCCTTTGAAGGTTATACCTATGCTCTGGTGCCAGCCTGCACTCCTTGTTTCCTGGTCTTCCACCACATGAGGAATTTTTTTGACTGTTAATTGATATGGGAGGGCCTGACCACTATGGGCAGTAAGTGCCATTCCCTAAGCAACTAATCCTGGGTTGTCATGAGTCTAAGTAGACCAAAGAGAAAGCCAGCAAGAAGCATTCCTCCATAGTCTCTGTTTCAGAGTTCTGCTTGAGCTCCTACCCCAACTTCCCTCAATGATGAGACCTCAAAGTATAAACCTAAGAAACCCTTTCTTCCCCTGCTTTTGGTAAGAGTATTCTATCAAGAAACAGAAAAGAAACTAGAATACACCTCAAGGTTCTGCTACTACAGATGAAGCTGCTTTGTCATGCCTTCCCTGCTGTGTGAACTTTGAAACTCCCTAAAACCATGATCCAAAATAAACCTTTTTCTGCCATGCATTTGATAACAGGGATGCAAAAGTTACTGATACAGGCTCCAGGGCTTGGAAGTTAGCAGGGCTTGTCTTCTGTCCATCCTGACTAGCAAAGCTAGCTGACTGCCCTAAGGCCAGAGCTGAGAACCAGCCTGAGGTGCCTTGCTCAACATCCTGGTGCAATGTGTGGGGTAGAAAAAGGTACCAATGAGATAGTGCAATGAATAAGAAAGAAATGAATGGAATCAAAGTTTTTTTTCATATTATTCCTTTTCTTTTTTTCAAAGGTGGCTGTTTTCTCAAAGAGCCAAACATCAGGGAAAAATTTCTTTTGTGAAAAAGTAGACTGACAGGTTGCTTCCCTCATAACAAGAACAAACTTCCCTGTTTTACCCTGTCATTGTCTATGGAAACAAAGAGGCAGCCCTATGTCTCTATAGGGCACTGAGAACAACATCCTGCCTGAGGACCTCTGGCCAAAAATAAACTCCAAATACTACCTGGGCTGGGCATTCCCAGCATCCCAAAGAGTAATACTACAGTGGTTCATGTCAATCTGCTCATCCCACCTGTCCACCCTTCCTGTTTAGGAAGAACCCCATACAGGCCTTAAGTTCCTGCTCTAACACAGACTATGATCTGGAAGTATAAACCAGACACTTTCCTCTAAGTTGCGTATGGTCAGTGATTGTGTGTATGTGTGTTGGGAGTTTGGGGGCAGGGGTCATCAATGCCCCAGCATTAAGCCTCATATAGATCCACTAATACTTATCAGCAAAATTACAACTTAAGTGGGAACCACCTGCCAAGCCTTAGTCATTAAGATTTCAATAATGCAGACTTAGCACAATGGTTTGTGAGCCTAGTTAAAATGAGCCATAGAAAAATGCCCTACAGATAACCCTGCTTAGGCAAGTTACTCAAGGCTCAATCCTGAGCTAGCTTCTCTTTTTAGACCTTAGCTGCCAGGTCTGTAAAGTGGATGCATGAATGTCCTCTTTGAGAGTTGCTGGGAAGATCCACAACTGGAATAAGTCAGTGCAGTGCAATGCTGTACTCCAAGGGACCTAAAGGCTGTTATGAAGAGCCAGGCCTGTTCCTGATCTTTCTGACAGTCATCAAGGCTTTGGTGCTCCAGAAGAGGAATAGCTTTCGAGATAAGTACACCTTGATTTACTCATTTTGTCTCTACACACATCCTGTTTTCAGAGGAACATAGGACTTCTTAGACATAAGGCAAGGCAAGCACAAGCTATTTGAAAATAAGTAACAGGAATGAAGTATGCATTTCTTCAAAACATTGTAAATGTCTCAAATGATTCTATCAAGAAAGTAAAAAGATGAGGCCCACAATGGAGAAAATAGTTTCAAAACATATATTTGAGACAAGAATTATATCTAGAACATACTATTAGGAGGTAGTTTCCAGAGTTCAGCCATCTTAGGTACAAGTTCCACCTTACTGGCAGGATCAAAACTGAGTTCATGTTCCCATGCCCCAGAACTGAACTCCTATCTTGTTTCTTTCAGATGTTTCATTTTGTCTGTTAACCAGTAAAGGCTGTAAAGAGAAAAGATGCAGATATCCCATTATCTAAACTAAGGCACACAAGTCATAAATGTGTTGCTTGTCTTGACTTAATTGACTAAGTGTAGCTTGCACACTCCTTTGTTTCCTTATCATTCTAAAATTCTGAGCCAGAGTCCAGGAGGAGACCTGACTACAAAAATCTCAATCAAGGACCCTGAAACCAGATGACCAGGATAAGGCCCAGTCACCAGTGTTAATTACCTTATTTAGCCAGCCAATCTAGCCAAAAAATGGTGAACTTCAGGTTCAGTGAAAGACTCTGTCTCAAAAAATAAGGTGGAGAGCAATATTGGAAGATACCTAAAATCAACCCTTGTATCAAAATATGATTGGTCAATGCAACAACCTGCTCCACTGCCCCTTGCTTTGTGTTTCCATCTTATAAAAATGTTGTACAATCTCCCTTTGGGGATGCAGTTCAGATCTTGAACTGGCTACCTCCCTGAGTGCTCAGAAAATAAAGTTTTCATTTTTAAGTTTCCATATCTAAAGTGAGTTTTCTTGGCTTCCACCCCAAACCCAACAATAAAAAGAATTCTTATAAGTTAACAGCAAAAAGACAAACAACTAGCTTTTAAAATGGGCAAAGGATTTTAATAGACCCTTTTCAAAGAAAATATACAGATGGCCAATAAGCACAGGAAAAGATGAAACATTATTAGTGACCAGGGAAATGCAAATAAAAATCATACCAAAAAACCACCTCATACCCACTAAGGTTGAAAAAAAAGACAAAAAACTGAAGGCTGAGGAGATGGGTCAATGGGTAAAGTACTTACTGCATCTGTGTAAGCATCAGGACTTGAGTTCAGATCCCCAGGACCCACATAAAATCTGGGCATGATGGTGACCCTGTAACTCCAGCACTGAGGAAGGAGAGACAGGAAGATCTCAGGGCTTGCTAGCCAGCCAATCTAGCCAAAAATGGTGAACTCCAGGTTCAATGAAAGACTGTCTCAAAAAATAAGGTGGAGAGCAATATTGGAAGACACCTAAAATCAACCTATAGAATACAATGTAGTCACACAAATATGTCTCATTAGTTCTATTGACTCATTTGTTCATCACCCCCGCCTCCGCACACAGAGCGAAGAGGTGGAGGGATAAAGGGGGGAGGGGAAAAAAGAAGTACTGACAAATATGCAGATAAACCAGAACTTTCAAATGATGGTTACATGGTCTAATATAATTTATTTCATTTTCATTTTAAATGTGTGAGTGTTTTGCCTGCATCTATGACTGTGTACCACTAGTGTGTCTGGTGCTCACAGAAACCATGAAACATTCTTCTCCATTCCATTCTTCAGTACCAGGTTTCCTATTCCTCCTTTCGGATCTGCTTTGGTATCATGGCCTTCTAGAAGTTCTCCTAGTTCACTGGCTGGGCTCACAGCTTCTTAAGACAAACTTCCTTGTATGAGTTCTAACACTACTACCATCATAAACATTTAACTGATTTTCAACTGGGCTCTAGAACTTTCTACATAGTATTGACTTTTATCAGACAACTGATCATACAACTTGGCTTCTTAGAATCCCACAGTAAGGCAGAGAAGCCCAACAAAAGAATAGGTTACTCAGCACCAGATCAGAGCAATGGACTGGCTAGTGGTAAAGGTGGCCTTAGGTACTGGAAGGCATTAGAACTAAACAAATGTAGACACAAGGGTGACAGAGGTGGGAGCAGAGAGCATCATTCTTAAAATAGCAGGGACAAAGACCAATGAAGCTGCACATCAGGATGGGTCTGGAATGGATGGGGATAGTTGCATTTTGAGTAAAGCCCTAGGATAAGGATGATTTAGTTTGGGAGGCATTGGCTCTGGGGCTTCAATGAAGCTATCAGCTTCTAGCACAGGCTCCCACCCAGCCTTTTGTTCATCCTGAACCAGGGTCTCTGCACCACTGAGAAGTGAAGCAGGCTTTTGAAAAAGCTCCTTCAGTAAAGGCTGAGAAGGCAGTTCAAAATTTATTGTAGAAAAACACTCAACCCCGGGGATGGCCTTCCCTGGGCCCCTGAACTGCAGCAGATGGTATGGTTTAAATTTCAGAAACTGAGGAGTAGTTAAGGAAAAAATGTTGGCAGGCATCAAGGCACTTTCAAACCCATCTGAGTTGATGAGGGAATCTAGGCCTCATGCCTCTAGGAGACAAGGCAGCACAGAGGTAGGGAACCTGAAGGGCTCAGATGAGTCTTCTGACAAAGATGCTATACTGAGGGAAGAGAAAGGGCAGCAAGGTGAGAGAGGAGCAGTTGCAGTGCTTTTTGACTCCACACACTGAGACAGGCCACAGAGCCAACTGCCTTTTGTGCAAAGCAAACACTCTACCCTCACCAGGTGATTAGGGTTGAGGACTGATAAATGATGCTCCAAATGAAAGATCTAGAACTCCAGGATCACCCAGACTGGGCTCAAGTTCTGGCCTTGATACTTTCTAGCTGTGTGGCCTGGGAGGTGACAGCTGGCAAGCGTCCCCTTCCTCAGCTGCAGGATGGAGTATCTATAGCAATAACAAGGACTGTGAACTAATGCTTGAAATAGCAAGTAAAAATACTCCTCAGCTTTCCTTGTTCTGGAAAGCCACATGTAGGTAGCAGCCTCATTTGTAGTACAGATGGAGAGCTTGACCAGGCCTAGTACACTTGTAGTAGGAAGATGCTTTGGTATATGGTGGTAAAAACTCCATGGGCTGGCATCATGACCCTGGCTGTCCTATTAGCAACCTAGAAGACCGGCACACTAGGAGCTCAGCCAGGGAGCTTTGCCACAATCATCCCTCAGGATACTTTCTCCCCTTAGAAGCACTGCCTCTAGACTTAAGACATCTGTTCACACTCAGCTTTCTGTGTTTTACATGGTGGCTGGACCAGAAATGCAGCCACCTTCAGCTGCTTCATATGCCATGACTATGGGTCAACAGGATGAACCACTTTCATACTGACAGGGATAGCATTAGTGGAATGAGACAAGGTAGTGCTACTTAACGGCTCACAGATGGAAGACTCACAGATGAAAGTACACATTGGCCAGAGCAGGCTGAGCAAATTGTAGTTTAAGGTATATTACCAGCATTAATTCTGCCAGTTTTGAAAAATGATGCCTGTAGGCCCATAAATAGACATGTATTTATTATTAGGATAGAAACAAAGGGGAAGAGCCAGGACAGAAACAAGAAAATGAGATCTGTTATATGTCAGAAGTGGCCAGTCAGTAGGCATTTGGAGGAGCAGACTGATAAAGGTCACATATTTGGCTGGAATGGAAAGGACATGGCCATGACAACTGTAGTCATGGATGAACATACCTGCTTGAGAACAAGTAGTAAGTATTGGGAAAGAATGGTGGCTAGGACTTTGTCCTGCAAGTGTGGTGACTTACTCTATCAGTAACCTGGGACATCCATCTAGGGAAAGTCTAGGGGCCAGAACAGGATGATCAATGGCCCCAGGGAGTAAGGAACTGCTCACAAAGATATCTCTCACCTCTAGTGTTGATGGTCTGTACCAGGTGAGTCCAATGGGGAAACTAAAACTGGTCATAGTTGCACATAGTTGTCTATAACCCTAAACAGTCAGATGCTGAGGAGGATTAAATATTTGAGGGTTGGTGAGTTGGCTCAGTGTATAAAGTTGCTTCCCACAAAGCCTGGTGTCCTGAGTTTGAGTGCCAGGTTCCACATGATGGAAAGAGAGAACCGATTCATTAAAGTTCTCCTCTAACCTCTACACATGGCATGTAGCACTGTGCATGCCTAGCCTGGAACATCTGAGATTTTTGTCACCAAAAGCAAACAAACAAAAGTCATAGAGGTATGGGGGTGGAGAAGGAGGTGTTTCTAAGACCATCTTCCCCTCTGACCTCACCAGAAGAGTTTCAATAAGATTGCTTACAGGAACATGGGTGAAGGTGTCTCTACCTCACCCAACAACCATTAACTGGCTATAGATATTCAGGGAGGAGTAAGTAAGACTCCATGAGCCCTCCCTCATCCATGTTGGTCTCAGTCTTATTGCAGATCTTGTGTAGGTAACTACAGTGCAAATGTGAGTTCAAGAGTCTAAGAACTGCCAGGCATACACTTTTAATCCTAGCACTTGAGAGGCAGAGGCAAGCAGATCTCTGTTGAGTTCCAGGCCAGGTCTAGTCTATAGAGCAAGTTCCAGGACATCTGGGGCTGCACAGAGAAACCCTGTTTCAAACAAACAATCAAACAAACACAAACAAACAAAAGAGTCCAACAACTATGTCGACATGTCATGCCTAAAAGACAGTGCACTCCATAACATTTCAACCCTTCCCTTGGATAAATTCTTTCCATTCTTTCTTCCACAATGTTCTGCGAGCCTTGATCAGAACAACAGAGATGAATGTTCTCAACCATGATTTAGTCTCAACACTGACCAATTACGAGTCTCAAGACAATGTTGTGTCAAACGGAAGCAGATACTAGAAAACTCAGGTTCCCTAGTCTGTGGGGCAGTGCCATTCAAGTTCCTTCAATAACTAGATAGGTGTTAAGATCAAGGTAGACTTTTGACCTTGAGTATTCTCTAGAACCTCAAAATCCCCCACATTCTCTCAAATTTTTCACCGATGCTCCAGTTCCAATTTGCTTGATCTACCTCTTCCTCCTGGTCATTCCTGGCCATGCTCCTCATTATTATCTTACTAGAACTACTTCTTACCGAGTCCTTTCTTCTGTGCACTTCCAACTCCAATTTTAGTGAGACACTCACCTTCCTGTCTAAATATGTGGGCAGTGAGAAGATACTTAGAAGGGACCAGGTTTCCTACCCTGTGTTGGTTCTCTCCTGGACTATCTACTTCTGGCTGAGGCATGTCTAAGTGAAAATGGAAACAATGGCACTCTGGAAACCACAGGAAGCCACATTCCTAGACAGGACTTCCCATTCCTCCCAATGATAAGTTTAGGAGGATTCTTACCTTTGGAGTGAGGTACTTGGTCATTATTTCCTTCCCCTTTGCCCCAAGGTTTTCATCTGGAGTAACTTCATATTCTGCCTAAAACAGAAGGAAAAAAAAAACCACAACAGTTTTGCTGCTGACGTTGGAATAATTATGGAGCCTTGAAATCTCTTGAGAACCACCTGACCAACCCGCTCCTTCACCAGAATAGGAAACTGTGGCATAGAGAAAGGAAAGCCTGGCCAGTGAGCCCAAAGTCCAACAAAGATAGTCTACTCTCCATAGGAATGGATTCACCCATCCATGAACTGAAACCTCTGAAACTGTGAGCCCAACAGATTTCTGCTACAAATTTATTTATTTTTAAGGGAAAATGGGTTTATGGTTTTAAGTGACAGGTTTTTAACCTGTGGGTCACAACTCTTGGGAGGGGGTTGCATATCAGATATTCTGAACAGTAGCAAAATTACAGTTATGAAGTAGCAACAAAATAATTGTATGATTAGGGGTTACCACAACATGAGGAAATGTATCAAAGCATTAGGAAGGTTGAGCATCACTGGTATAGTTCATCATGGTGGAGGAGCCATGATGGAGTTCATGGCAGCAGGAATGGGGACCCAGGCTAGTCACATTTTGTTAGATCAGGAAGAACACTGAAGCTGAAAGTAAAATGAGGGTGTAACCTGTGAGGCTTGCCTCTAGAGCACCATGTCAGCCATGGGGTCTAACTTCTATATCCCAAAGGTTCTATAACCACCACCACTACCAAAATCACCACACTAGGGACAAAGTACTCAACACATGAGACTAGAAACATTTGACACCCAAACCAAACATTCTGTCCTTGGCCCCATAGGCTCAAGGTTTTCTCATAAAGCAAAATATATCCAACACGACTTTAAGAGTCTTCTTAGTTTTTATGGTCCCAAAAATGTTCAAAAGTCTAAAATCTTTTCTGAGATCTGTGAAACCTAAGGCATACTCTTAGCTGTGGTCCCTATAGCAATTGAAAACAAGTTACATTCTTCGAATATGTAGTGGCAAAGTAAGCATACCCACTCCAAAAGGGAGGAACAAGAGAAAAGCAAGATGAATGAACCAAAGCAAGAATGAAGTGTAGCACAGCAAACACCAGACTCTATAGCTCCATGCCCAGCATCTAGGGTTTATGGTAAAGTGTAAGCTTCAACAGATTTGGTCAGTACTACTTCTATAGCCCTGTCAACTATAACACACGTCAATCCCTGCAGGGACTATGAATTGTCATACATTTCCTGGTCTCATTGGCTTTTCCCAGAACATTGGTACAACCATCCATGACATTGTAACTCTCGCATTCAGGATAACTACAAAGTTAGCAACAGGTGAATGATGATGTTAGATTCTTTTACTAGCTCAGGATGCATCCAGGACCCCTTTTAGTACAGCTAAAAAGACATTGGGTCTCTGAATGTCTACTCAGAGAATCTGGGAAAAAATAGTAGGGTGCCTTAGAAGCTTTATAATCTCACCTACCCCCTCACACATGGCCTACACTCTACTTTCAAATTAATTTGCATTTTTATGTCCTGGAACCTTCAAAGAGTGAGATTTCACTCTCAAGACATCTTTCCTATTGTTCCTGTGCTTCATAATGCTAATCACTCTAGCAATTATAGCTACTTTTACTCTTGGCTTTTTCTATGCCACCCTGTCTGCAACTTTAAGAATACCCACATCCTATTCCTCACCAGTTTTAATATTTTTCTTATCTTTCTCTTCTACTTTTTGCTCAGAAATCTTACTGTAAATCAAACTAAAAGAATAGAGCAAAAACTAGGCCACAGTCTGACTATATTGTTTGGAAATTTCTTCCACTAAAGATATTAGTCCATTACTTTAGGATTTAATTTCAGACATAGGTAGAACGTAGCAAAATTCTTTGTCAGGATATAATATGAGTGGCGTCTAGTCCAATTCCCCCTAGAATTTGCTTCTCTCTGATACTGTGAATGTAGCCTTTACTATCTATATTTCTACCAGGACTTAGAACTTCACAATCCCATTAGAATGGCCCATTAAGCTCTGCTTACATCATTTTAACCTACAGTTCCAAATTCTATGTGCTTTCTGCCAACTATATCTGAAGGCCTATGAACCAAATGGTTAGTTCTATCATAGTAATGATCCCTTTTCTCAATACTAATTTTTTGTTTTTTGTTACTTTCTTTGTTGCCATAACAAAATTCAGAAGCAAATTAATAAATAAAGAGTTTATTCTAGCTTGGAGTTTTAAAGAATATATTTTATTATGGTAGAGAAGGCATTGTGAAGTTCATGGTAGTAACAGTATGAATCTGAATCTATCAAATCTTGACAGATCAGGAACCAGAGAGTCAGAAGGTACCATTCTACACTCTTCAGTAGTGGGAAGCCACATGCTCAGAGTCATGAAGCCAGAGGTGGCTCTGACCTTTACATTCAGAACTCTTTCATGACACCAGTAAAACATTTAGGATACTGGTCAAGCCAGGAAATCTGCTCCCCCAATAAAGGTTTTACATTTTCTTTGAGCCAAGATGGATTCCTTTACTCATTCAATGCCTTTGCTAAGTAGATGAAAGGTCTTATGTGTAACAAGAAGCTTCAGTGAGTTTGTCTTTCTCATTAAGTCAAATCAACTAATTTCAGATGGTACTTAACCACTTCAAAACCCACCATCTGAAAATTTGTTAGGCCTCAACACCAAAGTACAGCCCCAAAAGGCATGAGAAATGATCAATATAGACAGGTCTGTACTTTTACAGGTGTTCAATGGCACAGTAGATACTAGGTCCTCCTTGCCAAATTGAAGGCAGCTCACAGCTCAGAATCTAAGTTCTGGTCCCCTTATACCTCCCAAAAGACCCTCATGACAAACACATAAAAAGGGGCCAGGAAGCATGTGGAAAGGCCAGAGTGAACAACACATTTCTTTCCAAAGCAAGCAAGTTCCCTTCCCTTGAACTGCCCCTCTTATAATGAAAGAGCCAAGAGTCAAAACTCTCCAATGTAAAAACATGAAGCCTATGACCCTTTGGACTATGGGTGTGGTAGCTCTAGAAGGAATTCAACCATTTATTTTACAGGCTAGAACTGAGGCTCAGAGAGGCAAAGAAATTGCCCAAGTTCCCATAACCAGTAGCAGCAGAGTAAGGACTGGTCCCGTAGGCTCTGATTCCCACTCTGCCAACAGGCCACAGCATATCTCTCCTCACCAGCAAAAGGAGGCTTGAAACTTTCATGGTGAACTGATTTGACTGATGACTTTCTGAGATGCTTTAAGGAGAGGAGTTAGCTCTTTTTTACTTCTTCCTGTTACCTTCTTCTCCTAACAATCCCCCTAAAGTTCGGATATCTACACACATGCTCATTCTACCTCCTCTCTCTCTCTCTCTCTCTCTCTCTCTCTCTCTCTCTCTCTCTCTCTCTCTCTCTCTCTCTCCCCTCCCCCGCCCCACAGAGCACTGATGACAGATTTGTTCAACATGGCACATGTTAGGTATTACTGTTCCCAATATACAGAAAAAAACACTGAGGTTCCAAGCTTCAAATATAGCAAAGCTGGTAAGCAACAAAGATTCAACACTAAGGCCACCCCACCCCCCTTGCTTTTCCAGGGGGAGCAGAGTATCCTGTGTTTCTGGAAGACTCACCCTGTGGTCTGGCACATAGACATAGTCAGAGCTTTATAGGGCCAGGTCCCTGCGCAAATGGCTGACTACCATTTGTGGTAACTCAATCCCACTCTGAACACTGAATTTTCCCTGTCCCAAAATACACCTATGAAGGCAGTTCTATTTAACCAGACAGAGGTCTGGGACTCACTGATCAGGCTCAGTGACCAGCTGAAAATATTATTGCTCTGGGTTCTAAAAGCCACGTTGAAAAAGAAAATAACATCACACTCAGGTCAGCTGTCTCCTAGCAGAGGCCAGATGGGCACAAAGCTCCACAGGGAGGCAGCTGGGAGCACTTGGGGACAGGCCTTCCCACTCCTGGATCAAAAGGCCCTTCTTTGACAAGACTGTGGCAGGCTACCACCACTTGAGAAGCATTAGTTTTGGGAGGCAGAAAACCAACAGAACGATGCCAGCTGGTTTTTCCACACTGATTAAGTCACCTAGAGTGACAGACCTTGTCTCCAGAATGATCCCCATGCAGGCTGGGGCTCATGGGGACAAGAATTGAGAGGCCACCTAAAGAGAGAAAGGAAGATGTTGTGAAGAATGGGCTCAAGGGAGATCACATGACACAAGGCTGGGAGCAACCCAGAAACCACCTCTTTGCTAATATCCCTGTAAGTGGTAGGGAAAAGCTTCAATCAACTTGTAACAGCTCAGCCAGAAAACTGAAGCAGCAAACAGAAGTTTGTGTCAACAGCCTAGAATTTCCCAATCAGATCAGAATCCAAAAATGGCAGGCAGATGATGACTTCAAGGAAGAGATATAGCTATGTACTGAGAATAAACTCATAATTCCAGCACTTGGAGGCTGAGGCAAAAGAATCTCTAAGTCAGTCAAGTCTCCAAAGTAAGACCCTGTCTCATAATTTATAAAAGACAAGAAAAGGAAAACCTAATGCAAGGAATGTCCTTTGAACTCCATTTGAAGGTGGTCCCTCTCACCATAGTGAGTAGCAAGCCACATTCCCTATCTCAGCAGAAGACATGCTCACCATCCCCTTTCCTGTCTACTTGAGTCTTTCCCATTGCTCAGAGCTCAGTGCCTTTAGATGCTCTTTCTCCTCTTATACTCACTCATCTCAGGTGCAGACAAGGGAGGCAGCATTTCACCAGCTTCTCTATGAATTATGACAAATAAAGGATAGCCTTGGGGAGCAGATACTGCCCTAACACACAGAGCAAAGTGCTCTACTGAGTTCATCCAACACGTGATTAGACATCTATCTGTACTGGCAGAGAGAATCAACATCACTGGACATCCCAGCTTATAAGCCTGCCATTTCATGTTCTGAACCTGTCCAAACTGTATCATCAAATCAGAAAATGCCAGAGAAAACAGGTCCTAGCAGGAAAAGTCCCTCTCCCTCAGATGCTTTTTTTAAAGAATCTCAAAAGGGCCACTCTGGATCAAGAGCAGCATTTAAGCTGAATGTGGTAGCATATACCTTTAACTCTAGCACTTAGAAGGCAAAGGCAGGTGGATCTCTGTGAGTTTGAGGCCATCCTGGTCTACATATTTAACTCCAAACCAGCCAAGGCTATGCAGTGTGACCTTGTCTTTAGGGGAGTAGAGGGCGGGCAGAGTCTATACTAGTTTCTTATTCACCTTGGCTGACTTAGTGCCACTTTCTCTAGCACTGGCAGAAAGATGGAAGTCAGACATACTATGAAACTGCTACCTACAGCTTCTATAATTATTGATGTGGTCAGCTACTCTATAGCCGATGATGCAGAGGCCTGTAACATGCCTGGTCAGCAGTGCTACTCTCAGCAGACATTTCTGGAAAAACACCCAGGTCCACCCACTCTGGCCCTGGTTATTTGAATGTACTGACTACAGAGGCTGTCCCTCCATCCCTTCCCACCCAGTGGAGGGAAAGGACAGTATAAAGATAAAGTAGTTACCCTTCCACCTCTGGCAACTCATTGCAAGACCTTCTTCTGAATATCCAACTCTCACAGGCCAGCCTCCTGTGCCAGTGGCTTCCCTCATCCCAGCATGTCAGAACATGGTGACAGCACAAGGGAAGCACATTTTATCTTGTGTGCACTTAAACTGCCCTGGTCTGAACCACATTTACACTTCAAATGTTTGTCCATTTCCTGGGGAGTCCAAGGTGCATGCTGCAGGTGGGTGGGCCTCAACCTGGATTCCTTTCTGCTCTACAGCTACAATGCTGAGCCACTGCACGGGGAACACCCTTAGAGGTCCATGGTCAGACAGATCTGGCCTACTCCAAAAATTGTGCCTGACTGCTATATATTCTTCATTTGAACATCTCACTCAGGTCCCCAGGACATAGATCCACTGTGTCATCCTTGGCACAAAATATGGGATGGGATCAGTGAAGGAAGGGAAAAGCAGACCCCTATCTACACTAGGATGTAGAATCTAAAATGATCAAGAATGACCTCTGGACCTTAACCTGTGAGTAAGGTCTAGTCTAGAATATGTACTAAACAGAAGGAGGAAAGAGTCACTGGACCTCCCAAGGTGGAGGTGAATAGTCCCATGAACTAGAATCTCTACTATCCGAGTCTCACGGCAGAGAAGCTCTGGTATACCACCTGTCTGTCCCACCTGTCTATCTTCTGAGACTCAGCTTCAGATGGCTCTCCATCCGCTCTCTTGCTAGCTGATTTTCTTCATCCCCCTAAAATGAATTCCATACAACCAAGCTCATCAGACCACCACATAAAAGCTTGCCCCTGTCACTCTTGGTTCCAAATGAAAGGAACCTAAGACTAAATGAGTTCAGGTAAAACTTTGCTTTCTTGGCTCCTGAGACCAAGGGCCAGTTGACAGCCAGACTGTAGACTAAGTAGACTAAGTGGAATGCAGCTAGGCTCAGGAAACAGGAACCAAGGATGTGCTTCCCTGGAAACTTCTCTTCTATGCAAGAGTACACACATGTGTATGTATGTATGTATGTATGTATGTATGTATGTATGTATGTGTTGGGAGCCGCATTCGCCATTTGTCAATGGCGCGGCTCCGTGAGGGAGCCGTGAAGTAAAGTGAGCCCGTGCAAGGCAAGGCATGTGCAAGGCACGCCGGCTCCCTGCTTCTCGGCTCTGACAGAGCCATGAATGAAAGTGCACCGGCTTCCCGCGCTCTGGTTTTAGTCAGAGCCAAGCCGAGTGTGCGCATGCGCAAGGAGCAAAAACTAATATGCTAATTAAGCCTCACTCCAAGAACCAATGAAAGCTAATATGTTAATTAGGCATCACTTAAGGAGCCAATGAGCATGCGGCACGTTCTCCCAGGACTCTATATAAGCCGTGGGTTCTGGGGCTCGGGGTCCTTCGCCACTACCATCTAAGAGAGCTGTAACACCATCTAAAAGAGCTGTAACAAGTAAACTGCTGTCAGAAGAATCCTGAGTGTGGCATGTTCTCCTTATCTGCGAGGCGGCGCGTCACATGTATGTATGTATGTATGTATTTATTTATTTCAGAGTCAGCTTCAGTACTGACTGACTGGCTGGCTCACTTATAGAAGTCACAGTAGAGAAGCCTGTTCTAAGCATTTTTTAAATTAAAATATATTATCTTTTATTTATGTTCATGTGTGTAAGTGTGCACACACACACACAAACATACACACACTCACATGCACACTGCATGCACACAGTCCCATGTACACCATAGCATGCATGTGAAGGTCAGAGAACAACTTTTGGGAATTGATTCTCTTCTTCCATGATGGCAGTTAGAGATGAAACTCAGGTCATCGGGCTTGGCAGCAAGCATTTTTACCTGCTGATCCACCCCAATAGCACCCTTCTTTAAGCTTTCTCTATGAGAGAAGGACTTTCCCTCAATCTACTGACTCCACAGAAAGGCTTCCCTCATTTGTCTCAGCTCATAAGCTCAACACTTATCTAATAATCAGCTGTAGTCTAGGCTGGTATTATTTAGAACATACATATTCTAGGACAGCCATATAATTAAGAAATATAAGTGGGACATCTAAGAGACTGGACAAATTTAAAAGTGTCCACTTGATGACCTCATTTTAGAAGAAGCACTCTTTTCAGCTGAACTTGAATATAGGGGCTGTCGCTGCAACTGGTCTACAGGTTTCTCTTTGCATCTAAAAATGTATGACTCTCTAGCTGGGGATGCAGCTCAGGTTAGGCAGAGTTCTTTCTTTGTTGGCATACATAAAGCCCTGGATTCAATCACCAGCACCACATAAAATCAGGCTTGGTAGGGCACATCTTTAATCACAGCACTTGGAAGCTAGAGGCAGGAGGATCAAAAGCTCAAAAGCATCCTCAGCTACATATAATATTTGAGACCAACCTGGGCTACATATATCCTGCCCTCCCATCCCTTTACTACCCCCCCCCCAAAAAAAAGAGAAAAATAGGACTCACAACGAAAATCAGAACAGTAGCAGAAAGACAAAAAGAAATAGAACACTTAGTGCCCTGATAAGAAAGAAATTATCATTTCACAACAAGATTCCAAACAATCATGTATAAGGCCACTAATTATGTGTGCTCATCTGTAATTTTAGCCCAGTGAAAGGCTTGGCTTGACTTTTTAGCAATATTCTGATATAAAGTTTCATTTGTTATAGCACCATTTTTGTAACTGCAACAAACAAAATGGGCTTAGTAACCCTTGTCTCCAGTTCTGGATAAGTTTCTTCTCATGCTGACTCATGCTAACACATGTATCTGCTAACAGCAACATGGATGCTCTAAAACTAGGTTGTAGCTCCTACTATACTAATGTATTTCTTACTCTAGAGAGAGCCAGCCATAGTGTGAAGATGCTCAAGGGATCCCATAGAAAGAGCTGCCAGGAGAATGCCTGAAGCCTCCAACTTATCAGCCATGTGAATAGCTGAGCAGCAGATCCAACCAGCATCCTGATGTGACCTTTCCAGATTCTTGAGCCAAGAACACCTACCTCAGCAACCCAGAATTCCTGACCCAGAAGACCAGGAGCTAATAGGTTGATTCTTAACTCTTTTTTTTTTCCTTTTTCTTTTATTGAAAATAATATTCTTTTCTCATACAATATATCTTAATGACACTTTCCTCTCCATCTACTCCTTCTACTTATTCCCCACCTCCCCTCTCTCTGGATCTACACGAGTTCTGTCTCCTATTAGAAAAGAACAGGCTTCTAGAGATAAGAGCCAAACATGCAAAATAAAACAGAATGAGATAAAGAAAAAAAAAACCTATCATATCAAGGCTGGACAAGGCAACCCAACAGAAGGAAAAGAGCATTGAGAATAGGCACAAGAATCAGACACTCACTCTAATATGATGATTCCTACTCTTAACAGCCCTATAAACTTAGAGTTGGTCTTGCTTACTTCTTTTTGCTGATTTTTCTATTTTCTGTTTTTTTTTTAATCCTATCTTTACCCAAAAGGGTAAACTACCATGTGGTAAAGAACTTGCCATTCACTGTGTAGCCCTCAATTACTGAAGACACTCTTGATCATAGGAGATATCTGATCAACACATACTACCAAGAACCTCTTGCTATTTTCAATGGACATGTCTGTGCCAGCATACCAAGAAAATATGGCTCAATATCCAACTTTCCTTCCTCTACCAAGAAGAGACTAGCAAACTTTAGGTGTTATCCAAACGTGGGTTTTACATGAGTGGCCAGCCAGTGGTTAAGGTCTCCAGAGTGAGGGTTTAGGGACTAGGCCATCTAGGCAAGATCTTCTTGGATTATGTAGTTGACACTAGCTTGAGCCACCCTCCAGTCCTTGGACAGATAACCAAACCTGTCTTTGCCTTCCAGAGGTCAGACTTAGATTACTGACTCTTTTCTCTTTTTCTCCATGAATGGACTGTTGAAGCCCCTTAACAGCCCAGACTGGATGATGTAGCTACACTGTCTGATGAATAATACACAAGGATTATAAACCCAAAACAATCAGGCACATTTCAAAACAGCTACAGTTTGTATATGACCTGAGAGACACAGATGATGAGACTGCAGAGAAGAGCACTTCCTAGGCTTTGTCACAACCCTGTGAGGATAACTCATTTTTAAGAAGCTTTATTTGGTGAACATTTAATAGAGAGGTAAGAATTTGGAGGATGGCACTGGCTAAGCCACAAAGTATCGGGGCAGTAATTAACTGCAATGCCAAGGATGCTGTTATTTCCTACCTCCTCCATCTAGTCAGGATGGAAAAAAAATAATTTCAGATGAGAAGTTATTCTGGCACTAGAAAACTCAACAAAGTTTTCAAATGTAAAAGAGGGGTCCAGAGGCTAATTAGGACAACAGGTAGCAATGATTCCCAGCTAAATTCCCAGTTAAAAGTACCAAGGAAACAGGTCAGTCTCTTTAAGTGGTGGTTCTGTCAAGGTGTATGTAGAACATTTGGCTCAGTAATGCAAGAGCCAGACTCCCATTTCCTCTCTAATAAACATCTCTTGGTACTGGCCCAGTAAGAAGGGAAGGACTGTACAACCAGAATGAAAATGGGCATCATCCACTGAGTTTTATTTTTTTCCCTTCTTGTGGACTAAATGCACCTAAGAGAACACATGGTTGGAAAATTCCACCAGCAACTCCACTCAGCCTGACCCTGCTCTGCCTCATCAACTCTCCAGACAGGTCTGCTGCTGTCTCATCTTTCCCAGATGCCCTGGTTCTGCACTTGCAGACACTGGTCCTCAATGCTGCTCCAGCTCCTTCTACTTGCTGGGTAAGAGTGCCCCCATAGCCCAAGGCTTTATGTCTGGGCTGTGACAATTCCTGGTTTTCCATTCCCAGGCCAACCCTTCTTCATGATGCCTATCTCTCCTGGAATATTTTAAAATGCATGTCTAAGCCGGGCGGTGGTGGCGCACGCCTTTAATCCCAGCACTTGGGAGGCAGAGGCAGGCGGATTTCTGAGATCGAGGCCAGCCTGGTCTACAGAGTGAGTTCCTGGACAGCCAGGGCTATACAGAGAAACCCTGTCTCAAAAAAAAAAAAAAGCATGTCTATTAAACTTCTCCACTGAATGCTGAAGAGGCAAAGACTATGAAATGAAACCCTTGGTCTTCCCTCAGCATGATCTCCCCACAACTTTAGCCTTGCTTCATTCTCTCAGTTGCTCAGGTCAGAACTTGGAAACTATGATGGCTAACAGTGTCAATTTGACATGATTATAAACATGTCCATGAGGGATCTAGATATGGTTAACTGAAGTAAAAAGACCTACCCTAAATATGAATGCCACCATTCATGCCCTCCAACTGTATAAAAAGGAGAAAATGGGGCTGAAGAGATGGCTCAGGTTGGGAGTACTGGCAGCTATTCCAGAGGATCTGAGTTCAATTCACCCATATGGCTGTTTACAACTGTCTGTAACTCCATGTGTCACATGGAAGTTCCAACACCTTCTTCTCATCTCTAAGGATACAAGGTGTCTACATGGTACACAGATATCATGCAGGCAAAACACCACACCTCTGACACACACACACACACACACACACACAAAACCTTAAAATGAAAGAAAGCTTTTTTTAAAGACGGAGGAAGAGGAGGAGGAGGAGTGAGAGGCAGAGGCAGTGGCAACATGTATTTTTCATTCTCTGCTTCCTGACTATGGGTGAAATATGACCATTTGCCTCAGGCTTCTGATACCAAGACTTCCCTGAATGATGAACCAAAAGGACTCCTTGCTTCCTTAAGATGCTTTTGTCAGTTATTCTGATGTACCAAAGCAACTTATTGGAAAACCATCCTCAGCACTTCTATCTCATCAGAGAACCCTGGAAATTTCACCTTCAAGACATTCCCCTAATCCCAATCCAACCTCCATTCTTAATTTTTCCATCCTGGCTCAACACTGTGGCTCTCACCTGGATTGCTGTAAATGGCTTCTCAGATCTCTTAGATTTCACCTGTGCCCACCTAGGTCATATTATGCCATCTAGTGCTTTGCTAAAGTCCTCCACTGGTTCCTTTACTTCGTGTAACATAAAAGCCAAAGTTCTCTAGAGGCATGGTCTTGCATACTCAATGCTTCTTCTCCTACTCCCTGTGCTCTAACTGCTTCCTCTCCAACCATGGACACACTTGCCAACAGGCCTTCTCATGGCAGGTTCCTTGTCAGCGATCCTTTTTCATTACCTACGAGCTCCCACTCCTTCTAGTCTTCAGGCACATGTTACCTTTGCAAGAACACCTATACTGATCATTCTTCTCAACACTACAGCCAGGCTTCCTTGGTTACTCCCAACAATGAAATCTGTTCCAATTATTATTTTTTTACCCCACTTACCACTTTTTAGAATTTAAAATAACTGTCCTCCTAGCTTATGGCATATAGCAAACCCTTTCCTGGCTAGAAGATAACAAGTTCAGAGATCTTAGACTATTCTATCATTTTATCCCAAATGTCTAGAACTCTATCAACGAGTACTTGTGTTACACGAACGAAAGGCTAAAGACTAGTGAGGAGCTTGATTCTGATGCTTCTCATCTTGGCTCAAGTGAAACTTTTGCTATGTGTCACAGTGTTCTGGGTCCCCGAAGAAAGGCAACTGAGGGCAAAGTGTGGTTTCTCCAAAACACAGTCTGGTGGTGCAGTAGGTGAGTATGCACAGATGGCTCTGGTGTGTGCTTGACCAGTAGTACTCAGGTTTGATGGTCATAATCAAAGATCCTAGAAAAGAGGAGTCCCCTATACACAGAAATTAATACCTTCCCAAAGTCTCATAAGAGCTACCACTCTGGCAGCCCATCTCAGGACTCAACAATTTCCACCAATAACCATCCAGCACAGTGGACATTGGAAACAAGGACTTAAGGGAGAGGGAAAGTGAGGTGGGGAAGGCTTTAGGAACAGGGCCAAGAGAACCAATAGGCACCTGCCAGGGAAATGAGATATGAAGAGGCATCTTAGGAAGAGAGGGCTCAGATAGTTAGGACCAGGGGACTTGACTTAGTCTAGCATGTCAGAGCTTGAACAAGCAAGTGCTTGGGCAGAACCAGAAGTGAAAAAAACTCTGGTGAAGGCTGGGAATTAAAGAGCAAGGAAGGGTCTTGCTGGTGGTTAATCTGGTGAGCAATCCTCAGAACCTGGGCATTATCCTGTTATCAATACTTCCCAACCCCAGATACACAATAAAGTCCTTGGAGATTTGAAAAACACTATTACCTGTTAGGAATGATGGTTTATCTGGTGAAAGTGAGTACCTCTAGAGCCACACTGTGGTTCCCAAGTGCCACTTTCCAAGCAAAGGAACCAGGTTCCTGGGTGTAGTACAAGAACCCAGAACACTGTCACTGCAGACAGCAAGTTGCTGCTAGTGAGTTCTGGGTTCCATAAGTACTCAGAGGCCTAACAGAGGGGGTTTCCACTGGCTATTTCTTTCTCTAGGAAGAAATAAGGACAAGAACTTCAGTACATTGGGAACCATACAACACATTTAAAGCCATGAGTTCAGAATTCTCATACATTGCCATGTGATGTGAGGGAGCCAATTTGGGGCTCTTGATTTGATGTGTTTTGGGATAAATGTATGTGTATGTATATGCATGTGGAAGCCAGAAGTCAACTTCAGGTGTTGTTTCTCAGGAGTTGTCCAGTTTTGTTTTTGAGACAGTCTTTTATTGAATCTAGAACTCACTAAATAGGCTAGGCTAACTGGCTAATGAGCCCCAGGGACCCATCCATCTCTGCCTCTCCAGGGTTTTATTTTGTTTTAAAGATCCCTTACTTTTTAGAGATACATACTAAAAATTTCAAAAATGAAACAATTCTGATAGCTGATATTTGCTATAAGCCACAACTGAGGGGAAAGTGAAAATCTAGACTAAAGACTGCTTGAAGTGAGGTAAAAAGCACATGGGGGCTCAAGACATTATTATGCTGACTTTTACTTTGTTAACAGTCTGAACCTTTCTATAATAGTAAGTTATAGAAAACACCAGGCCCCACTCTCAGAGGTCCAAACTCATTAGTTTGGGTTTTGGTTAGGTCACTGGCAGTTTTTTTAAGTTCCTAGGTGATTTTAATCCTCAGTCATGGTTGAGAACTAGCTTGATCTTTTGATCTTTTGAGATGTCAAGGCCTATGTCAGGACCATGATTGAGGCAGAGGCCACTGATGAAAGGGCTCAAGGGGTCAAGGAGCTGAGCATATGGTCCCTGAACGTGAGGGAATAGTGAGGAAAAGGGAAGGGTTGGGGACACTGCAAAGACTTTAACTCCAGTAACTGGGAAGCAGGGAACATTCTTGGGGGCTGGGATTTTGGAGACCTGGAAAAAGCAGCTGCATATGTTGAGTATATTGACCTGATGGTGGAACTTTAGTGGAAATGTCTACTCCACTATGCTTTGCTTATTGGGTTTAGAGACCACATGGAAACTCTGACATAAAAGTGGGGAAGCACTCTAGACAGAGATAGAGGTCATATGAGTCTCTAAGAAACAATAGTATCTTGATTCTACCTTTGAGAGGATCCCACTCCCTTCACAGGGCTTCTCTGTTGCTCTCCCTGCCCCCTAGAGCCCTTCTTAATCTCTCCTTCTTAACCTCCATCCCCAGGTAGAAATCTAAATGGTGGCTGACCAGGCCATGAGCCTAAGGGGCCATGACTATCCTGATCAAAGGCTAAGGGACTCCTGAGTGTTTTTAATAATCTTCCTAAAAACTCATGCATTTGTTAAACAATGAGAGACAATACAGCTGAAGAAAGTCCTGGGAACACAAGACATTGTCACCTGACTGTCTTGAAATATCCAATGGGAACTCACTGAATAGGAGTAAACAAGAAGCTCAAAAGCAAAAGGTTTGTGTTCCATAGGGAAATAGACAGTAAACCAGTAAAACAAGATTACTTGCTGTGTATTTTACCTGAAGCATTTCAGCTGGAGGAAGAGCAACACCATTCAAGAGCTATCTCAACATTACAAACCTTCCCAGTTTCTCAAGGAATGAGTTTAGATTCTTCACATTTCCAAATCATCAGGCCTATCTTTATTTCCTCCTGACCAAAACAAAACAACAACAAAAAAAAAACAACACTTGCCAAACACAGAAGACCCAAGGGACACTTGACAGGGACTTACCACTAAGTCTAGGAACTGAATGTAGCACTCCAGCCCAGGCCTGGTTTCACAGAACTGTCGAAAAAGCAGTCTCCCAATTGGTTGCTTGTCACATAGACTATAGTAATCTCTGTCTGGAGACAAGACAAGAAAAATGTGGTTAATTGGGTCCAGAATTCTGGGTAGATGGAGCAAGATAACGGGGAACTGGAGTCATTATCTTGTAGGGTCTGCAGACAGAGAGAGAAAAGCTGAGAACACAGAATGGTTCCAGGCCACATCTGGCTCTGTTTTGCAGTACTATGATTTCTATATGGACACACAAGTGGCTCTGGGGATTATGGCTCCACTTCCTATCTGGCCAAACAAGAAACAGAGTCTGATTATGCTGACTGGGTAAAGGTTTCAGGCTCATGGCCTAAGCCAAGCCAACCAGTACGTTCTCTTGTCCTGGAGGCTAGTGCCTACAGAACTGGTGTCCTTGACCTTGTGTGAAAAGATGCTATGAGAAGGAGGCTGAACCAAGACATCCTGAGAAAATAGCAGAGTTGGTCCCTTGTAATATCCAGATACCTAGATCAAATCATGTCTGTAGCCCAAACCACATCTGAAAAACTGATTTAAGGGAACACATTCCTACTGTTTAGGGCAATTTCAAAAAAATCCTAAATTACTTATAATTCAAACCATTCTACTGGATACAGTTTTGCACTGGTTCTTCTTCTTGTTGTTGTTTATTGCTTTATTTTTCTCTCATTTTTACCCAGTTGGAACAAAGCCCAATAGGCACACTGTACCCTCTCTTCAACTCTCTTTGTTTTCCCTCCTATGAAAAACAAAATGCATGTTTGTGGCTGGGACCAGGACTCTTTCCCTGTAATGATACTACAGTATCTTTGGGCTTTCACTGGTCAGAGAATGCTTGAGGCATTGATTGAGACATGCTGTCCCAGATTCTCCCCAACACTGGGCATTTTGGCCTTCCAATCTGCAGATGCCCCTCAAACTGACAGAGCTTGGAATCAACTTGGTGGAAGAGAAGAACTTAGTCCTTAGCAGTTAGGGAGCAGGGACAACTATCCACTAGCGGGGGTGGGGGTGCTATTATTAGTCTGGATGTGAATCCTTTTAATCTATTTCATCTTTTCTTCTAGGGAAAATCCTCTCCCAAAACCTCTGAACAAATCCTCATCAAACCTTCTGGTTCTGGGATGCTGGTACCTCCCAAATTCTGAAGATGGTTTGTGATGCAGCCTTAGCAAATCAGAGTTGCCTGTCTTCTAGCCACATGACAGGTTCAAAAATGGGCAAATACAGCCAGGGCAGTGGTGCTGTATGTTTTTAATCACAGCATTCAGGAGGCAGAGGTGGGTATCTGTGAGTTGGAGGCCAGGCTGGTCTACAGAAAGAGTTCTAGGGGAGCCAGGGCTACACAGAGAAACCCTTTCTCGTAAAACCAAAAGAGAATGGGTAAATGACTCAGCCCCATCTAATCATAACCTTCATTCTCCCCAACATAATGATAACATTAAACATAAGCACTTGACTCAATAATAGCCAAATTGGAGGCCTGTTTCCTCCATAAGTTCAAAGAGTGGTTCATTCCCCAGACCTAGCCACTACAGTTAGGGCATGTGACCCTAGCCCTGGAGTAGCTTCTGAAACATCCTGAAAAGAGGTCTGCTTATTTCCAGAGTGCTGAGGACTTAGGACTGATGAGATTTTTTTTCTTCAGGTAGGTAGAGCTGGGGCCTAAAGCCTGGGCATTAATATCTGACATTAACTACAAAAGTATACGTACATTGCTCTTTTCATGAGCAAATGACTCAAAAGCAGAAGCTATTTTGGTAGGAACTCATGGGTTATAAATATATATAGAAGTCACTCACAAATGTGGCTTTCTGTAAAGCAGATACTTTAATCAACATGAATGGGCCCCATGCCAAGTCATCTTCTATGTGGCCCCTCCCTAGCAGCTTGCTTCAGTCCAGACCAGCACTGAACTCTTGCCTTAACTCTATCCTTCAATGTAGGCACAGGCTCCACATTTCTAGGCACAGATGGTTCACACATAGCCACTCCATCAAGCATTTGGTCTCATTGTGTACCAGATTCTGAGGAGGCAGAGAAGGGTGGAAGGAGCAACATGGGTGCATGTGGATGAGCACACACGATCCAAGTGATAGTTATGAAATGGCATGCTAGAGGAGAGTGGTTGTCAGCCACAAAAGGAATCATAGCCACTGTGGTTTATGGTAGGTCAGTAGTCTGTACCTGTTAGCACAAGGCTTAGTACACAGCCCAGTGCTCACTGACTCCTACTCAGCATGCCTCCACCTCCCATACACACACCCTGGTGAAGGAAAACAAACCTTTGTACCTTTCCCCAGTCAAGGAGCTTTCCCTATAAAACTCTGGAAACGGAGCAAATTACCATGTATCAAGCTTCAGTGTTACTCAATTATGGGGAAGGGCACAATACCTCTTATTTGATTTGAGCAAGGTAACCCTGTTTCCAAAAGCAATTATGAGATTTCATCTACCATATTGTGACTGCCAAAGAGTTCATCTGACAGTATTTCTTCCTCTACATATGGTGTTTCTTGTCAGTATGGAAACAAGGCTTATATAAACACAGGCATAGTAAATACCATGTGATTCTGACACAAGTTGTCAGGAACATGCTCCCAAAACACACACACACACACACACACACACACACACACACACACACACACACACACTTGCTTCCACTGCTTCTCCAAACCATATAAGAGATCGAAAACAAGAAAGCAACTTACTAGCTGGCCAGTAAAGGTCAAAAGAACCAGGAATTGTCTTTCCAGGTTTTGTTCTCATCCTCCAATAAAGATCTTCTATTCTTATCCACAAAAGCAAGTGGAATTCAGATTCCTGTAGGAATGGATGAGGCCATAGTAGGAAGAATATGGACATGGGAATGGTTAAGGTGACAGGAGGAAGTGCAAAGCAAAGTCCTTAATGTGGCAAGACTAATATGAAGGGAAGATAGTCCCTACAACGTCTAACGATAACAAAGTTAAAGATGTGAGGAGGAACTGTGCAGGGTGGCCTGGGGGTAGACCCTCTTTGATCTTGCAGCAGTGCTGATTGTGCTACTCACAATCAGGTTTTCAGTGTTTCCTGGAAGTGTCAAGAGGGCAGAAGGCAATCTGTGAAGCTGTATATACTAGGAACATGCACACTACATACACAACACACACACACACACACACACACACACACACACACCCTTATAAAACCTGAATCCTTGCTTTGGATCCTGACTATGACTGGCATGTCTCTCCCAAGCATTCTGACTTTGTTGTTTTGTTTCCTTTATTCACCCATCAAACTCTCTTCTAAGGCTTCTTGCTTCTTGGTACTAGAAGGCTCTTTTAATTCTAAAGATCACTTCTTGAATTCAGGACAGAGTATGTAACCACTACAGGATGTCACAGAGTAGACATGAAGCTCAAGAAGAAGGAAGACCAACATGTGAATGCTTTGGTTCTTCTTAGAAGGGAGAACAAAATACTTGTGAGAGCAAATATGGATACAAAGTATGGAGCAGAGACTGAACGAAAGGCCATCCAGAGACTGCCCCACCTGGGGATCCATCCCATACACAGTCACCAAGTGAAGACACTACTGCAGATGCCAAGAAGTGCATGCTGACAGGAGACTGATTTAGCTGTCTCCTGAGAGGTTCTGCCAAAGCCTGACAAATGAAGAGGCAGATTCTTGCAGTAAACCATTGGACTAAGCAAGGGGTCCCCAATGGAGGAGTTAAAGGACTGAAGCAGCCGAAGGAGTTTGCAACACTATAGGAAGAACAACAATATCAACCAACCAGACCCCCCAGAGCTCCCAGGGACTAAACCACCAACCAAAGAGTATACATGGAGGGACCCATGGCTCCAGCTGCATATGTAGCAGAGGACGACCTTGTCGGGCATCAATGGGAGAAGAGGCCCTTGGTCCTGTGAAGGCTCCATGCCCCAGCATAGGGAATGTGAGGGTGGGGAGGTGGGAGTGGGTGGGGGAACACCTTCATAGAAGCATGGGGACAGGGGATGGGGTTTCGGGTGGGGGGAGGAACTGGGTAAGAGGATAACATTTGAAATGTAAATAAAGAAAATATCCAATTTTAAAAAAAGGTACAAGGTGCCTGAGGATAGAGGCCAAGGCAAGAAGGAATGAACATCAGCAAGTTGTGTTAAGTGGGAGGATGAATTTACCTGCTAATAATTATAAGTGTCTCAATACCTATATTCAAACACATAGTACAGCAAGCCTCTTCTTTCTCTATCTTCCCAGGTCAGGCTGATATTTGGTAAGATGTCAGCCAACTAAAGGCATAACAATACCAAAGACAATGTTCTCAGATCTTTGTCTTAGCAATACTTGGTGCTTGATCTGGGCCTCTCACAATCCAGACACCACAGAGAGAAGGTACTGGCTAGAAGCAGTCTCACCTGTCACTCCATGTAATCATGGGCTTGAGTTTCTAGGCCTTTCCTCAGTTCCTCAACTTCAAAATAAAGGTATCAGAATGATCAGCTGCTGAGTCCCTTCATAGACTGGAACCCTCCTTGACTGCCAGTATTGTCCACTTCTGGTGGCAATGCCTGGTCTGGTGTATTCCTCCCTGAATCTAAGGCAAAGGTTGGTAAAATTTTGTGAAGACTGTAGTAAATATTTTAGCTTTTGAAGTCTGTATGATTTGGGTCATAGTTACTCAACAATGGAGTTGTAATGAAAAGTTCCCCTGGCACTGGATGGTCTATGAGAATTTTGTATCTCATAAAACTTTATTTATAAAGCAGGTAGAGAGCTACCATTTGATCACATGCTAATCTCTGTTTTTGCCCCCATCCCCTTTACAACATAATGTGATGCTGACCTGATTCCTCTGTCACCTGAACATATGACCAATAGTAAAGGAAAGCAGACTTGAGTCAGAAAAGTCAAATCTATTCCAGGTAGAACCCAATCACTTTCCAGAGTCTAGTGACCCCTGGACATTTAACAATATACACAAGAAAAACCATGAGATGCCACATTCTGCAATCAAATACCACTTAACACTCAAGCCAAGCAAATAGACATCAAGAACAAACACAGCATGAATAAACCCAAGCAGCATTATGTGGGTCCAAGATCTGGAAGCAAAAGCTACATGCACAGTTGATCCCAAAAGTCTAAAACTCAAAAAGGCAAATCCACAGTCACCAAAATCAGAACAATAGTGGGAAATCAGAGAATTCATGACAGAGGCACATGAAGGAAGTCAAGTATGATGAAAATGCTCTATGTCATGAATCTGGCGACTGCACGGCTGTACATGTTCATAAAAATTCATTTAATTATACATTTGAAATTGATGACTGCACTGCAGGCAAGCAGCAACATTTCAATAAAGATAACAAAAAGATGGTTCTCTGATATCTCTCTTTCTCTCTCTTTGTCTGGAAGACAGTGGCTGGGGGAAGCAGCAGAGAATTAACTAACAATTAATTATTAGAGTTCCTTTCTCTATTGCCCAGGAGCCTCACCTCTCAGATGAGAGAGAGGCCTGAAGCAATTAAATCTTTGTGAATCAAGAAGAGAAAGAAAAGAAAGTCATGCTCTCAGAAGAAAAAAAAACCTTTTACACAGGCAATATGCACAAAACCACATACATTTATATATATATGTACACAGACATGTCGGGCCCAACCACCTGTCTCATCAAGACCACAAATATTCATGCATTCTTACATACACATCTATACTTACAAATGCATGTGCATATATTTACACACACACACACACACATATATCCACCACCACACACACACATACACACACACACACACACATACACACTACACACACATATGTGTGTGTGTGTGTACATGTGTGTTTGTGGTGGATGGAGCAAAAGCCCCCACAAGTAGGTTTCACTGTACAAGCATCAGCGAAGAAAGAACTTACACATTTTGGACAAAAAACTTTTATTCTTAAAGAAAGAAAAAAAACTACTTTTTTGTTGAGTATTAAAAAAAGAAAAGCCGTATCCTTGTTAGTAAAAAGAAACTTGATGTTAAGAAAAAAACCTGTCTCATGGTAAGAAGAAGCCTGCTTTCTCTCTCTCTCTCTCTCTCTCTCTCTCTCTCTCTCTCTCTCTCTCTCTCTCTCTCTCTCCTCTACTCTGTTCCTATTCTGATCTCTTCTGCTTCTGCTCTTATTGTCATTGTTTCTAGCTCTTGTACTTTTTCAGGATATATGATCACATGGTATTCCAAGCATCTTTTTTCAAAAGTTCACAGCAAGTTCAGACATAAATTCAAATCATAAATTAAACAAGAAGTTGCAATAGAAATGTTTACATATCCTCCCATTAATAATAATTATCTAACTAAATATTCATTATCTGCCACTAGCTCCACAGGTTCATTAAGAGTTTGAAACAATAATTCTTATGTCTAAGTTAGCACAGTTTTGTCAAGAGGCAAATCATCTTAGTGTCTCATTAGTATTGAAGTTTTGTATAAATTTAGTCAATATTTTATCTTTTGTCCTTGCACATAGAATAAATGGTTCATTCCCAGTTGTCAACCTTCAGTTATCAGATAATAGCTTCACATTCAGCCTAAATGGAATGTTTTCCCTGATCAAAACTCTGTTTTAACCCTGCTTTTTTCCTTAGTGCAGTTAACACTTGACATATGTAGGTTTACAGAGCCCTAATTGCAGCCTTCATATTTAGGGGGTTCAAAATTACTTGTATAAGCCTGACTGCATAGGGGTTGATGCCAAAAGTATCCCCTCTCTGGGAAAAAGACATTGGGATGAGTATGACTCTCATGTCTCACTGGACAACAACAGGGGGACCAGAGCCATTAGAAGGTCCCCTTCAATTACTGGAGGTCAGGTCTCTATCCCCGCCTTCGCAAGATTAGAATCACCACAGCCCTTCTATACTTAGAGGAGATGTCGGGGCAGCCCTGCTTATACACTGAAGGCCTAAAATCAGCCATAGGCCTAAAATCAGCCATAGGCCTGTCATACATGTTTGCTAACACCAAGTCTTGGGTCTCTGTGGAAAAACATTGAAACAGATGGCTATAAGCTATTGTAAACAGGCATCTTTTGTGGAAATTTACCAGCCTGAGTAGTCATAGACCTTGTAAATAGGTAGCCTTGGCAGATAATACCAACTTAGATAAGGACAAGTGAATCATAGACAGAGTCTTAGCAAACCTTCATCCAGCCGATACCCTGTTCTGAAAGATATCTGTATTATCCCTGAACACCCACACTCCAGTGTCATCCCCTTCCCCACATCCTGCCTTTTTGTGTTTATAAACCCTGTGTGAATGAGTAAAAACTACAATTTGAAAAAAAATTACTTACATACATTTAGAAATTTATATTTATCACTATTAGGAATTAAGGAATCTATTGATTTCAATCGATGAAGAAGAAGGCAGGGCAGAGGCCACAGGAGAAAAAAATGCAGCTACCATCAGCACTTCCTTAGCTGCCAGTGCACTTGGGAAGAATTTCTCACCACAGGATAGTGTGTTGGGAGGGGAGTGTGAGTTCCTTTGTGTGGTGGTGATTGTTTAAACAATGGAGGGGGCAGAGCAAAAAGAAGAGGCAAAGGAATAAAAAACAAATTTCCCCACTTTAAAAAAGAAAGAAAGAAATCATCTACTTGTCTATATAGCATTACTACAAGACAGTACAACTTTGTTGATCTACAGAAAAATCTGCCCCAAAGGGTGGGCTAGTGCCCAGAAATTTTTATATTAATTTAATAATGACAGGAAAGGCATATCAGTTGCAAGAATCAATCTTGAGATGAGAATTCTGAAAGCCTTGAATTGCAAAATTATCTATTGTAGAGCATGCAATATGATGTGTCATCTCCAGAATGACATGTATATGCCTTTAGCCTGTCCTAGATGGCTCCTGACATAAGCTTGCTTCTTCAGTATAAAATGAGAAATCCTAACCGTGGCCTCACTTGAGGGCAATGTTGCTCCAAGCAGGGACATGTCTGCATCCTCCAGGAACCAGAGTTCCCCAGGCTCCTTCAGACAAACTGGATCTAAACTTTCCACCTGGGATCCAGATTTCTGTTTGAACATACTGCCCCAGTTTGGAACAGTTCCCTTCTCCTAAGAGGAGGAACATTCTTAAATTTCTAGCCCATCATGGATGGACATATAAACTCACACCACTAGCAAACCTGATAATACCTGATGCCTAGAATTCATGGAATGTGAGGTATTCCCTGAGCATGCACCTGGATCCACACCACATGAACTGACTGTGAGGATCAAAGTATGTCTATAGTTACCAAGATCAGAAGCAACAAAATTACTGTTAAGAAAGGAACTATTTGGTCTTTTACAGAAATCTTTTTTTTTGTTTGGTTTGGTTTTTTTGTTTGTTGCTTGTTTGTTGAGACAGGGTTTCTCTATGTAGCCCTGGCTGTCCTGGACCTTATTCTGTAGATCAGGCTGGCCTCCAACTCAGAGATCCACCTGCTTCTGCCTCTTGAGTGCTGGGATAAAAGGTCTTCACCATCGTATTAGGGCATCTTCTCCTGAAATCTAAAAGGCTTGGCAATACATGTACCCAGAGCTGCTGGTACCTAGCTTGTGGTTTATAAAAGGAAAAATAACAACAAAGAATGAAGGTGCACCCACATCAAGTTGAACAGTGTCCCAGATAACAACCAAGGTCTAGATTCAGCCATATCCAAAGCCATGGGTTCCTTTTTTGTTTGTTTGTTTGTTTTTTCTTACATGAACCAACAGATTCCCTTTTACCCTTAAGCTCATTTATTTTAAGTTTCAGTTTATTACAACAAAAATGAGCTGACTAATAAGCCTTTCAGCCCTGAACAGTATTTGGATGATTCAAAATGAAAGCCTATGTACAAAAAAAAATCTGTTACAGCAAGGTCCTGTGCTCACAATTAAGCACTGCTTCCCCTTCCACTACAAAGCTGGATCTGCACAGAGATTCTAGAAAGTATGTTTCCACTGCTGATTAGTGCACCAGCTCAGAAATATCTAAGCACTCTACCCTTCTTGTATCCCAGATGCAGGCAGAGCTTTATGACTGGGTGAGAACTCCTACAGAGCTAGTGATATATTGAGATCTGAGTCCTATCTGTATCCTTTGGTTCAGGGTATGGATATCCTCAGATGCGTGTGGATTTTCCCTGTCTATATCATGGCTGTCTTTCACAGAAGGTGGTTACAATTGATAGTAGTGTGTAGAGACCACAGTGCCTGAGACTTCCCTTCTATATAACAGGATTACACAACTACCCAATGCTGACAGTCAGCAAGTGGCCCTGTGTATTAAGTTTGTCTTGGACAAATCCATTTCCAGAGGCTCAGCTGCCCCATGAACTGCTGACACTAACACAAAGGAGTATTCCACCTAGTCCCAGCATATGGTCTATCCTGTGTGAATAGCACCCAGGATGACAGAAGATAGAAAGGAAGGCTTTTACTGCTTTGAAGTCTCAGAAAGGTAAGTAAATGGAACCAATGAAAAGAGGCATGACACTCTGACAACATGAAAGCAGGCTCTCAAGCTGAGTTGCTTTTCTGTCCTTGGGCCATTGGATTCAAGCTCTGGGAGGGCTTGGCTCTATTACCAGCTTTCCCTTGCATGGAGACCCTCGCTCTGAATGAAGCCACATGTCTCTCAATAGCTCATGCCTGTGGTTAAGATCTTAATTCCTTTAAGACTCAGAAACAGGAATGATATTGATAGTGAAGATAAATAAATGTTGTCATTGTTTTCATTCTTTTCCAGTTACATGAAATGAAAACATACTTTCTTAATTAAGACTCTGTGGTATGTGGGCACTTAGTGGGCAACTAGATCACCCAGCAGAAGGCCAGAACACAGACACAGAGGACACCAGAGTTCCCCTCTGATATCCACAAGACCTGAGTTCAACACTGGCCACCCAATACCCACCCCACCGCCTGGAGCTTTTGGAGTCTTGGCAGCAATCCTTCTATAGCAAACATGGAACATCCACGGGGATGTGTAGAGAGGGGTGACCATGACTGAAACCTGCTTAGGACTGTTTTCATTGTTGCCCCAGGCATTCCTTGAACTTGGGCCACGGAAAATGTATGTTCCATTTCAGGAATAAGAGCAAGAATGAAATGTGGCTTCCTGAGGAAATGGAAATGCTAACACCGGAGCCCTCTGAAATGAAACCACATGTTATAGTAAACTGGGGGTGGAGATGGGGAGGCCTCCAAAAAGGTTTCCTGCTGCCATCTCTCCACCAGATAGATACCCATGTTATTGTACTTTTTAAAACTCTATTTCCCTGAAGCACCAGGTTATTGGTAAGGAGGTAAGTTCTTCATGGTCCCTAAGACAATATAGGAAACCCATAATCCAGTGGAGACTGGATTAAAATCTGAAAGCCTCCATTCTGCCACATTACAGATCTGATACAATAAATAGAAAAAGTGATTTGAAATCAACTTTCTCTCAAAAATTCCTGACAAAGCTGGAAAAAGCAGTCTGGCTTTTGTGCTGAGGAAAAATAGTCTGTTATGTTAGAGAGGAGTGATAGCATCCTGAGTAAGGGCAGTTCCTCACAGTCTGCCCCTTGAAAGGAGCAGGAAAGAGGAAACATTTGGTATTTAGTTAGCAACAGCTGAGCTGGTTCTGATTACTTCAAGAATGATGTTTTATATGAATAAAAATGACACATGGCACATTACACAAACACACCCTCACCAAATGCCATCTTCCTGTGCCTCTTTCCCCCTCATTCTGGTCTCTAGTTTTACCAGTGCCCTGTGCTTGCCACATATCTTGGGAATATCATAAATAGAAAGCCCAGGTTTTACACAGTTGGTGGCACTTGGAGAAGTCACATGTCAAAGCCAATTTTTTTTTTTTTTTGGAGCCCAGGTTGCCAGTAGGAGGGAAGGAAGAGTGCCTGCCTGTAGCTTTGAAGAAAGAAGATCTGGGTACCAGAATTTGCAGGGGCAGGGTGCTTTTATGTGACTCTCAAAGTGTATCAGAAAGGTACCTGAAGTCTAGGAAGAGGCTGAGGCTGAAATTGACAAAGTGTGGAGATATGGTATTCATACTCAGGCCCCTTTACAGTACCATAACCTCAGTTAGGCAATGACCTCCTCCTCATTCTTAAAGAACAAAAAAGCATCGAACTTAGATATCTTCTCACATTGGGAATGGAATAAAGAACTGGTAAATTAAGAGGTAGGGTGAGGGAGATAAGGAGGAACAGTTAAGGGAGACAGGCCCAGAATCCTAGGAAGAGCTGGAGACAGAGTCAAGATCTGAGTTCTAGGTTTGACTCTTACTTGCTGATTCCAAAAGGAGAAGTTGGAAGCACTGGACTTGGACTGCTCTCCTCTACCCCAAAGCATCTCAGTGACTGAAAAACCTCACTTCTGCACACTACTCAGAGGACGTGATACCCTGCAGCAGAAAAGTCACATGGAATATCAGTGCTGGTTCTTTTTAATGCTGGGAGCAAGTAGGAAACATAAAGGCAAATCCTATGCTTGCTTCTATTTTAATAAACTTTCACAAATTTTGAATTTCACAAATGTTGAAATTTTCACAGATGAAGAAAAACAACACTTCTAAAGGGCTAGCTGAAAAAAAATCAATGAAGAGCCTGGAAAGCAAAGATCTGTGACTGCCAGCCATCCAGTTTTGTGCAGGGGGTAAAAACCGGGTAGTACTCAGAACTCTGTTTTCACAAGCTGAGACAGAACTTCTCAGTGACTTGAGACCAGGCCTGCCACAGAGCAACCAAGCACAGTCTGGCTTAGGGTAAATGATGCTCTTTTCCCTGGGGCTCTGCTGCAACCATCCTAGAGATGCCATCCACTTACATGGGCACTCTTTCACTTGGTTGTTTGTTTGTTTGTTTGTTTTCTCTCAGACCTGTACAGTTTTAGGAGTGTCAATACCTAGTCCACTCCCAGACAGACTGACTGTATCAACACTGAAACAGAATGAACGTTTTGTGGAAGTTTACCGGGTGGTTCCAACACTACATTTCCTATAAGGTCTGACTCACTAGCCGGGCGGTGGTGGCGCACGCCTTTAATCCCAGCACTTGGGAGGCAGAGACAGGCAGATTTCTGAGTTCGAGGCCAGCCTGGTCTACAGAGTGAGTTCCAGGACAGCCAGGGCTACACAGAGAAACTCTGTCTCGAAAAACCAACAACAACAACAACAACAACAACAACAAAAGGTCTGACTCACTACTGTGCACCTACAACAGCACTTGGCCTAAGCAGCAGAATGGGTATGTGCACAAAAAGAATGAGCTATGGAGCAGCAAACTAATGGAAGCAACAATCCTACTTCCAAATCTCAGACCATTCCCTGGACATCCCTCCATGGTCAATATGCTGGAAATGAGGGTCACCCAAAAGCACTAGGTAATAGTTAATTGTTACTAATATGCCTCCCATTCAACAGCAACAAAAGAAGACCAAGTGGCCTGCTAGATTCTTGGTACCAGTCAGAGCTACAGTACCCCCAACCCTGACCAGGTGTCCCTGCTTCTCCCTGGGACACTGGCCAGGGTATAATAAGGCTAACAGCTATGCAGCCAAATGAATGCCTTGGAAGGTAATAAATAATAGTCTCCCAAAAGTCCTGATGTCTCTGGGTTAGCAGTTACTCAGTCCTCAAGATGATTTCCTTCAACATGATTCCCGATGGAAAACTCAGTCTTAGCCTGTGTATTCATGACAGGCATTTTATCAATTGGTGCCTAAGACTCTCAACCTGGTGCAAAGAGGCCAGTCTTAGCATGAAACTCAGACTGTCCCTCAGTTCTCATTATTGGTATGCAGAGAAAAAAAAATATAGGAAGACTTTCTTCTATTTCGTCCTCCAAGCCACCATGGGTTTGGCCTGTTGGAATACAACCCAGATCTTTGATGTAGTTTGGTAAATATCAAAGTAAATACCAGGATCTAGTACAGGGGAGAAGAGATCTAGACTTAGATATTGCTTAGAGTTGTCATCTGTTGATGTTGGGACTGTGTGTGCATGAGCATGTGCATGTGTATATATAATGTATGTGTGTGAGAGTACACACACATGTGAATGAGCATATATGTGAAAGCCAGAGGCCAACACTGGGTTTCTTCCTCAATTATTGTCCACTGTATACTCTAATACATTCTCACTGAACCTGAGCTCACCAACTCACCTAGAGTGGCTGGCCAGAAAGTTCCAGGGATCCGCCTAGCTCTGCCTCCTTAGTGTCTCCTTGGTGTCAGGAATAGAGACATGTACTACTGCATCTAGCCTTCTGCATAGATGCTGGAGATCTAAATTCAGATCCTCATGCTTGTGGAGCAAGCACTGTATTGATGAAACCACCTCTCCAGTCTCTGATGTCAGAATTTAGATAAAGGTTTTTCTAAATTAGATTTTATCAGAGCTATTTTTGGGAAAAAGAAAGGTCTAGGTCAGACAGTGGCCTTCCTACTTTGCTATCAGGTATACAAAATAGTAATAATAGTAACTGAAGCAATAATTGGTAACAAAAACAGAGCTACTTTGTGGTATGTTAAATGTCATCCTAGATACCACACACCTGTCTCATGTAGCCTTCATAACTGTCTAAGGGAAGGTATTGTCTAAGGGTTTCCGTTGCTGTAAAGAGACACCATGACCAAGGTAACTCATAAAAAACAACATCTAATTGGGGCTGGCTTACTGGTTCTGAGGTTCAGTTCATTATCATCATGGTAGCGCCCAGGCAGGCATGGTACTGGAGGATCCAAGAGTTCTACATCTTGATCAGAAGGCAGCTAAGAAAAGACTGGCTCTTCCAGGCAGCTAGGAGAAGGGTCTCAAAGCTCACCCTCACAGTGACACACTTTCTCTAACAAGGCCACACCTACTTCAAGAAGGCTACACCTCCTAATAGTGCCACTCCCTGGGCTAAGCATAGTCAAACTACCACAGGTACTATAACAACTCTGTATTTCAGATGCTTGAAAATAAAGCCCTAATCAGAGTCAGCATAAGGTCAAGGAGCAAGCAAGAGGCAATGTTAGGGTTTGACCACAGTTTCTGCTGACTACAGATCTAGTCTCCATTTCTTAGCTTCTTGAAATCCACACTAACAATAGTCAAAGATCTAAAAAGTAGGTGACATTATGTCAATGCCACCAGGTATTCTCCACGGGGAATAAGAGGTACCCAAGAGTGATAGTTAATATGTCCAATTGACAATATTCTAGAATCATCTAGGGGACAAAGCTCTGAGTATACCTGTAAGGGAGTATCTGGATTAGGTTAGGCCTTGGCAAGTCTGTGTGGAACTGTCTACATTGAGATGGGAAGACCTATTCACTGTAGGCAGCACTATTCTATGGGTTGGGGTCCAGTACTGAATTAAAAGGAGAAAGTGAGCTGAGTAGGAGCATTTGTTTCTCCACTTCCTTTTTGAAGATGAGATGTAAGCAGCTGCCTCAAGCTCTTGCAGCCATGCCTTCCCTATCATCATGCCTTTGTCAGGGTATTACTATCATAGCAACAGGAAAAGTAACTAAGACACTAAGTAATACAGATATCTGTTGGTCCATTTAGGTCTAGGCTGCCTCTGCCCTGAGTCCAGAGCATCCATCATCCAGAAGATGAGGTTTGGAAAAACATGACTTCCCAGGACTAGCTGTCAAATAGACACCTTCATGCATTTGCCAGGCCAACTAAGAGAATTATTTGGGATGCCCCCTCCAGCCTTGTTTCAGAAAGTGGGACCTGACTTCACCTCCTTGAATCTTCAGCTCTGCAGCATGTACCACACAGAGGATTGTGTAACTTACATTTTGTCTCATGCCTTTGGCTACTGTTCTAAGAAGCAGCTTTGCCTCCTCAGTTAAGCTATAGGTCCTATCTGTCTTACTATCTCTCACCTGTAGTGTTTGGGACAGTCTACATTCTTATGAAATCACCAATAAATTATACAAATAATAAGAATGATTAAAGTAGTAGCAGCCCTGAGAACTTGTCCAAACAAATCTGGTGTTCCTTCAAGGAAGGAGTCTCCAAGTCCCAAGTGTCCCAAAGGAGTCTTTAAGTCAACAGGACAGTAATATAAACAGGGGTAGTCTGCCTCAGAGCCAGCAGAGGACTAGAATGCTTCACTTCTCAAACATCCATGCACCTAGCACAGATCCAGACACAGCCATAAGAAATTACTCTTGCTGATCTAGTAAATGAACAGATTAGGACCTAATAATACAGGGCCAGACACTCATATGGCTTGAGACAGGAGATTTCTAAGCATTCAAGACCAACCTGGGTTATATAGTGAGTTTCAGGTACAGTGGGAGCTAAAGTTCTAGCTGAGTTGGTACTTGTCTAATACAAACAAGGCCCTGGGTTTGATTCACAATAACATATGTACAGGCATGATGATACATACCTGTTATTCTAGCACTTGAGGAATAGAAATGGAAAATCAGAAGTTAAAGGTCATCTTTGGCTACATGCCTAGGCTTTTGAGGCCAGTCTGAGCTACATAAAAGCCAATGCAACAGTAGCTAGTGAATGGCTGCATTCGAATATTGTAATTCCAAATTTCTCCCTATGCTATGTTCATCCAAGCTATGTTCAGCCTTATAAGAAACAAAGTCCCTTCCATGTCAGCAACAGATGAGTAAGGGCAAGTCCTTTATTACAATTTCAAGATCCTAGGCTGTCAACATGATTCAGAGTATAAAGACATCTGTCATCAATTCTAACAACCTGAATCTGAGTTCCAGGATCCATGTAGAACTTACTACTGCACAGGGCCCTCTAGTCTCACATTTGCAGAATGACATATGCAAATCCCAACCCATAAATAAAATGTAATTTTAAATTTTGAAAAAAAATCAAAGAGGCTAGAGAGATCACTCAGCACTTAAGGGTACTTGTTGTTCTTGCATAGAACATAGGTTTGGTTCTCAGCACACAAATGGAGGATTACAACCACTCCAGTTCCAGGGGATCCAGCTGCTTCTTTAGGGACCAGACATATACACAGTGCACTGTATGCATAAAAGCAAAAATCTCATAATATAAAAATAAAGAAATCTTTATTTTATAAAATAGGATTTTTTTTTCTTTTATGTATATGCTAGAAATTGAACCTTTGTCCTCTGGAAGAGCAGCCAGAGCTCTTAACAGCTGAGCCATCTCCCCAGCACACCAAATAAATAAATCTTTCTTTAAAATTCCAAAATCCTCACTAAAGGACTCCACCCAAGTCTGGTTCAATGACCCCAATGGAGGCCATTCTAGCCTCCTCCCTCAGACCTGACACTTTGAACACCACAAGGCAGAGCTGCTCTGCCAGCCTAGACGCCTGTGATGGATTCCATACAGGTGTCTCTTCAAGGGCCTTCTCTGCATGAAGCCAAATAGACACTTTAATCATCAGGACAAAGAAAACAAACTGCCTCATGAATTTTCATTTTTATCTCAGTAAAAGAGCACAATCAATTTGTCAGCATGCAGTACCACTTCTTGCCAAATACCACTTATTTTCAGCTATACAAACACTGAATAGACACAGGCAGAGCCCTGAACACATGCTTCTCTTTGCCTCTTCCTGTTTTAAGAGTTCCCACATATCTTATAACTGTCTAGACCCCACCAGTTTCCTCAGAGCTGGCATGCTGCTCCCTGGTTCTGTTCCTTTCTTCCCTTTGACAGCCTTGAAACAAATACTTACCTAATGGGAAACCTAAAAGAATCCCTCCCAGGTGACTTAACATGAGGGATACCTGGGAAAAAGAAAAAAAGTAACTAGGCTGATTAAAACCACAATTGTGGTGAATCCTTATTTCTAACTGGTCTTGAAGTGTACCCCACTATGGCTGTTTGTCACTGAAAAGTTCCATACGGAACTGTCCGTGTTTCTTGTTTTTTCCTTCTAAGCAATTAACTGGAAAAGGGATTTGCTCAGGAAAACATAACAAGGGTAAATTCAGAGCTCTTCAAAATCACTTTGTCACATTGGAAAGCTCCCCAAGCAAGCCCTCAAAGGATGGGTTCTGAAAGGCTAGGCTGTACCTATGCTTTGTACTGAGCAAGGATCCACTAGGGTAGGTGACTGGTGCTCACCAGGACAGCATAGCCTTAGTCACTGCCTCTAGGAGAGAAAATGTTCTAAGTACCTACTTCCTCCCAAAAGCAGCACCTCAATGTCCAACATCAAAGCACAATTTACATACAATGTTCAAAATTAGGGTTAGGGCAGAAGAACCATCAGGTCATTCGGACTTTGGCTCAATTCAAGAGTTTCAGACCTCCACCTCAGAAGGAATTTTTCTGGATGCACTTCATGTTGGTTGTTGATTGCCTCAGTTTCAATCCCATCATATAGGCATCCTCAGTTGTTCAGTTTGTTTGGCTGAGGGTGACTTCCCCCATCCCTTTGTGTATATGTGTGCACAGATGTGTATGCATATTTATATGTGTGACTGCATGCATCTGGAGAGCAGAAGTCAACTTTAGGTATTCTTCAGGACTTGTCCCCTTTGTTTTGGTTTCTAAATTTTTATACACTATTTATTGGGTTGAGGGGGGTAACTACATACTGGCGCAGGGTGTATGTGCATGTAGATCAGAGATCAACTTGTTGAAAACAGTTTTTTTTTTTTTTTTGAGACAGCATCTTTCATGGGGACCAGAGTCTTGCCAGCAAGCCCCAGAGATCCACTTGTCTCTATGTCTCTAGTTCTAGGATTACAAGTGCGTACCATTACATCCAACTTGTTACAGGGTTTCTCAGAATCAAACTCAGGTCTTCATGACTGGTCTCTTTAAAACCAATTCACTTTTCACCCTACATGGTATTAGACATTAGTGATTTTAGTAGAAACAACTACCATCCTTGACCAAAGCGCTCTAAGCTTTTCCTTGATGCTGACCCGTTGGGAATGAGATAGTAGAGAGCCAGGAGCAGGAAACCACTAGTAGATCATCTAGATTCATATGTAGGCCCTTTCCTTTTCTCCACCTCCCACAGTGCAGAATGAAGACAAAGTGGGGTCATCTTGGACCATATCAATGAAGACAACATCCTACAGGCTGTTAACTAAATGATAAATAAATAGAGGCTAAAAACTTAATCATCAAAGATAAGAGTTTCCATAAAAACCCTAGACCTCACAGTACATTGCTCCTTAAGAGAGAAATAATTTCGAAATCATTGAAGTTAGTTTATCAGTTTTAGTGGATGTGGAGGGGAAGTGTCTTTGTTACAGCAACTGAACCTACATTGTCACACTGTGTACTAAATGTATGACTACCACAAAGATTTATTTTCTGGATCCTAAATGGGTCTCATAAGTATTCAGCACACTGTCTGGCACATGGCAGATCCTCTGTCCATACTATTTATCTATTATAAGCACTAGACATTCTTGCCATACTTCTTTTATCTATCACCTTCACTTACTGCCTGAGAGAGATACAGAACAATTGCCCATAATGGGTTAACTGAAACAGAGGGTTCACCTGCTTATATCCGCTAAATCTAAACAATTTCAGATGTTGCTTTGTCAGGCAATGAAAACCCCAGGTGTTGCTTGAAATGCAGTGCACCCACTGACTTCTTTCAACTTGACCTCTAATAGTGCATCAAGGTCTCATTCCTCTCATGGTGCAAATAAAAGACTGAGGAATTAAGGTCCTCAAATATCAAGCTGGGCAGTGGTGGCACACGCCTTTAATCCCAGCACTTGGGAGGCAGAGACAGGTGGATTTCTGAGTTCGAGGCCAGCCTGGTCTACAGAGTGAGTTACAGGACAGCCAGAACTACACAGAGAAACCCTGTCTCAAAAAACCAAAAAAAGGTCCTCAAATATCGAAAAGCACATATTCACCTCAAGAGGGTAGAGACAGGAGGATCACTGCACTGCCAAGTTCTAGGTCACCCTGGTATATATACAATTTCTAGGTTAGCAGGGTTTCATAATAAGTTTCATAACAAATAAATAAAAGCAGCATATTTCCAAGGATATAGCTGGTTGTGGCTATGGCATCTCCAACTGCATGCCAGAATAATTGAAGAGACTGTAACAGCAGAGGTCAACACAGTGCCCACAGCTACCACTTGCTTTTCCTATATGTGTAGGGACTAGGGCTTCCACCAAAGTATTTGTCCCTGAGAACATGCAGAACTTTCATTCTGTAAGTTATATCCAAGATCCTTTGAAGAGTCTGAGGAACCAGACTAACTCTGCTCATTAAACAAAGAGCTATAGAACCAGTGAATGAACCACCATCTATGGTTTAGTCTACAGTTGGAAAGACAAGAGAAGAAACAGAACTGCCGGGCAGTGGTGGCGCACGCCTTTAATCCCAGCACTTGGGAGGCAGAGGCAGGCGGATTTCTGAGTTCGAGGCCAGCCTGGTCTACAGAGTGAGTTCCAGGACAGCCAGGGCTATACAGAGAAACCCTGTCTTGAAAAACCAAAAAAAAAAAGAGAGAAGAAACAGAATGGGCAGCAAGAGAACAGCTCTGAAAGCAGAAATTTTGGATAATGCTTTATAACTTATATACATGTAACTGGATCAATAAAAAACTTTTTAGAGAAAAAGAAATAAAGGGCAATCAAAGAAAAGAAGGATTTATCTGGGCTCACAGATTAAGAAGAGATGCAGTCCATCATGGTATAAAAGATGTAGCTGATCACATTTCATCTACAGTTAGAAAGCATAGAATGCTAGTGCTCAACTCTCTACTTACTATCACTAAGACCCTAGTGTATGGCTTCGTTTTGACAAGTTCATAGCAGGTCTTCTATCCTCAGTTAAAACTCTCTAGAAATATCCTCACAGACATATGCAGAGTTGTGTCTCCTAGAGGATTCTAAATGCAGTTAATAGTGAAAAATAATCATCACTAGAGCCAACTGTGGTGCTACCCAATGTTCATTTACTTCCTACTTCCTATTCTGAGGCCTCTCCTCTGGTTGTGATGCTGGTCCATCACTAAATAAACTCAAACAAATCAGTAGCCTTCCTCTACTAGAAAGATAAACAGGCTGAGAAAGAAATTAGGGAAATGACACCCTTCACAATAGTCACAAATAATATAAAATACCTTGGTGTGAGTCTAACCAAGCAAGTGAAATATCTGTATGACAAGAACTTCAAGTCCCTGAAGAAAGATCTCAGAAGATGGAAAGATCTCCCATGCTCATGGATTGGCAGGATTAATATAGTAAAAATAGACATCTTGCCAAGAGCAATCTACATATGTAATGCAATCCCCATTAAAATCCCAACTCAATTCTTCACAGAGGTAGAAAGAACAATTCTCAAATTCATTTGGAATAACAAAAAACCCAGGATAGTGAAACTATTCTCAACAATAAAAGAACTTCTGGGGGAATCACCATCCCTGACCTCAAGCTGTATTACAGAGCAGTAGTGATAAAAACTGCATGGTATTGGTACAGAGATAGGCAAGAAGATCAATGGAATAGAATTGAAGACCCAGAAATGAACCCACATACCTATAGTCACTTGAGCTAAAACCATTCAGTGGAAAAAAGACAGCATTTTCAACAGGTGGTGCTGGTTGAACTGGAGGTCAGCATGTAGGAAAATGCAAATCGATCCATTCTTATCTTTTTGTACAAAACTCAAGTCAGAATGGATCAAGGACCTCCATATAAAAAACGGACACACTGAAACTAACAGAAGAGAAAGTGGGGAAGAGCCTCGAACATATGGGCACAGGAGAAATGTTCCTGAACAGGACATCAATGGCTTATGATCTAAGATCAAGAATTGACAAATGGGACCTCATAAAATTGCAAAGCTTCTGTAAGGCCAAGGAATGTGGGACTGCGTAAGGGTATCCTGGGTCATGGCTGAGCAGTTGCCTAGAACCCCGAGACTCTGCATGAGAACCGGTAGGAGTTCGGCGTGCCCCAAGAACCCAGGGTCCTGAAAAGCAGTCCAGTCTCCATAGAATTACATTGTTCAGTCACATAGGCCAGACTATAGGCCTCGGGCCCTAGGGATTTACATACTAATGAAGGCCAGAGGGCAGAGCAAATTAAGCATGCCTCCCCCATCCTCCCCCTTTCTCCCTCCCTATATAACTTGGGACTGCCCTGAGTTTTACGGGGGTACACCTAGATCCATCCACCATCTGCCATGACAATAAACCTTTCTGGAACCAAGGACTTCCTCGTGTCATTGGGGCCTGCTGTCACCAAAGCCTCCAGGCCGCTGGAACCATAGACGTTCCTCCTGCATGTGGGACCAGCCGCATCGTGGAAATCCACTGGGACTCCACTGCAGCGGCTCTAATTTTTCCCCACAAAGGAACACTGTCAATTGAAAATTTTTTATTCTTCAAATCCACTTTGTTCTTTGTTATGCCTTCTTTCTCATTCAGCTTTTCAAGTCTCTCTTACACTGTTTTTAAATTTTTCCATATTTTAAATTGTATGTATGTATATGTGTGTGTCTATGCATGAGTAGACATGTGTGCACATGATTACAGTGCCCTCGGACAACAGAAGAAAGTGTCAGAACTGGAGTTACAGGCCATTGTTAACCATTTAACATGAGTTCTGGGAATCATACTTGAATCCTTTGAAAAAGCAGTATTTGCTTTTAACTGTTGAGCCATTTCTCTGGACCTCTTATATACTTCTTGATTTTATATACATATCTCCATATGCTGCTTATGAAAGGGTGTTCCTCCACTTGGATCTGAATAAAGGACTCAACACTATTTCAACTAACAGAACATGATAAACGTGATTCTTATGATTTCAGAAGTTAGGCCACAAAACAGGTATAGCTTTTATCTCTTGAAATGTTCCTTTGTAATCAACCATCATGATGTAGGGGAAGCCTCAGACACATGGTATGGCCACATGGAAAAGAACAGAAGATCCACCAACAGCCAGACAACCAAGTGAATTAGACTTTCAGTTCTCAGCTTTAAAATTCTTAAAACTGAGATTTCAAACACTATGTAGAGGAAATTAAACATCTGGGCTTTGCTATGTTTGAACCCCAACCCAGAGACTCTGTAGATACAAAGAGTTGCTCCACACCTCCCCATCATTTGAGCATAGTAATCGGAATGCTCCCTAGTATATGTATAGTGCCTAACTCAAGTCTGGCAGATAGCAGTTGTTTAATAAATATTGTTGGCTGTGTGAATGAAGTATATTAGTAACATATTATTTTCCTATAATCTATAGCTGTCTCTTCAAAAAAAGAGTCCTATGACCACCAGACAACCTCAGCCCCCATTTCAACAAAGGATTATTCTCTTTCTTGCCAGTGAATGAAAGTCCCCAGCAATTCAGAGAGGGCAGACTTCTTCACTCCAGCTCCTCAATAAGCTGAGGGATTGGTCACATTGCTTCCTATCCTCAGGGATCCACCTTAAATGAAAACAGGCCACTCTTCTCTCAGATTTCCAAACAAATATTGTTCTTAGCTGGGTGCCTGCTGTTTTGCTTTTTCTCATAAACCAGGTACTTCTAGGGCAGTGGTTTTCAACCTGTGGGTCATGACCCCTTTTGTGGTCAATGATTCTTTCACAGGAGTTGCCTAAGACCATGTTCATATCAGATATTTGAATTATGATTCATAACAGTAGCAAAATTATAGTCATGAAGTAGCAACAAAAATAATCTTATGGTTGGGGTAACCACAAGGGGCCACAGCATTAGGAAGATTGAGAACCACTGTTCTGGGACAAAAGTGATGTGGAAGAAAGGGCATCTGCCTCATTAATCTAAAAAAAAGGCTAAAAAAAAAAAAAAAAAAAAACTAAAGCCAAACACACATAAAAATAATGCTTACATGTCCACTGACAAGAACAGGTAACACAGTACCCACCCCAGAATCCATGGATCTCTGAGGTTCCTCGCCGTGTGTGTGTGTGTGTGTGTGTGTGTGTGTGTACAAGCCAAAGAAACAGGGCCTCTCAGTGGCCTGAAACTGACCAGGGAGACTAGGCTGGCTGGCCAGTAAGCCCCAGAGATCTGCCTGTATGGAATACCTTTCTGCTTATGGGATTACAAGTGTGCTACCATACTCGGTTTTTGTACATGGGATCTGAGGTAAAACTCAGGACCTTATGCTTGTACAGAAACACTATTACATACTGTGTGATCTCCCCACTGACTGATTTCTGAAATGTGTCACAACTCCCTCACTCTTATCACCATCTAGCCTTCACTAGAGGAGTCAGACTGGACCTGCTAAATCCAAGGTAAACGTGGGCTGATGGTGAGAAAGTCAAGACAGGCTTTCTATTTCTAGAGCAGAACATCAACAGTTGCCAAAGGGAGGCTCTGCAGGACCTGCCTTAATGGCAAATGAACCTGCTGTAATTAGCATATTAATAACATTTGATTTCTAACACCCCAAGAAATATCTCTCCAGTCTCTTTATCACAAGGCTCTGAAGTAATCACAGAACAAAGCACAGGAGGAGATTATCTTGTGTAACCGGCACCCACTTCCGGAACGCCTCACAAAAGCTTCTCCTAGCTTTCTTCCCACAGACCAGCATCCTGACTCCCTCCAAGGGGAAAGGGCTCCAAGTTTTCAGACCCATGTGAAAACACTCATTCTAGAAGAGGCTTTCTGGAAGCAAGCTCTGACATGTGGACTAGTTAGCCCCCAGAATAATACTTGCAGTTCTGAGGCTCAATCAGGGTGAACTTCTGAGAGATGATTAACCCAGGGTGAACCCAGGACTTAGTGCATAAGAAGAGGGACAGAGAGGATGGGCTACCAAAGCTCCACACTTGCCATAGGCTGTATTGGACAACCTCCCACCAACAAAATGGCTCTATGAAACTAGGTGGCAGCTATCCCAGGGTACAGGTGAGAGGCTGGCACTGAGCACTGCTTGTGCTGCTCTAGAGGGTGGCATCTGGAAAGCTGAACTGATTTGGATTCAAAAGTGTCTCTGGTCTTTTCAGCAGGCTAAAGACATGGTAGGCTATGGCTATACGCTCTAATTAAACACAAAAACCCACCTGAACAAACAAAAACAGACACATGAGCTAGCCCTCATTCCCAGGAGACTTTTCCTCTCCATTTAACTGATGGGTTCTTCAGTAATCACACCAACAAAAAGCACTTTAAGGGCAGGACTTTGGTTATGCACACCCATATTTGTGTGTGGACAGACTCCCTGACAACCAGGTGGCCAGTGAGCTGAAAAGATGAGTGACTGACTTCCAGAAAAACTCTCATGATTGTTGAAAGAACTGTGAAGGTACCCTTTTTCCTTTTTTCTACTTCCTTGAAACAGTGTGGTGGCTGGAACTGCAGCAGCCAAGCAGACCAGAAGACATCTGTAGAGCAGGGACAGAGGAGCCTTGGTCCCTGCTGACACACAAGAGGCAACAAACTGACTTACTGGAGATATCATTCATATAAGAAAATGCTCAAGATACTCACACTCAAACTTTTAGTGAAAAGGCATGATCCTGGCTGGATTCAGAGAACATCCTATGTTACTCTCAAACATCCCTTACTACACCCTACCATTCATCCAGTCATATGGCCCAAGAAACTTCCCAGGATTGCATCGTAAGGTAAAAAGAATCATTTCTTTGATTGATGCTCTGTGAGCACAGTGGTTAAGAGTTTAGGATCAGGGGCTGGTGAGATGGCTCAGTGGTTAAGAGCACTGACTGCTCTTCCAGAGGTCATGAGTTCAAATCCCAGCAACCACATGGTGGCTCACAACCATCTGCAATGAGATCTGATGCCCTCTTGTGGGGTGTCTGAAGACAGCTATAGTGTACTTATAATAAATAAATAAATAAATAAATAAAGTTTAAAAAAAAAAAAAAAGAGTTTAGGATCAGAAATTCAGTAGGCTTGGGCTTCAATCCAAGGTCTCTCAGTTAATTGTCACATTACATTAGGAAAATCATGTCACATCTATAAGCCTCAGTTTCCTCAGCTCAGCTTAGCTAACAGTAGGGTTGGCTCAAGATTTTCTGAGGATTAGATGATAACACCAATAAAGATCCCACCAGAATGACACATACCTGAACATCTTTTCCAAGCATTAGCCACACATAAGCCACCTTTACCCAAACCAAAACCTATAATTGTGGCAACTGTCACAATACAGCCATGGCCTACATTGAAAGATTTTAGCAGTGACACACAGGGTGGTCCCACAGGATCACACTGCTAAATGGCATCCAAATCTTCTCAGTTTGTGAGGGTACACTCTTTGCTTGCACGGTAATGAGACTGGCTAAAGAACATGTCTATTGTTAAACAACTTGGAATGGCTGTGACTTTGATATCTTCTTTATCTTGGTTTTAATCAAGTCCCCTTCATACCTTTCAACTTAGCCTTTCTCCACTTTAACATATAGGGTTTGTGCTATAGTTGTGATTTTCTTTCTTACAGCATACACATACACACACATGGATAATATATCCAGGCACTACTAAACCACCCCAAATCATCTCACACCCCAAGAAGTATGGCTGTCACCCCTATGCTTCTGACACAAACATCGAGAAAGAAACTACAAGTTCCATCACTTGTCTCTGTGAAAATTCCAAAGCAAGAAACACAGGAGCACACTAAACATCTGCCTAGTTAGTCTTTGAATGTTCTTGCCCAGCCATATTAGAGACCTGAAGAGAGGACCCAGCCAAATTCCATTCTAGCACATTTTGAGAGCTGTTCAAATTTCTCCACTATGCTTGATACATGTTCTAATAAAAAATTACATGCTAAGGGTGTCGAGATAGTTCAATCTCCAAAACCCATTTTTTTAAGGTTGGGTTTGGGGACATATGCTTATAATTCCAGCACTATAAAGACAGGAGGATCACTGGAGTTCACTGGCCAGTTGACCTAGAAGAGTTCCAGGCCAGAGAGAGATGCTACCATTATTAAAACAGAGAGGGAGGGGTACAGACAGACAGACACACAGACACACAGACACACATACACACACACACACATACACACACACACATACACACACACACACACACACACACAGCAGAAGGGGGAGGGAGGAACACCTAAGTATGTCTAGCCTCCACATCTACACTGGACATGTGCATATGTTAACATACAAACATATGTAAGCACACAAAATCACATTCTAGAAGTGAGCTGTCTGCAGAGAAATCTGCAATTGCTTCTACAAATGCATCTGTGAAACCCAAATGGCTTTTGCTGTGATGATATTTGATTCATTTCATGGCTTCCTGGCAAAACCAGTGGAACCCAGCAGGGACCTTACAAAACAGGGATTCTTAGCCGAACAAAGAAAACCTTCAAAAAGCACACTGCACCAGTATTGGCAGCTAAAACTGTTCTCCAGCAGTATTTCCATCAGGTAGTATACTCCTTATGCAGAATTGTGGTGATGCTTTGAAGTGGCAAAGCCCAAATAAAATGTAATCTGTAACAAGGATGCTGTGGCCAGCTCCTGTGTCAGAAACACTTTTGAGCAATGGAACCATTTCAGTGGAAAACCATGGGCTTGACCTATTAAGAAGCAACCATGTAAAATGTTTTTTGGGTTTTGGGGGACATTTATTAGATGTTTGATTTGGCAAATTCATATCATCTCAGACCAGAAAGCAATTCACTTCTCCTACCACCTCATCCTCCTGTCACCAAAGGTAAGGCTGAAAAAAACGAGACAGGTGTGTAGGTGGGAACTGCTTGGGACCAGAGACTTGGAAACTTACATGCAAATGGAGCCTGAGCAAAGCAGAAGGCCCACCAGGCAGGAAAAGGCTGAATCCTATTAATTGCCTAGGTTTGCAAAGCTGGAGTTAAAACTGACAGTGATCTGAGAAGCAACTAGAAACTGGGGTGAGCCTGGCATGGACTGTAAATGGGCAACTGAGGCAAAATTTCGAAATCTCATTTATAAAACGAGTGAAAAGATCACCTACTGGTTTCAGTAGTTGAGTGTGATTCAGTGGTCAAGTGCTAGCACAGCATGTATCTCACAAGACCCTGGGTTTCAACCCTGGAGATACCAAAAACAGGAGGAAAAAATATAACACTTCACTGGAAGTCAAAGTCTACATGGGGACCTTCATGAGCACAGGGAGGAAGCCCTGATCTCCATGGCGGGTGGGGGTGGGGGTGGGAACACACCTGGAACAACAGCCCAAGCATGGGGTCTGGATGCTAAGACCCATCAAAGGCTAGTGGCAGTTTGAGGATCCCAGAGATTCCAGCGATCCTGGAGTAGCAAAGGCCATTGATTTAGTCTTGGATAAGAGAGTGAACTTTCAGATGAAAGTCTGACGGAAAGTAACCCCAAAAAAAGCTGTCCACAGAACTGCAGAGATCTAGGCCTAAAGCCTACCTCTTTTGTTCCTCCTACACCTGCTATCACCAGTGAGGATTCTCCTCACTGCAATTTGGTTGATGTTCGTGGGGATCCTTGAGAGGTAGAAGTTATTTGCCCCATGATCCAGATGAAGAATTAATGGCAAAGACCAACCTAGTCCTGGGCCTAGGACTCTCTTAGAAGCCACTGCCTTCTAGATCTCTGTAACAATGTAACACATCATTTCATCTTTGTGGTCCCTTCCTGCACTCATGCTTTTTGGCTGCTGTGTTCCCTACATCTTTGTAACAGCTAAACCACAAGGTCAATGGCTATTAACTGGGTACAGCAATAACTCCTTGCCTCCATCTCTATGGACCATGGAGCCTCCTGCCCTCTGACTCTTGTCCTACTGGTCAAGCCACAATAAGTGCTTGAACATGGAAGAGACCTATACTGAACATCAATCATCCTGTTCCCCAATTCAGCTTATATGGTGGAATACATAGGCAATTGAGAAGCAGTAGTGGAGGTTGTCATTCAGCTCTTGCTATTCAACAAAGTCTAAAATAATGTCTCCTGCTGGTGGCCAGGATGTCAAAAGCAGCCCTCCAGTGGTGGCAAAATAGGCAAGGCTAGAGTCTGACCCACCCTTGGTGTATTTATGCTTCTCCTAGAATCCTTTGTTCAATGTCATCATCTTAGAAGACTGAAAATCCTCAGTGTCTATCAGGGATGGAGCATCAGAGCCATGCATCTGTCACTAAGGTTTCCACTGTGACACCTACTTTCCAAGGTACTTTCCGAATGCCTGGATGGCCAAACTATCACCAGTTTCTCCAGATTGAGGATCTAGTTTATGAAGACATCTCACCCATCCATGCAGGCCTCACTTCGAATGGCCTTGAGTCAAACTCATGGGTTGGGTAGCAAAGAACACAGGCAAAGACAGACAGTATGACATCCGTGCCCATCTGCCATCTAAGAGGCCCTGCAGGGAGAAAAGGGTGAGAAGACAAACAACAGGGGAGCAAGAAACCAGTCCTGGGAAGGACAGGGAAGAGACAGGTGGGCAGTAGGAACAGCTGCTAACCTAGAGACTTCTGGCAGGTGGTGCCACAAGCCATTCTGTGACCAGTGTTATCTTCACTGTCCTGACTGCAGGTGGGGATCAGCTCCAGCTGCTCTGCCTACATTGCCACCTGAACCTTGGGGCTAGTGTCATCAGAAGTGGAAATGTTTGTGGTCCTGTCTACATAACTGAATTATGTCCCTTCCTCCCAGATACACAGGCCAATCACAAATATCTGGAAAGGAAGGAAATATACCTCTCATAGTCCTGAAAGCTAAGCTTGCTCTTTGATCATGGCATCCTTTTATTATCTACTCTTACTCCAAGGATGGCTGCAAAAGCTACCAGAGCTGTACTAATCTTTCAGGCTGAAAGCACAGATGATGCCTGTTGCCTGATTAAGTCTCTCTTTAACCTTCATGGTTTTCTGCAGGAAGTCCACCAAAGCAGTATGGATACTGGCCTCCCAAATGTGTCCACATCCATTGAGAAATCACAACCTACATGGAGATGACTTTTTGCTTTGGGGCTGTGTTTGAATCTGGGATTTGATTCTGCAAAGCTCTGGGACTCTGGGAAACTTACTCTTCTCTCTAAATCTCCAGATCCTTATCCATGAGGCAGACTAGGAAATGGCCTCAGGCCCAAAGGGTTTTGCAGTGATAAGTATGTCCATTGGAGTCACCTGGTTAGATGATCCTGACAGTACTGAGCCTACTGACTTAGTGGTTTCCTGTCCTCTAATCTGTTCAACCAGCACCCATAGGGCTGTCTCTGATCCTTCTTCCCCTTACTGTTCCCCTGATTCTTGGTACTGAGAACATACATCTGGCAGCTGATCTACTACCCATGCTGTGACCCAGGGTCAAGTATGGTTGTTTTATCCATCTTCCAGCTTCACCACGCCCAGAAAAGCTGACTACAAGCAGTGTATGGGATTGGCTATCACCTTCATGTATGTGATATTGAGAACCCTCCCACCTGGAGGCAGGAGGATGATGAGATGGGCTTAGAGATATCATCCAGGCACTCCAAATCTGCCAACTTAATAAACAGTTTTGAGAGGCCAAATGGGCTGAGGGAAAGGGTTTCATTCGGGTTACATAAAGGACAAGAATGTGAACTTCCTAGGTCCCTGGAACGAAGGAATCAATAAATCAGTGAATGAGCAGACAAATTTTACAGTGCGACTTGGCCATCAGCAACCAAGAGGAGCAAGGAACATGTTCTTTGTTAAACAACATGGTTCACCAAAATAGTGGCCACCATGATAATGAAGAAGTGGAAGACGAAGTTGACCAGATCTGGGCCAAGTCTTCTTCTCTAGTGTTTTCACTTAATTCTTCCAACATTCCTAGACCCATTAAGGAAGAGAAGAAGACAGGCTCAGAGGAGTTTAATCATTTGCTCAAAGTCACAGTCAGTGAAGACAGAGCCTGATGCAAGCTCCAGTCTCCTGCCACTATAGTTCTGTTCCTTGCTGCCTCCCTCCAGCCTCATTGCTCACTCCTTTTATTCCCAGAACCTGATTGATGAATCAGGGCAGTACTTTTCCTGTTCTGCATTCCCAAGCCCAGTGGTAGGGCCATTCTGTGCTGCTCCAAGCAGGGGTTCCCCCTAAAACTTCTAACAGCAACACCCCAACACCTAGCTGTGCTAGCAGAATGTCCCTTCTTCCAATTCACCCACGCCTCCCTTTGAGGCCTGTTGAAGCCCAGAATTAGAATTAGATAAGTGCCTTGAGCAAGCACTATAACTGAACATATCTCCCTGGGACCATTTCTGACAAAAGCAAAGCAAAAAAGAAAAAAAAAAAAGCAGGTATTTCAAAGGTTGATGACAATTGTTTCATTCGGCCCACATTTCCAACCCTTTTTGAAAGAACTCAGAGCAGAAAACAAGAACCTTCAGCAATCAGTGTGGGACTGGGGAGACGTAAGTGACTTTTCCCTCTTTGGAGGGAACAAAAATGTCCAAGCAAGAATTCTGGAGAAAAAAAAAAGCAAAAATTCTGTGTTGAGGAGCTGGATCAACTGGTAAAGGTGCCAGCTGTACATTTTTGGTAACTTGAGTTCAATCCTTATAACCAAGGTAAAGCTAAGAAAAGAACTGATTCCACAAAAAATCTGGTCAGGCATAGGAACTGACCTATAACTCCAACTGTTCAGAATGCTGAGGCAGGAAATAATTCAAGGCCTACTTGGATTACAGAGTAAATTCAAGGCCAACCTAGTCCACGAAAGAGCCTGTCTTAAAGGGGGGAAGATGAGTGGCAAAGCATTTACTTAGCATAAATGAGGTCCTGGGTTCCATCTGCACCAGTGAAAAAAAGTATGACAAAATATGACAAAATAAAAACAATTGCTCCACTATGTTCATAGCAGCCATATTTATAATAGCCAGAAGCTGGAAACAACCCAGATGTCCCTCAAAAGAGGAATGGATACAGAAAATGTGGTACATTTACACAATAGAATACTACTCAGCTATTAAAAACAATGACTTCATAAAATTCGAAGGCAAATGGATGGAACTTGAAAATATCATCCTGAGTGAGGTAACTCAGTCACAAAAGAACATACATGATATGCACTCACTGATAAAGTGGGTATTAGCACAAAAGTTCAGAATACCCAAGATTCAATTCACAGGCTATATGAAGCCCATGAAGAAGAAAGACCAAAGTGTGGATGTTTCAGTGCTTCTTAGACAGGGGAATAAAATACTCACAGGAGGAAATACGGAGACAAAGTGTGGAGCAGAGACTGAAGGAAAGAAAGGCCATCCAGAGACTGCCCCACATGGATGCTGGGAAGTGTTTACTGACAGGAGCCTGATATGGCTGTCTCCTGAGAGGCTCTGCCAGAGCCTGACAAATACAGAGGTGGATTTTTGCAGCCAGCCATTGGACTGAGTGCAGGGTCTCGGATGGAAGAGTCCGAGAAGGGACTGAAGGAGCTGAGGGGGTTTGCAGCCCCATGAGGGGAACAACAGTGTCAATCAGCCAGACCCTCCCAGAGCTCCCAGGAACTGGACCACCAACCAAAGAGTACAGGTGGAGGGACCCATGGCTGCAGCCTCATATATGACAGAGGATGGCCTTGTTGGACGTCAGTGGGATGAGCTGCCCTTGGGCCTGAGGGTGTTCCATGCCCCAGTGTAGGGGAACACCAGGGCGTCAGGGCAGGAGGACAGGAGTGGATGAGTGAGTGGGAGAGCACCCTCATAGAGGCAGGAGGAGGGAGGATGGGATAGAGGGTTTCCGAAGGAAAGACCTGGAAAGGGGAAAACAATTGAAATGTAACTAAGAAAATATCCAATCAACCCTGACCCATGATGTCCTGTCTTTTACTTCCATCTCTATTGGTTCAGGAATTGCAGGTACACTGCCAACACATGCATATTTTTCATGAGTTCCAGAGAATAAATTCATGTTGTCAGGATTAAGCATCTAGCAACTTACCCACTGAACCCCAGCCCATGTCCTGTTTGTTTGTTTGTTTGTTTGTTTGTTTGTTTGTTTAAATAGTGAAAAAAAATTAAAAGATCATTCAAAGGTAATTTAAAAAGAGAACATAAGGACAGCACAACTGAGAATCAACAAAAAAAAATTTTTTAAAGCAACACTCAAGCTCTCTGGATTATAGATTTCCTTTCTGTGACTGTCTGGAGAGGGTAGAGCTAGTAGCCAGTAAGCTCCCAATGCCTCCTACAGATCTTTAGAGGATCTTCTGGTGGTTATTGTATTTCATTTTTAATTTCAAAAGTTCCTGCATGCCCCAAATATCTGTCTGCCTACCCTTTTTCTTGTCCCCTCCCTCCTGGGTACAAGCTTAGAGTGTTCAGAACAAGGGGTGCTTAATTCACTGAGGTAGATACCAAGGGAGACAGAGGTAGTATTTTGCTGGTTTTGCTGCCAAGGTATTGCCATACACACAGCCCTGGGAAATAAATTCCATAAATAGAATCTGGGCAGAGACCATTAAAAGTGTTAGTCCAACATCACTTTATAGGGCAGAATGCTGACATGCTCAGGCCACACTGCAGGTCGGCTGGCCCTTGGTGTTGGTCTGAGGTCCCTGTTGATGCATAAACCAGCTCATTTTTCCCATTTTCAGTGCTGAACCCTAAAACACACAGAAGGCCCTTCTCTTGCCTGCTAACTGCAGAAGATGGGGGGTGGGGGGCTGGAGGGACAGAGGCTGCTCACATGTCATCTGCCTCCTGGGCCCTATCCCAGGTCAGGTTAACAGAGTCTGCAATACAAATGTGAAAGTAGACACAGAACATTCCAGAGGAAGTGAGAGCAGCGGAGAGAATACTGTGCAGAGTGCTCTGATATAGTTTAATGTATTTTAGCCTTCAAAAAGACAACACTGAGGGCAGGAGATGTGGCTCAATGCTACAGTACTTGCCTAGCATCCACAAGGTCTTGGGTTGAGTCCCAGGACTGCAAGGGAAAATAAAATCAGTGTGGCTTCTCAACACTGGGCAGAAGAAAGGCTACAGTGAAATGCAAAGATTTCATTTGAATAGTATAATGGCCAAAATTGGAGGGAGTGGGGATCAAGATAGCTCAGCCAGTAGGGATACTTTATCACCAAGCCTGAGACCCGAAGGTGGAAGAGAACCCATTCCTTAAGATGTCCTGACTGACAGACACGTACGTACGTACATACATACATACATACACATACACACACACACCATACATACATATATACATATGTACATACATACATACACATACACACACACACCATACATACATATATACGTATGTACATACATACATACATACATACCACATACTTACAAGCACACACACACACAGAAAGCCCAAGCATAACATGAGTTAGAGTTCTGCAGGGCTTTATCGCCAAGGGCTTATGGTCAAGATAACCTGAAAAACACACATACAAGATATACATGGTAGAGAGGAAAAGGCAGAACATATGGGTTGATGTTGGGTTGTGTGTAATAGGTGATAGGTGAGTTCCCAGTACTCAACAGATGTAGTCACCCACCTACAGAAGGGCCACAGTGAGAACACAGACACTATGTTTTGTTCATCAATATGTTCCTAATTACAGACACCTAATAAATATGACAAATGGGAAAGGGTTTTAATTACAGGGAAAATTCTTTTATAACATGTAAGAAAAAAAGGAAGAAATGAGGGAGTAGACTGATGATAGAGAACTTACCTTGTAAGCATGACTTTGATTCCCCCAAAGCCAATGTTTTTAAAAAACAGAAAGCCAGGGGTGATAGTACATGTTTACAATCCAAGAACTGAAAAGGCAAGACAAGATCTCTGGGCTTGCTAAGTGGGATGGGGAAGGAACCACAACAGCTGAAGGTGTCCTCTGGCCTCCATACACACAAATATATATGCACTTACACACACACATAAACATTCATAATAGATGTACCCTCCCAAAAGGGGCAAGAAATGAAAAGAGAAATACACTGAGAGCATATATCTAGGTGTAGCTTGGTGGTAACATTCATTCAGAAAGTCCATGCACTCCCAAACACCACAATGGAGGAACAAGAACCAAACCACATGTAGGAGAAACAAGGAAATGACAGAAGATATTACTTAAAAGTCTTAACTATGAACAACCAGGCAGTAGTGGTGCACACCTTTAATTTCAGTACTTGGGAGGCAGAGGCAGGTGGATGTCTGAGTTCAAGAACAGCATGGTCTACAGATCAAGTTCCAGAACAGCCTGGGCTAGACAGAGAAACTCTGCCTCAAAAAAAACAAAACAACAACAAAAACAAAACAAACAAAAAAAAACCCTCAACTATGGCTGGACCTGAGTGGTAAATTTAATGTTTTTGGCAAAAGTAATTTACCAGTTGGTATCACTGAAACAACAAAAGGAAGAACTGGGAAAGCACTTTACATGGCAAGGAAAATAATCCTCCCACAGACATTCCTATAGCCAGTGAGGACACATCAGCCTGGGCCTGTAAGAGGAGGGAAGATGCCACCTTAGACCTACAGAACCAAGATCTTTCAGACCCTCTTCCTTGAACCCCATGGCACACAATATAAGGTATGGTGTGGGTTCAATTGAGCCTTTTTAAGAAGTTAGGTTGGAGTCTTAGCCTCAAGTAATTCAAGATGTGCCCCTATTTGGAAATAGGGTCCTTATAGAATTAAACTTTAATTGGAATCATTAGGATAGATCGTAAGACAAAAGAACTGGCACGTTTATAGAAAAGGGAGACTTGAACACATACCTATTCATATGAAGAGGTGGAGAGGGGAGATATACATTTACCAGACAGCACAAAGGTCATTGAACTGCCAGAAGCTTGAGAGGGGAATCTTTATAGGGAGGATTCAGCTCTGATAACACCTTGAATTGAATTCCCAGCCTTCAGAACCATGAGATAGTAAGTGCTGTCTTTGAAGCTGAGCAGTGTGTGGTGTTTTGTTATGGCATTTCTGGCAAACTGACACAGGGAGAGAAATTTCCCTTGGAGTTGCCTTAGCAAGTCCCTTGTCTATAGGTTTTCTAGAAAAATGTGAAGAGTAGAATTTCAAATCTGGTTTTACTTTTGGCCCTGAAATAAAGTTTTATACAGAAACACAAGTATAGAAAGTAACAACAGCCTGGTCAGGTAGATACCTGGCAAGAATCCCACACACTTTGTACAGAGTAGCCTCTGACAACCTGAAGTCTAGATCATCTAGAAACTCCTGCCAGACCCCATCCCAAGAATTGCCAAAACAGAAACCCACTGACCAACAGCACAAAGCATCTCGTGAGTGCTAAGCCCAGGCTATTCCTTCAAGAGCACTAAGCCTATCATAAAGGAAATAAGGACCTGGAATCTAGAGCTGATCCACCTTAACCCTCCCAGTGTGCCAACTGCACACAGGTCACCTAATGCTCTAGACCTACCACATCTAAAACTATCTTGCCCTCAAGGACAAGCAGATGCTGTGCTTTATCAGAGCATGGTTAAGTGGTAGAACAACAGATGTGATTCTCCCTTATCACCCCAAGGTTGGCAGTGACGTCCATAGACACTTGGTTACCCTGGTAATAAAATCAAGAGCTCACTGACAGTCTGACAGTCTGAAAGGCACTGGGTCAGAGGGACATGCAAGACTCACATGATTGTCCCCTTTGGCCTACAGATCTCTCTGGGAACACAAAGTCACCAAGTTATAAAGTAAAAATTCTCTACAGCAACTTGAAATCCAGCCTTCATTCACGGAATGTTTTGGGGGTTTTTAGAGGACTTTTGTTTTGTTGTTGTTGTTGTTGTTGTTGTATTTTTTGTTGGCTTGGTTTTTTTCTAAAAAATTTTTTATTAACTTATTCATAACTTACATATATGAATGTTTTGTGTGCATGTATGTCTGTATACCACGTGCATGCCTGATACCCAAGGAAGCCAGAAGAAGGTATCAAATCCCCTTGAACAGGAGTTACAGCCAATTGAGAAGCTGCCATATGGGTGCTAATAATTGAACCCTATCAGCCAGTGCTCTTAACCACTGAGCCATCTTTTTAGTCCCAAGTTGTCTTGTTCTCTTTTGTTTTGCTCTAACAGTATCTCAATGCATAGCCCAAGCTAGCCTCAAACTTGTGGCAATTCTCTACAGCCTCTACTGCTTGAATTCTGAGATTGTATTTATGTGCTATCAAGTCTTGCCATACTTATTTAATTTGTAATGATACTAACCTCATGCCTCCTTTTACAAAATTACCTTACAAATAAAATTGAGACCCCAAGTGCCTGAGTCAGTGCTCAGGTTTCTAAGATATGCATCCTTTTAAGAAAACCTCCTAGCCAGTAAAGGGATCTGGACAGGCAGGGTATGATGTTTTCCAGTCTTGTGTGGTATGCTGTACATATGTTGATAGGAGGTAGATTCATGGGGACTTATGGATGGGAGAAGGTACTCCATGAAAAGGAGGGCTCAGCCAGGTGGTGGTGGTGCACGCCTTTAATCCTAGCACTTGGGAGGCAGAGGCAGGCGGATCTCTGAGTTCAAGGCCAGCCTGGTCTACAGAGTGAGTTCCAGGACAGCCAGGGCTACACAGAGAAACCCTGTCTCGAAAAACCAAAAAAAAAAGAAGAAGAAGAAGAAGAAGAAGAAGAAGAAGAAGAAGAAGAGGAGGAAGAGGAGGAGGAGGAGGAGGAGGAGGAGGAGGAAGAGGAGGAGGAGGAGGAGGAAGAGGAGGAGAAGGAGGGGAAAAGAAAAGGAAAGGAAAGAAAAAGGAAAGGAAAGGAAAGGAAAGGAAAGGGAAAGGGAAAGGGAAAGGGAAAGGGAAAAGGAAAAGGAAAAGGAAAAGGAAAAGAAAAGGAGGGCTCAGATGATTCCAATCCCTGGGACACTGAACCTACTCACTCACCCACCTACTCACTCACTCACTCTCTGGTGTCAGTCAGAAACTGGTGCTCCATTCATCACTCAGGCACAGTGCAACTTTCCTAAGAAATTCAGAAGTCTTTTCAAATGGTCCTTAAATCAGCACCACCATGATGACAGTAATGAGTATAATAAACATGAGATAGTCTAGTCTGTTGCCTACCTAATGGCTCTACCAAGTTGACAGAAATGTCTCCATACAAAGAAACTGTAACTTAAAGAAATCAGCAACTTGTTGTATACCCCTCACAAGTGGAAACAGCAGAGCAACTCTCTGACACTGTCAGCACTGATGGGACCATTCCACCCAGCAACATCACTTCATCAGGTGGCCAAGGACTCAGAACCAGCACTATAATTCCCAGGTCATATTATTTGTTGATTGATGTTGAATGAATAGCCAGTGAACGGCTAATTGAAAGTAGTCAGTATGGTTTGGGGCCTTCCTGATAGTGAACCTATCTTTGCCTCTGGGAATGTCACCAATTAAGCACTGTTGCTCCTGAAAAAAGTTAAGACTTTGGTATGTGGCTATCTCCACAGAGCAACTCCAGTTCTCCCAGCCTTCCTGCCCATGAGTGCTGGGGCACATGGTGACACACTAGGCACAGTAGCCATTTTCTTTCAATAGCCTCCTTACAAGTGCTACTCCTGCTGGGGTTAGGCAAGGCTTTGATTTATTATATAGCTTTTGGATATTTCCTACAGAAATATTGCCAAATGGTGAAATAGTCAACCCTTTCACTCAAGTCCTCGTTTACTTTCTTTTTTAAATAAAAGAATAAAGTATGCAATGATCCTGAGCTAAATAAATAAAAATGCCACACTTTTGCCCAACAGAACCATCTGCATCACTGAGAAATATTTACAGTCCTTAACAATCTTTTATCTTTAAGATGATGTTTTCAGTCTTTCAAGCTTTGGACATTCTGAGAACTTTGATTCGGGTCCTCTAACAAACTTATGTGAACAATTAGCCTATTAACTAATAAAATTGGAATTGAGCCCCATCCTTCTCTTTCATACAGCTGTGACTGCAATCTCTTAGCTCATGTCTGAGGCTCACATGAAGAGCAGATACAAACAGGAAGGAATCCCTGTCATAATACTTATTACTGCCAATCACTGTTCTGGTGTTTAGGCCAAGAGAGTAAGATATAAACAGCCACTTCATCTGTCCATCAATCATCCATCCTCCCACCCATCTGTTCTTTTCTCCACCCACCTCACTGAACCACAGTGAAGATTCTAATGGAGAGAAAGTGTGGTGGTTCAGGCCCTTGAAAAACCTCACATAACAATGTTATGGGAGGCTAGGAATGATGCTACTTCTTCCAGGAATGTTCTAATGGGTGGAAATGTTTGCCACTATTCTCCATCTCAACACTATCATAGAATGTTCTGTCAGGTCCCTCACTATCATAGAATGTTCTGTCAGGTATCACATCTCTGTGTTAATCATTGTCTTGTGCTCAGCCATGATCACACTCCAGGGGGGCAAGAATATGGTTTGCAGCCGGGCAGTGGTGGCGCACGCCTTTAATCCCAGCATTTAGAAGGCAGAGGCAGGTGGATTTCTGAGTTCAAGGCCAGCCTGGTCTACAGAGTGAGTTCCAGGACAGCCCGGGTGTAAGAGAAACCCTGTCTCGAAAGAAAAAAAAAAAAGAATATGTTTTGCCTGGTGAGTGACACATAGCAAATACAGAATAAATATTACTAAGTAGATAAGTGTGCAATGCACAACATACAAGACACAATAAAGAGAGAGATGGAAACATCTGTTCCTTGGAGTGAATGAGTCTCTATGATCTAGTACTATTTGGAACATAGGGCCTAATGTTTGCTGATGGTGCTAGGTAGTGGAAAGCTATAGTTCAAAATCAAGAGATTATACTGTCCTAGGTGGGTCATTCAGCCCTGAGACCCTGCCCACTAATTATAAACTGGAAAAGGAGTTTTATATAATATGCTCCCAGTTCCTTGAGTTAGGGGTTCTCTACAAAGCTAACCTAACATCACTGTGTTAAGTACTCAAGTTGCAGCTTTACAGTGTCATGGGCTGATCCAGAGCCCAGGCTTGCCTTCCTAAACAGTGCACAAAAGACCATGGTTTGGTGCATATCACCATGCTAACATTCTTAATCTTTGAGAATAAAAGTAGAAAAGGAGGCTGGAGAGATGGCTCAGCGGTTAAGAGCACTGACTGCTCTTCCAGAGGTCCTGAATTCAATTCCCAGCAACTACATGGTGGCTCACAATCATCCATAATGAGATCTGATGCCCTCTTATGGTGTGTCTGAATACAGCTACAGTGTATTCACATACATTAAAAATAAATAAATAAATAAATAAAATAAACCTTAAAAAAATCTTAAAAAAAAGAGAGTAGAAAAGGTGTTAAATTAGATACTTTCAAGTTTAAACCCTTAAATCTAAACTTTCATAACTTTGAGTCAAAAACATTAGCTAAAGTTAAATTTAGTCATAGCAAATACGTCATAACTTTTTAAAAAAGAGTCCTAATTTTAAATAGTTTGTGTCAATCTTTATCCAGCCAATATTTAATAAGCCCTATTATGTGGCAAGCAGTACTTCAGGAGTAAAGCAGGTAAAACACAGCCACTTCTAACCCAGAACAGTTGGTCCAGTAGAGAAGACAAAAAATATACAAGTAAATGAATAAATGAAGAAGACTTCAAATGGGGTTATGAACAGAGATCATTCAATAAACAGGTCTATATGAAAGAACACAATTATAACAGACTCTTCTTTAGATGGCTCCCCATTGGAGGTGATGTTTAGTCTGGGACCTTAAAGTCCTCGGGCAAAACAAGGTGTGGGAAAGAACATTCTAGGTGGCAGGAAGAGCAAGGGCCAAGGCCCCAGTGCTGAAAGCAAGCTTAAGGAATTCACAGGACAATAAAGTGTCCAGAGCATCTGTGAAAGGAGGGAGTGACCCAAGGGCACTAAGGATGGACTGCAGAAGGCAAAGTCGAGACTGTGATGACAAGGGACTGTGTTCTCCTGCAGAAAAAAATATCATCTAGCCTTTCATCAAGGTCTACCAAAAATTCACACTTCCTTTGACCACAAAGGTATACAATACCCACAGTGATATTAGCAGTGCCTGGGACTTGTTACCAACAGAAACTGCAAATCTACTCATATCATAATTGCTGCAGATATCCAAAAATACCACTTATGCTCATCACAGATGCAAATACACAATAGCTATTAACCAGCTTTTAGACCTTGTTATTTCAAGCATTAATAAAAAAGCACATACATTTCTAAATTTTACATTTTAAAAGTATTTAGTAACTGTATATTAAAAGAACTGGCTTCCTTGGTAACTCTGTATATTCTATCTTGCATATGAAAAAGTATAATTCTGAAAAGGGGTCCTCAGGCTTCACCCAGCCAAAGCTTTTTGTCACCCATGACCTACAACCCACAGGTCAGAGTTAGAGGTTCATTCCAAGCAAGATAGAAAAATGAATGTGAGGTGGGGGTGTAACAGAGGAATAACTGTTAGTATCTAACTCATCTAGGGGGCTGGGTAGGGATGATCTGTGGCTGCCCAAGGCAATGCTGAAGGCAGGAGAAGTCTGTGGCTTTTAGCAACCACTGTTCTAAATGGTTCTAAAGAGGAAGTATCTCAGGGTTTTTGTCAGTTTGGCTCCTTTCTCTGATGCACAGCCTTCCCACTGCACCACCTCACACTGCCCAGTTGGCCCTTTTCAGTGCCTGTCCTGGGACATCTTCCCAGGGAGCTTCAGAAAAATGAGCTCATGTGTCCACAAGAAAAACAAACTTGGTGTTTGCCACTGTTTGGTTTGTGTATTGGTCTAGAAAAGAAATGGGATTTTTATGTAAGAAAGCCTTCCAGCAGGACCCCAGCAGCTGCTGGGCAAACACCACAGCGACAGACTATAAACAGGCAGAAGGCTCAACTCCTGGCCCAGGCCCATATGCGACAGACCCTCTGCTTACATCTGCCTTCTTGTTTTTTCCACCCTCTTCCCCACTGCATCATTACACAGGCTTTTCAACACACTCTCAGAGAATCGAGAGTTGTTTTCACATGGCAGGCCTGGTTCTCATACACAGTATAGGTATAGGCTCTACCAAGAGACCTGTGAAAGGACTTAAACTGGGCTGGAGCTGTTGGGTGAGAGTCCATGATTCAAGAGACTCCAAGAGCATAATCTTGTGTTCCCAGCTGTCCAAATCAGAAGTGAATAGAATAGGGAAAAAACAAGGTGAAGGATAAGCAGGGAGCCCCATAGGAAAGAAGAGTATAATTAAGGTATCTGAGCCCCTAAACTTTGATGAAATTTGTGTACGGCTAGAGTCTGGGTAAGAACAGTTTCTCTCAAATAAGAAGTCCTTCAGAGAACAGAAGTAAATAAGAAGAAATGCTGACCTTTGATTCTAGGAACAGATTGCTAATGAACTGAATGTCTGCATCCAAATCAAGTTACACATGCTGAATCCTAATATCCAACACAATGGATTAAGAAGGGAGCCCTATGAATAGGATCAGAGCCCTGACATGAAGAGGAATGAGAAACTGTGTTTTCTTCTACTATGAAGGACACAAGGAAACCATCTACAAAGCAGAAACGATCCTTCATCTTGAATATTTAGAAACAAATAAAAATGAACATCTAATGTTTAAGCCACCCAACCCATGTTATTTGCAATAGTGGTTTGTACTGACTGAGATAGAGGCTATATGAGTCAAGGTCTGGAAGTAGGTTTGTCATTGCAGGTGTAAGCCAAAGAAGCAGGTCTTCACTGTGTCCATAGATTCCCAGCTGCATTGCCTGGTTCCTTCTAAATATTTACTTTTTACTTATTTTCTGTGATAGATATTTTGTCTACGCACGTGCACACACACACACACACACACACACACACACACACACACACACACATAAAATCATGTACATGATTCCTGGTATTCAAGGTAGCTAGAAGGCATTGAGTTTTCTGGAACTAGAGTTACAATGGGTTCTGGGAATCAAACCTAAATCCTCTGGAAGAGTAGCCAGTGCTCTTAACCACTGAGTCAACTCTCCAGTTCTATCTGTTCCTTTCTAGAAAGGATAGGTTGGTTCTTTATTTATTTATTATTTTTCCTGGTGAAGAAAGAAGTAAGGGCCTTTTGTCAGTTTGCACTAACATATTAGGCTTTGTCATCCCCACCCCCAACCCCAATACCCTATCAGGGACATAACAGAAGCAAAAACCAAAATCTTTTATTCTTTATATTTCAATGGTCTCACTCATCTGCCTACTCTCTACATTCCAGAATCTTCTATGTTTCCTGGAGTTTTCGACTGCCCTTGATAGAAAGGACAAAGAACACTGCATCTACTCCCCCTTGTTTGGAACCAGAAGTACCTGAATTTCATATTTGTATGTTTTTATACTCTTAAAAAGCAAATGAACCCAATACAGCAAAATATGCAGACTTCTTTCATCTGGATGGAAGGAATATGCTATGTTGACTTGACCAATTTGATGTGTTTGCTATGTCCCTACAGGAACTAAACAAAGGCTATTGTTGGAGGTGGCCATGTCGGGGCTAGATAAAGACAACTAGGCTGAGTCAATGGGCTACTGGTTCCACCATGAATATCAACCTCCTAAGTGCAAGAGTTGTCTTCCAAGAGCAGAATGTATGGGATCCAGGAAAAACAGCACTTACCTCAAAGAATATCTGAAAGTAAAAGTTTGTCCTGGCACACACATAATAGTGATCAAATGCTGGTTATACCTTTAGGCCTATTAACAAAGATATCAGATGGAGCCAGATTTTCTGTATCTGCTTAGTTGAATTGCACTGGCCTAGTTGTACAGAGGCCTTGGCAGCTAATGTACTCCTTACCTATGGTCCTTCGGAGGTCTTCACACTGGCTGATGTGAGGAAACTTCAGGATTTCCTTCCACTTCTTGCTTTTCCCTTTGCGCTTTCCTCCGCCCCCTGCAGAGATGGAAAAATGCCACTGATGTCAGTGCTGCCCAAAGCTTCAAAGCTTGCATTTCACCCCATGAGCCTCTCCACCAAGTGCTGGGCTTTAGATTAAGCCAGACACATGTCCTGAACCAAATACACACACACACACACACACACACGCACACGCACACGCACACGCACACGCACACGAACATGCATGTACGCACATGACTCCCAGACATAAAGATTCGGCTTCCAGAACAAGGCTGACAGATTGTGGAAGACAGAATAATGTTACCCAAAGATGTCCTAATCCTAGGAATCTGTGAATATGCTAAATTACACAGAGGTGGGTAAGGTTAAGGACAGAATTATAGGCAATAATAGAAACATTTTCTTAAATTACCCAGATAGGTCTATAATGGCTAATCATTGTCAACTTCACTACATTTAAAATCACCTAGAAGACTGGTAAAGTGCACTTCTGAGTGTTTCTATGAGGGTATTTCCAAAGAGTATTACTTGAAGTGAAAAGTCTTACACTGAAGAGGTGGCATGGTTCCATGGGCTGGAGGTAAAGAAAATGAAAAACAATTAAGCCATGGTAGTATCAGTTTCCTCTTTTCTCTGTGTTCTGGTTCACTGTGATGTAAGTTCTCTATTCAACCATGTTCTCCCAGCCATCTTCAAAGGGTCTGAACCCTCTGAAACCCTGAACAAAAATAAATATTTCCTTCCTTATGTTGTTTTTTACAGGTCTCAACAATACAAAAACAACTAATAAAAGGTCCTTCCTGGAATGAAGGGAGGCAGAAGCATTAGAAGCATTCTTAGCTGTTTGGAAGCTAGTCTTCCCTAGTGGCCTTCAGATGAAGATGCAACACTCTCAGCTCCTCCTGCACTATGCCTGCCTGGACACTGTTATGCTCCTGCCTTGATGATAATAGACTGAACCTCAGAACCTGTAAGCCAGCCCCAATTAATTGTTGTCCTTATAAGAGTTGTCATGGGGCTGGAGAGATGGCTCAGCAGTTGAGAGCACTGACTGCTCTTCCAGAAGTCCTGAGTTCAATCTCCAGCAACCACATGGTGTCTCATAACCATCTGAAATAGGGATCCAATGCCCTCTTCTCATGTGTCTGAAGACAGTGACAGTGTACTCATATAAAATAAATAAGTTAATCTTTAAAAAGAGTTGCCATGGTCATGGTGTCTCTTCACAGCAACGAAATCCTAACTAAGATAGATAACTGGTCTTGCATTTTCTACCATTCTTTCTCACCCCATGGTAAATACTCAGCATCTGCTGATTAGATGTGAATGTGTGCTTCATCTCAGGCACATATTCCTTGCAGTCTTTACCTTTCCTACCGCTCTATCTACCAAAGTCACACCTGGCCTCTCAGTATAGCTCCAACATCCCCTTTTCATGATGTCTTTGAAAAGCAGAGCCCTGTCTGGCACTCCTTAAAGGGGTGAAGGGAGACAAATGATGTGGTTAACACAATACCCAGTAACTGCAAGCTTTCTTCATAGCTGCTTAGCAGGGAAAGAAAATGATTGCTTGTGGCATTGATAACAACCTCTCTTTTACTGTAGGCCTCTATACCAGCTGTATCTTGAGTCTCACTTACAGATGGAAATCCTGTGCTTAGTGAGAGAAGCTCACCAAATCAACACTGTCACAACTGCAAGCACTAGCTCACAGTCATCTAAGGATGCAAGCAGCCTTGAGCCTCTGTCTTTATTGGCTTCTCCATTGTAGCCCTATAGCCTGTAAAGACAACCCAGTCTCTGTCACTATGAAGGTTACAGCTCATTCCAAGTATTAAAGCTCCATGAAACACCAGAGCATAGTGGTCACAGCCAGAGAGGAAGCATGGAAGTAGGTGGCCTCAGAAGGAAGATGGCCTAGAGATGGGTAGGATAGCTCCCACTACAGAATAAGAAAGGGACAAAATGTAGGGCTGAGGTGCCAGTTGAATTATGCTTGTTCATGGCTCTAGGGAAGGAAGGCCACAAAGAGGATAGGCCTTAAGCTTGAACGGGAAGGAGTACAGGGGCAAAGCCTGGAAGGGGGGACACTAAGAAAGTATATGTGTTTCTGGACCCAAGGAGCCTCAGTTTCCTGCCAGGTCCTTCATGGTGCAGTCTCTGGAGGCATTTCTTAACAAATACTACCTTCTTGCTTCTGCTTTCTTAGCCACCAAGTAATAATCTCCTCTTCCTCTGATTAGGGAGTGCCAGAAGGAAGGAGGGAGCCAACAAAATGATAAACCCTTCAGTAGGAAAGTATGCCAGTCGAGCAGTGGTGGAGCGCATGCCTTTAATCCCAGCACTTGGGAGACACTTAGTCCGTGGTGATCTGAAGGATGCAAGAGATTATTTCAGTCTTTTTGTATCTGTTGAGGCCTGTTTTGTGACCAATTATATGGTCGATTTTGGAGAAGGTACCATGGGTGCTAGAGTCTGACATATTCAGGGGCAGAAGCTCACAGCTAACCATTGAACTGATCAAGGAGTTCCCAATGGAGGAGTTAGAGAGAAGACTGAAGGAGCTAAAAGGGCTTGTGGGCCCCATGGGGAGAGCAACAATACCAACCAACCAGAGCTCCCAGGGTCTAAACCACCAGCCTGGAAGCACATAGGGAGGGACCCATGACTCCAGTTGTATATGTAGGGGAGGATGGCCTTTGTCGGCCTAGGTGGAAAAGGAGATCCTTGGTCCCATGAAGGCTGGATGCCCAGTGGGGGAAAATTCGAGGATGGGGAGGTGGGAGGGGGTAGGTGGGGGCACATCCTCATAGAAGCAGGAAGAGGGAGGATGGGATAGAGAGTTTCTGGGGGGGAGGGGGGGAAGATAGCATCTGAAATGCAAATAAAATATCCAATAAAAAAAAGAAAGAATAAAAAAGAAATGAGTGAAAGGGGAAGCTGGAAAAAGCTTTGGGTAAAGTTTTCTTCTTCTTTTTCTTTTTTGCTTGTTTGTTTGTTTGTTTGTTTGTTTGTTTCGAGACAGGGTTCCTCTGTGTAGCCTTGGCTGTCCTGGAACTCACTCTGTAGACCAGGCTGGCCTCAAACACAGAAATCCACCTGTCTCTGCCTCCCAAGTGCTGGGATTAAAGGCGTGTGCCACTGCCGCCCAGAGAAAGTTTTCTTCTAGTTCTTCTGTTGTTATTACAGCACTTCTTGGAGCAGCAGCCCAAGGTCATGGTTAGAAATTCATGTTTCGACTGTTCTACTCAGAGAGACCAGAAGCCTGTGAGTCTGATGTAAAGGATAACTGCTTGCACTTCCTAGAAACTTCTTGTTCTCTGGTTTCTCATCACCCCACCTACTTCTAAATAGGATCTATAAAAACATACAGGAGTTTGAACATGTCTACTGAAAATAATTCTCCCAGTTCCAAAATTTGGTGATCAAGGCTCTGACTTGTCATGACAACTGTTCCATTTGTCTGTGTCTTGACTGCCTTGCATCCTATGATACTTAGCTACTATTAAATCCACAGAGTTCTCACGACCTTTCACCAGCTTTCTATCTTCCTGTCCTGGTTATAATGTCCCTGAGGAAATATGACTGACTGGCTCATCTTCTCTCTTGAGACCATGCATCATGGTCTTGCCTGGAGTCTGCAACAGTCTGATAGGTTCCATCACTGTGAATGGAAAGGAGGCCACGCAAGCAAGTTAGAACAAAAGTACCAATGGTGGCTAGAGGTGACATGGGAGAGCCACAGAAGCCATCTGCTAATCCTTCAAAGTTGTTTGGAATACTGCTGATAGAGACCCAGTGTACACAGACCTGAGACTTCCTGGCAAGGTTCCATCTACAAATTAAAGGCCTATGGTATGGTAAGGTCTATCCTATGCCTATGCAAGGGACCAGTTTGTTATAGATTCTCATCATGCTGAGTCATTCTATTATGCAAACTGCATAACAGATAGAAAAGCTGTAGGAATCAGAGATGTTCTCAAAACATTCTGGCCATGGTCTGAGAGGTTCTTACATGTCCTAATGCTGTGTCATAGGTCGCTCTGTTGTATTTCCAGGCACAAAAGGCCAATGACTCACATACTCCCAGCCAGCACCTAGACTGCAATGCTACAATGCTGCCTGAGAAGTGTGTGTGGCTAGACTTTACTTAGGTCTTTCCATTCAGGTGAGTTCTAAAGACTCAGCTACCCCATACACAATTACTATCCCAGATGAACTTATTTAGAAGAAAGCCTCACAGAAGGGGCTGCCAAAAGCATATGTGCACCACAATCTCCTAAGTAAGTATAAGCCATGGACTCTGGATAACTAAAGTCCATTCTTCTTTGGTCAAGGACTACCAGGAACTTTTAGGAGGCATGGCCTTTGTCTTAGTTACTTTTCTATTGCTACAATAAAACACGATGACCAAGTGAGCTTATAAAAGAGTTTTAACTGGGCTTAGTTCCAGAGTGTTAAAGTCCATGATGGCAGAGCAAAGGTATGGTAAGAACAGCTGAGAGCTCACATCTTGATCCACAAGTATGAGGCAGAGAAAGCACACGGGGAATGTTGCAAGTCCAACAAGGCCACACCTCCTAATTCTTCCCAAATATCTCCACCAACTAGGGACCAACTAGTCAAACCTATAAACTTATAGGGACCATTCTCATTTACAAACACCATCTTGGGTCTTGGGTCTGAGTGTTTGGGGACTTCCCAACTAGACATATAACTCCAGAGATGGTCAGGATAAAGAGGTAGAGAGTTCTAGGAACACAGAGCAGCTTCTTATCCAACCCTGATTCTACTACATGGCGGAGCCAACCCAGGGTATCTGGAAGAGCCAGCTCAGAGACTCAGGAAGAGCCCAAGGTCACATAAGATTGGGTCATTCACACTCCACTGATATTCTTGATAGTCTGATATATCAAGAATCAGGCCAGGGAGTACCCTGACAAAACTCAGTAATACAGAGATGAGGTGGGCAGAGAGAGAAGTCAGAGGAGCTACAGGCAAAACAGACTCAAAACAGACTATTTCTACATCAATCGGTCTGCCTAGTAGTTTGCTCTTTTATTGGCACTTTTATTAGGGGCCTCGGTTGTAACAGAAGATCTCAATGAACAGGCAGAAGCTGTAGTGAGACCAGGAGTCTCAGCACATACTAGGCCTCCCAGCAGTCCTTGCCTCTGCAGGACTGGATGTGGCGAGATGAAGACACACAGTTCTAACCAAAAAAAAATTCCGTGGTACCGCAGTTTCCAGCTATAAGAACTCAAAACTTCCAGAGTAGAGCATGAAGAGGCATGGTGTACTGCCCAGGGAATGTGGGGTTTGTGGTCTATAGCAGGTTCCAGCATCTCTAGGCTCCACCTCATGGCCACACCACAGTTGGGGTTTCAAGAGAAGAAAAACCTCAGCCACAACCAGGGGATCCCACAACCTCAAATTAGAAAAACCAAAACCAACACAAGGTCTGGTTACCAGTCACCATGGGGACAAGGAGACAGGCCTCCTTAGCACCAGCACACTGAGCCTGAGAAAAGATTCTACCACAATTTGGAAGAAATGCACAACTGAGGAAGACCCCTGAGGAAACTCTTAACCAAGAACAGTGCTAGCGCTGGAGGCTGCATCCTTGGGTGGCAGTCATGATGTTATACATCAGCAGCCTTACAGCATCTTAACTGCAATATAAACGGTGCCACTGTGCTGAGCCTAACACTGTGAAGTCACCCTGTGTTGTTTTTTTTTTTTCTTCATTTAGACTAAAGCCAGCTTAGGGGTTTCCATATTTTGGTCTTCTGCTCCCATTTACAACCAACCTAAAGTTTACTCATTCTCCAAAAGCCAACTCAAATATCAACCTTCTGCAAAGATCCTGATTACTGATACCTTCTCCCTTCCTCCCTTCTACCATGGGCTTCTTCAGGAATCAGCTTCACTCTCACTTCTGGGAACAGAGGGAGTAGAGTAACCCACCCCAGAAAGACTCAGTACAGATAGCAGAAAAGAAAATGATGACCAAGTCCCAACAAAAGCCTATAAAAACCTCTAGAGCTGGGATGATAATTGGCATCCCCACAAGATGAACTTCAGTATCACCTGAAGAACAGGTAGGTCAATCACTGGGCCCTTGAGAATCTGGACAATGAGGAGCCTGGAAAGGAGAAGGAAGACTGAGGAACATGAAGGAGTCATTGTGTGGGAGGGAGACAAAGTCAAGGGAGATTTTGAATCCTCAAGGTACTAGCAAGCACAGTGAAGAGGGAACCTTGGGGAAACACCATCTCAAGTAAGGGTGAAAAAGGCATGAGTCAAGACCAAAGAAGACACAGGATAGAAGGCATTAAGGGAAGACATTAACTACAAGGACAACTGAGTTGGAGAAGCTGTCTCTCACTAATTCCCCTCCTCTGTTAAGTACAAACTCTCTGAAGTCACTCTCCATCCAAGAATCCTTGCTGAACTCCAAGTTTTAAATATTAGAAACAAAGGTATGTAACACTTACCTTTGCTGACACACAGGTATGTAATCTCCCAGGTCCTGAAAAGGCTAAACAAGAACCTAGCTAACGATGGAAAACAAAAAGAAGAATATCTGGGGCTGGGTGGTGGTGGCGCATGCCTTTAATCCCGGTACTTGGGAGGCAGAGGCAGGCGGATTTCTGAGTTCAAGGCCAGCCTGGTCTACAGAGTGAGTTCCAGGACAGCTAGGGCTACACAGAGAAACCCTGTCTCGAAAAAACAAAAAAAAAAAGAAAGAAAGAAAAAGAAGAATATCTGGGTCAGGCCAGAGGGGTTGGTGCTCAAATAACCTTCAGGGACACCATGAAGATAAGTACTAGAAGGCCAAGAACACAGGAAGTCCTTTCTTCTCCACTCTACCTATCATGGCCCAAGTAGTAAAACCAAGTTACCAGGTTACCAACCCTCTCTGGTTCTCAAGACTTTCCTCCATTCTACCCTAATACAAAGACAACAAACACTTGATGCTGCATATCAAAATGTTTTCTTACAGACTTCTGTGGGCCTAGTCCAGTCTTGGGTCTTAAGAAAGTAGAGAGAGAGGGAAGGAGGGAGGGAGGGAGGGAGGGAGGGAGGGAGGGAGGGAGGGAGGGAGAGAGGGAAGAGGGAATGACAGAAGTACTCAGAAATCTTCATGACAAGCACAGCATGTAGAAAGCTGTGAAAGAGAAGACTGCTAAATACTCACAGCACAGCTCTGGGTTAACACACTAAAATAAGAACCAAACAACCTATAATTGTTCATATTCACTGCCAACCTCATTAGATTTAGAATTACTATGGAAATTTGCCTCTTGGGTATGTCTATGAAAGGTTTAATATAAATGTGGGTGGCTGAGACACAGGAGACACAGGAAAGAGAACCATCCCAAGGGCTGGGATCTGGGACTAAATAAAAGGTGGAAGAAAACTGACCACCAACACTCATTTCTCTCTGCTTTCTGACTGTGGATACAATGTGAGCAGGTGCTTTGAGTTCTTGCAGTTCCTACCATGTTGGCCTGTGCTCTTAAACTGTGAATCAAGACAAAACTCTCCTTCCTTAAGTAGCTGTCAAGTATTTTGTCACAACTAATACATACTCTTTGTCAGTCTTCTCACTCCACCCCAGAACCTGTTTTTTAAGTAGAAAGAATTTGGAAAAATGATAGTTTCTGAAAATAAAATCTGCTTTCTTCCTGTATTTTCTCATGAAGTTAAAAATACAAGTGTTGGAGGGGGGAAGGGTGTTAAGGTCAAAGGAGGGGTGGGGAAAGCATGTTTTGTGAAGCAGCCTTGGCCCTCATCAGCAAACTCTCTGGGAATGTGACCCAAAAGAAGGCTTGGGGGCAGAAAGCCTTGTTTAAAGAAAAGGTCAAGGGAACACCCAAAGTATGGACTAGTAACACAAACACTGCAGTCTCCTCCCACTACTGGACTTGAGTGTCCAGAAGATGCGGAAGCATGAGCCTGGTGCCTGAAGAGGGCCAAGAAGAGTGAGAGAAATCAGCACACTGCCTGTGATGAACGGTGCTTCATGACCAGGAAAAAGCTATGGGCTGTCCCAGACAGGTAGGAACCCACCATGTCATCAGGGCAGTGACACAGAGAGAGGCAGTAGATGGCTGTCCACTTTAAGTAGGACTCTGAATAATCCTTGGCCTGGCTCACCTACCTCTCACAATTTAGGCCAACATCAGGGAAATAGGGTATAGTTTACAGATCATCTATCCATTTAACACATTTATTAAACAAACACCTATTGTTTTCTAAGTCCTGAAACAAAGAGGAAGTCAGTAAGCAGACAGACAAATCCAGTATATACAGATTGATATTCACATGCTCAGAGCTCCTTCACTTTTCCTTTCCCTTCCCTACCGTCAACCTTGCTGGCCATCAATGAGTTCTGAGCATCAGAGGCCTTTGCCCCACAGGTTTGTAAACTCCAAAAACAAAGAATAGATTCACACAGCTATAATACCAGCCAGCACTGGAGGAGGCACGCCCATTTAACAACTGTATACAATACTTAGCTTCTAACACCAAGAGAACACTGTGATCCAGAGACACCAAAGGCCCATTCTCACCAAGGAGGACAACCCAATCAAGAGTGAGGAACAAAAACAAAGACTAGAGTAGAATGAAAATAGGAGTGGAACATCTTGCCAAAGTCTCAAACATCTTAAAGATGATACATCATTTGAACAAAGCCCTGAGGATGGTAAAAACAAAAACAGAAGAAAACAAAAAAACAACAACAACAACAAAAAACACACACAAAAAAAAAACCAATGAAGAAGCAAAACAACTCTCCAGAAAGAAAAAGAGTTACAGATTCCAAGCCAGAGGACACTAGTATTTTAAAGTGGATCTCTCTAATGTTGTTTCCTTATCCTTAAGTGAAATATGCATGCCAAATTACTAGTGGGCAGCTGGTGAGGCATTCCTTTCCCTACATTCTTTTTTTTTTTGTTTTTTGTTTTTTGGGGTTTTTTTTTTTTTGGTTTGTTTTGTTTCAAGACAGGGTTTCTCTATGTAGCCCTGGCTGTCCTGGAACTCACTCTGTAAACCAGGCTGGCCTCGAACTCAGAAATCTGCCTGCCTCTGCCTCCCAAGTGCTGGGATTAAAGGCGTGAGCCACCACTGGCCACCTTTCCCTACATTCTAGTACTTTTATTTTTAAAGTTATAAATATATTGAAATTGCTATATAAGTGTGCATGTTTTAGGGTATGTGACATTTCAATACAGCGAAACAGTGTATAATGATTAGATCAAGGAATCAGCACATGCATCATGACATTCATTGCCATTTCTATATGTTGTAAACATCAAAACCCTCTCCACTGGTTTTCTTGAAACAATTAATTGTTGTCAAATCAAACATGGTGACACATATCTGTAATCCCAGCATTTGAGAGGTAGAGGCAGGAGGATTAGATTTAAGTGGTCTTGGTTACATAGTAAGTTCCACACCAGCCTGAGCTAAAAAAAAAAAAAAAAAAAAAAAAGAGGCAGCCAACCACAGTTAACCAATGCAATATCACAGCAGAAGCTATGCCTCCTGTCCAACCGTATCCTGTGCCTTTAGCCTCTCTCCATCCCCACCACCGTTTGCACCCAACCAATTTCTGCTCTCTACCTCTGATTAGTTACTTTTGTTTCCACATGTGAATGAAACTAACAAAATCATGTGGCATTCTCTTTTACATTATCACCCATCTTGCTGAAAATCGCATGGTTTTACTTTTTTTATGGTAGGGCAGTACTCCATAGTATATGGGCCATTTGTCTTATCATTCATCTTTTGATGGACACCTAAGTCAATCCAACATCTTGGCTACTGTGAATAATATTGCAATGAACTCCCCTCCTTCTTACTTTTCTATTTTTAACTTCATCAATCTATTGTGTCCATATTCCCCCATTACCCTTTCTTATGCCCTTCCCACTTATGCTGACCCTCTTCTTCTTGTCAACTAAGAGTTCCCTCCTACTTTCTTTTCTTTTGACATAGATCTGTGTAGGCATTCACAATGAAGTTACGGTGTATTCACAATTCCAATAGCCATGACAACTTTTTAAAAAATATTTTTGTTTGATTAACTAGTTTATTTATTTATTATGGGGAGGAAGGTTATCTATGTGTGAGCACACATGCCATGGAATATGTATGGAAGACAGAGGACAATTTGTCCTCTTTATTCATGCCAGGTAAGCATTCTTCTAAGTCACATGCTCACTCACACAAAAGGTTTTTTAAGTCCTAAAATGCCATCATGCCTAGAGTCTATACAATGAATAAACTTGGAATACAGTGAAGCTAGTAAAAATAACTTCCTGAGCTAATAGGGTACTTTTTGCTGTTACTACTTCCATGTAACCTATCTGAAAAAGAAAAAGCCGGGACCAGTGGCCCTTTTTGCAGCTAGAGAAGCAGAGACTCTGGCTTGCCTGAGACCCATTGGAAAACCCCAGCCAGGGCCTGCGGCATTGACTCAATCCTAACCTGCCCAGTTCCAGCTCTGGTCTTCAGCTCCTGTCCTGTGAGTTTAGCCATAATCAAATGGATTGTTTACAGAATGAAATGTCTGCTGAGACTCTTGTCACTGTGCCACTTCACTTGCATCTGCATCACAGTGCTGGATTGTAGGAATGATATCCTTGGGCACAACCAGCTATGTGCAGCTGGCTATTTGTCCAGCACCCATCATTAATGTTAGATGTAGGCAGGACATGCTGTGTTGTAAACCTTTCTCAGACTCCAATGTTTCCAGTACAAAGATCAAATCACAATGAAATGCATCCTCTGTTCCATATCAGCTCACCTCTCTAGAATCTTGTCTGGCAGGATCTTGCTAGGGACTGGCTGCAGATTCTCTAGATCTCTGTCACAAAGTGAGGCAAGGGGGATACCACTCCCCAGGAACTCCAACTACCCATTTACAATGGAGAACATGACCCAGAAATGTTTTAGCCAACTCTTTTAACCTCTTTCACTCAGCATTCATTTGAAGAAACACCACTCATTGTCGCCCCATTCCAGCATTTTGAGAGGCCCTAAGAGGCAACCCACACTGTGACCCTATGACTGATGGATGTGATAATTTCATTCCCAATATTATCCCCTAAGTTTTATTCTCTATATACTCAGCTTTCTGATATCTGAGGTTCTCTTTAGCTCCTAAAAACAAGCAATGTCAAGAGTCACTAGTATGGTACCAGTCAGTGCCAAAGCCAATAGGCACAAGCAGATTGAAAGTAAATAAACAATCAACATGAGCTCAAGATGGTGCTAGGAGTGGAGGTGTTGTACGTACAGTTCAAGAAGAACATGGGCTTAGTATTAGCAAGCCCTAGGTTCAATTCACTGCACATAAAACAAAACCAAAGTACCCAGTAGGTTTTGAAAACTTAGCAAGAAAAAAGGAATATAAAATACCTCATGAGTAGTTCTATATTGATGGTGTGTTAAAATGATAATCATCTGCAAACTCTAGGTCAAATGAAATGCATTATTAAAATGACTTCAGATGCTTCAGGGGGCGGTTTTAGTTTTAAATATATCTACTAGGATTTTTTTCAGTTTCAGAACAACTTTCATCAGCTGCTATTGGACAGTGCTGGTCTAGACAGCAGCTAATAAAAACTCTGGGATCTGCACTTCCACTCCATCTGCTGTCTGTATGCCAGGCAATTTTCTCTTTTTAGGTGTAATTTCCTTCCTTGTTGGTCCGTGGGGGAATCAAAGCACCTTATTTTGAGTAGAGACTGGGACCACGTAGATTAGCACAATTGCCACAGTTCTTGGTTTCCATTTTCCAGTGGGCCATGTCAGGCTCCCTAGTGTCACAGTTATGTTCTTTGAAACATTTCTTTGGTAGAATCATCACCAACCCAGACCTTGAAGAACCAGGTTCATATCTTAGCTTTGCTATGACCTGTTTGACTTGAGCAATCCATGTTAAAACAAGGCTCATGCTCCAGTATACTGTGGTCCTTGATGGTTTCCAGATCACACAGAAGCCATTAGCAAAGCATCAGACTCCAAGGGACATCTGACATAGTTCCACCATAAGGACAAGCCTCCCTGGTAATAGGACTGTTTGTTTTTTAACATTTTAATTTTTTTTTTAATTGTGTGGGTATGTGTGCATAAATGCAGGTGGTCACAAAGGTCAGAGGCATTAGAACTATATATACAGACACACACACACACATACACACACACACACACACACACACACACACACACACACACACACATATATATATATATACACTCTCCAGGAGCTGAATTTACAGGTAGTTGTTATAGTCCTGGGAACTGTACTCCAGCCTTCTGTAAGAGCAGTCTTCTGCACTCTAACTGCTAAACCATCTTTCCACCCCATTTAGCTTCATTTTTAAGACTTGTTTTTAGACAAAGTCTAACTAAGCAACCCATGCTGGTCTCTAACTTATGATCCTCCTGCCTCCACTCCTCAAACTGGATTACAAGTGTGCAATTACCAAACCCAGCTTCAATGGACCTTTGCTGCCTGAGGCTCTATGAGTACATAGCAAGAATGAGGATTCCCGAGACTTGGCAAATCAAGGAACCAACAACTGGTGTCTTGTCAGTACCCCAGGTCCTGAGGAAAGAAGAAGAAAAGTAAAAGGGTGGAAAGGGGGAAATGTGAATATTCCATATTATCTCAAAATAGAACTACCTATATCCTATCACAGGTACACCCTGCTTGGAGAACATTAGGAACTAAGATTTCTTAAATGAGGGCTGGAGAGATGGCTCAGCAGTTAAGAGCACTGGTTGCTTTTCTAGAGGTCCTGAGATCAATTCCCAGCAACTACATGGTGGCTCACAACCATCTGTAATGGGATTCGATGCCCTCTTTTGGTGTGTCTGAAGACAACTATAGTGTACTCATATACATAAAATAAATAAATAAATCTTTTTTAAAAAGATTTCTTAAACATACTATCATTGCTTTATAGCTCAGACAAATTATACTACTTTGTAGTATATGTTTTAAAAGCCTCAAATTGATACAGGTTACAACTTTGAAATACTATTCTGGGGGGCAGAGCAACCCCTGCCTGGGGCCACTATGAAGATACCCAAAGGCCTCAGGTGCCACTATGATGGCAAGTAAGTGGTGGAAAGTGGAATAAAAAGAAAAGAAGAATGGTGTGTGCACAATGTAGAAAGCAGAAACTGGATATTCAAGGGTAATGAGGAACAGCCTGATGTGCATTGCCTGCAATGCTACCTGAAGCCAAAGTGAGGTCCTGACCAGTGCTGCCACCTAGGGCCATGTCTGGGTCACCTAGGGCCACGTCTGGGTCCATGGCCCTACAGCAGAAGGGGAGGGTGTATTGATGTCTGTGGCCCAAGTTACCACCAAAGGCCAAACAGATATCTTAGGTCTAGATTGCTGCCTTGAGCCATGTTGATGTCCAAGGGCTGTGCAGAGCTGATTCCTTTCACTTGTGCATAGTGAGATAGCTGGCCCTAGGGCATGAGAGTGGGTGAGCCAGCCCTGCCCCTCACCAGCTGCAGAACTCAGAAGAGCAGGCCCTGCACCTCACCTAAGCAGCACAGTAGAGCTAGCCCTGATGGCAGTGGGTGCCGGAAACCTGGCCCCAAAGGCATAAGCAAAAGAAAGCTGTCAGGCTGAACAACTCAGCTTCCACCAAGGCCCAGATTCAGGTTTTTAAACTGGTCCACTCCAAAACCTACCTCACGGATAAACTGCTGGAGTGTGTAAAGGGCCTGGTCCTCCAGAACCAAAGCTGCAAGATCTCTACAACCTAGCAGAACAGGATATTCAAGGTGTCCTAGTAAGGGTCCAGTACTGATGGTGTAGCAGAAGCCAGAGGGCTTGAACCAGACCAATGACTCACTGCAAGAAAAGCTGTTTGGGCAAAAGGTTATACTGTGTGACACACCCTGATTCACAGTCGCTTCCATGGCAAGAGTTGTTTGTTTGTTTGTTTGTTTGTTTTCTTTTAAGGAGGAGGTTTCAAGAACAGAAGGTGGATATGAAGGGACAGGGAAATGAGTGGGATTGGGGAGGCATGATGTGAAATTCACAAAAAAAAAAAAAATGGGGAAAGGGGAAGTCATCTGAAATGTAAATAAGTAAAATATCCAATAAAAAATCAATAAAAAGCTTTTATTAATGCTATATAATTATAGCTCTGTCCCTAAATTTAAAAAAAAAAAAGATCTCAAAACAACCAAAAGCTAGGCAGCAAGTCAAGCCTCTCACCATCTTTGAGAGAACCCAAAGTGCATATCAACTTTACAGGACTCATCCAGGGCAACAATCATGCCTCACAAAGTCCTGCTGACTCATAAGGACATAGTTATCAGATGAGACACTCCTGTCTCAGAGTCTCTTAGGAAACATCAAAAAGCCGCCCAGGACCTCTGAACGACTTTGGGACTCTACTGACAACTCCCAAAAACTACCCTGAATAGTCTTTCCTACATCAGATGATAGAACTGAACCTAGAGGGAGAGGGCCTCAGTCAACTCACACTGGTGAAGCCCATGATTTAGAGGCAAGGCCCAGCTTTGGCTGGCAAAACAATGGTCCTGAGGGACAAGACAGATCCTAAGGGACAAAGTAGAGTGGGGTTATCACACTGGAAACAAGAGATAGGGAAATAAAGGCCAAGTTAGGGATGGACAGGGACTAAGAAGTAGGAGCTTAAAAGAGGCCACAATTTCCAGATTTGGGCAACAAGAGACTCTAATGAAACAACCTACTAGTCTCCACTGCATGTCCACAAAGCTCAATGACTAGTTGTTTGCTTCTCCATCAATACCTCATAGTGGGAGCATTCAGGCAGGCTTCTCAACCTGCTCCATAGATCATATGACCTGATGGTCTGAATCAAGAGTTGCAACAATGGAACACAAGCTTCCAAAGAGGCAGGAGTCCAAGAAGGGAGGTGGCCAATTACCACCACTAGGAATCAAAGCAGTCTGTCTGCCAACATGGAAGCTTTAGTACACTGACACCTGAGGCCAGACAGATTGCTCCTTGTAAAAAGGATGGCACCATAGGGTATGCTGATATCAAGCAGAGGCTTGCATACAGGTAGCAGTAATTGGCATCACCACAATGAGCAGGTGCTCGACACCTGAAGAGCAGAGGACAGGGCCAAAAGCTCAGGGCAGGGACTGCCAACCAATCAATTAGTAAGGAGAATTTGAGGCCAGTGGTCAGCCAGACCCAAAATATATGCTTGGGGGTGGCAGGGAGAAACAACTCCTTCCCAGTGAGTCATGAAGGCAAGATGTGCTGAGTCCCACAGAGGGGAGTTCAAGAGTGTTGTACCTGAGAGAAATAACCTGACCCACATGCAGGCAACCTGAGGCTACCAATCAGTTTGAATAGGGCAGAGCCTTTGTGCTGGGGCCAAATCTAGAGAAGGCTTGAGTGTGAAAAATAGCCTAGAAGTTCCATCCTGCAGGCAAGCAACAGGCACGGCATTATAGAAAGAAAATGGTTGGGCAGATCCTCAAAACAGATCTCCTCTCCCCTTTCTAGGAAGACATTCAAGAATATTTGCTTTTATTTTGTTAGAGAAATACATTTAACTGAACCCCTCTAATAACATAGGCAAACAGGAGTCCTTGGTTTTCTGTCTTAGATGTCTAAGTATGTCAGATAAATATGGAATGGTTATTTAGTGAGATAGAATGCTATAAAACCCAGGAGATACAAAAGCAGGGCTCTGTCTGAAAGATCATTAGCCACTCAAGAAACAAACAGCATTCAGAACAGTTTGCTTTCTTTACAGAAAGGGTCAATCAATCCACAGCCTCCTTAGGCAGAGTAACTGGATTACCTGTACTTTTAGGGATCCATTAAAAAAATATTGAAAGTGGGTTTTTAGTTTGTTTGTTTGTTTGTTTGTTTGTTTGTTTTGAGACAAGGTCTTGCTATATACCTTTGACTGGGACTAGCTATATGGACCAGGCTGACCTCCAGCTTAGAGATTGGCCTGCCTCTGCCTCCTCAGTACTGAGACTAAAGATAAGAGCCACCATACCCAGTCTATGAAATATTTTTCTTTCCAGAAAATCTGAAGGGAAGTTAACAAACTTTTTCTTTCTTTTCCTTTTTCCTTTCCTTCCTTTTTAAACATTAACTTATTCTTTGACAATTCCATATACATATCTAACACATTCTAGTCACACTCATCCTTCACCTTCTTATCTTCCTTCTACCAAGTACACATTACACTTTTATGTCTTTTATTTTATTTGCCCAAAGAATCAAAAATTAGGACTTAAACAAATACATCAGTGTATTCCCATCCTTCCTGAAGCTCCTATGATACTAGTAAAAGAATAAAACAGAAAGTGAGAATGTAATGTAGCTCAGTGGTAGAATATTTGCCTTATATAGATGAGGCCTTGGGTCTGACCCCCAGGACACACACACACACACACACACACACACACACACACACACACACACACCAGGCAAGGAGTAACCACGAGCCTTTCTATTTTTCTACCCTGCCTCTTTGTTCTAAGAATAACAACTCTGAGATTTAATTATTTAATACAATTCTTATGACCGTAAGCTTTAGCTTGTTTCTCAACTAGCCTATAACTTACATAACCTGTATATTCTAGTCTATGTCTGCCACATGGTTATTACCTCTCCTCAGTTTCATGTGCTGTCTCCTCCAAGCCCAGGATGAGATTTCTTGAACCTGATTCTTTCCCAGAACTCCTCCCCTGTGTCCCCAACTCTCTGTGACAGATGTCCCACCTTCTAATCCTGCCTCAGCTAATAGTCCATCAGCTTTTTATTGACACTTGATACTTTCACACAGTACATGGAGATTCTCTCCATAGCAGGATGTGGAGGAATATGTATGACCCTACAAAGGCAGGGGACCAGACAAAAGATAGCATATCAGAGCTGTCAGACCCATTTCTGTACAATGATAGACCACCTCTCCAATAGTAGGGATCAGCTTGGCTAGCCAGAGAAAACTGACATTCTTATATTCCTATAGGTAGCAAAGCCAGCAAGAAAATCCCCATTTTTGAGCTAGCTCTAATTATTCATCAGTGTGCAAATGCTCAGACAAAACCTGCTGAGAAAAGTAAATGTGACTTGTCACCCTACCAACTTTTTTGGGTTTTTTTTTTTTTTTTCGAGACAGAGTTTCTCTGTATAGTCCTGGCTGTCCTGGAACTCACCCTGTAGACCAGGCTGGCCTCGAACTCAGAAATCTGCCTGCCTCTGCCTCCCGAGTGCTGGGATTAAAGGCGTGCGCCACCACCGCCTGGCCACCCTACCAACTTTTAAGCCCTTTTCTTTCTTTACTAAAGTTGTTCCCTCTAGGGTAAAGGCCTCTAACACTGTGGGCAGAGAGCAGAACATCATAGATAAAGTTTCAACATGACCCGAATATGCATTCAAGGTTTTTTCCCCTCTGTCCTAGAAGTCAAAAGAGCCAGTGCATCAAGAACATTGGACTTGGACTGGAAAGATGGCTCAGAGGTTAAGAGCACTGACTGCTCTTCCAAAGGTCCTGAATTCAAGTCCCAGCAACCACATGGTGGCTCACAACCATCTATAATGGGATCTGATGCCCTCTTCTGGTGTGTCTGAAGACAGCTACAGTGTACTCATATACATAAAATAAATAAAATATTTAAAAGAAGAAGAAGGAGGAGGAGAAGAAGGAGAAGGAGGAGGAGGAGGAAGAAGAAGAGGAGGAGGGGGAGGAGGAGGAGGAGGAGGAGAAGGAGAAGAAGAAGAAGAAGAACAACAACAACAACATTGGACTTATCATCCCCTCTACCACAGGAATGTGGCAAGGTAACAACTTTTCCAGAAATAAAACAAATTTCGCACTTCCCCATGGCTGCATAGAAAGGGGTATGCTTCCCCAAGGAGAATGCTAGTCACAGTTCATGAAGACACAGGGTTATCACACAGACACACAGTCTTCCTTTCCTCAAAGGCTACTGTTGGCCTTACCCAAGTGAGTCAGTGAGCTTGGAGTTCAGAAAATAGTAGGTAGAATTTGCCCAGCATTCAAGAAGACTTGGGCTCAATCCCCAGCATTGCATACACTATGTATCTTGGTGCTGAGCCTGGGATAAAACACTGTCTAAAAAAAAAAAAAAAAGAATAAATAAATAAAAATAAAAACCCATTATTGTTCTTGGAGCTGCAGCCTTACACTCAACCCAGATGGTGCCTGCTCTTATTAAGGGATGTGAGAGCCCATTTGTCAAGGGGACAGAGAAACCTAACCCAGTAACTTTATTCCACAGACAAAAACCTTTTCAATACATAGCTTACACTACAAGAGGCATGACCTTGTCAACCTGTCATCAATGACAAATACCAGAGAACAATCCCACATACAATTGTCAGAAGTCTGCCAAGTTTTAGACACTCCAGACACCTTCAGAATGAAGAATCAACAGGTAGAGATAATAGAACAGTTATTTTAGAAGGAAATGCCAATAAGTGCCCCACAGAAGCCAGGACATGAAAGTAAACACCTGGAATCCTGTTTGGGTCTCCCTCAAGAAGCTTCTCTTTCAAAATCCATATGCAGCACACACTCAACATCTGTCACTGTTTAGCTCTTTTTTTTTTTCTTGTCAAGGTCAGATATCTCAAAGAGAAATGTGTGCTTTGTATTTCTGTGGCCGTGACAGTGGGCCCAATTCATCTGGACTCTCCATGTGCTCACCAGGTAAATATTATAGCCTGTCTCCATCCTTGGAAGTGTCTAAGCAGACCTAGTCTCCAGCTAGCCAGCTGCTAAAGACCAATCAAAATTTTCTTCAAACCAAGCACCCAGGGCTTTTAAATGCAGGCCTTACTACTTGAAGAAACCTCACAAGGATTGAAGGGGATGCTGTTTAAAAACAAGAAGCAACTTTAGAGCTCAGCCACCTTCCCACTACTACACAAATTCCAAACCAGCACTGAAAACCAAGTAGTCAAGGGAGACAAAGCCTGGAGAAATGAGTCCTGTCCTGTAGTCAATTATGCTCCATTCACACCTGTGCCCTGAGGGTGCCAATGCTGGTTCTTTGGGAAGGCTAGAGAACTAAAGGCTAACACTCTGCCCCAAAATCCACTATACGTGGAGTGACCCACCGTACATGAACTTATTCAAAATCCTTTGAGAAAAGCTCTGTGCATCTCCCGACTTCACCTCCTAAAACACCTGACTCAATATACTAAGGTAGGCAATAGACTTCTGCAAAGTAATTCCATTTGGAAGGGACCAAGTTTAAATCTCCTTTATATGGGTAACATCAACCATGACTTCCAAACATGACCAGCCTCGGAACAGATACTGGGATACATCTCAAAATTAGTCCTTTTGCACTTGAAATAGAGCCACCATGGCCCCCATTCAGGAAACCTACAGATTCCCCCTCTCCAATTTAGTCTCTCAAAAAGTAAAGCCACTTCCAGCCTAACTCTGTTCATATTCTGGGCATGGGGAATATAACAATGGTACCAAAGGAAATTCTAGAAAGATTAAAACAAACAACCCAAAAATTAATTTGAAGGTCATATGAGAGGGACCATTATATTCCTGTCATTATCATGAAGCTCTATCTAGTCAGCTTGAGGCCTTCTGATGAGCAGGCCTTCCTGGGTCTATACATAGGACTATAAAAGACATACAGAATCTTACATATGGGACAAGATCACCTGTCTGTAATTAGTCTTCTGTCCCTCTAGATTCTGAAGCATCCAGTGTTTTGCTCATCACAGAGGCAGCATTTACCATAGTGATCTGTGTTCATTAACACCTCACAGACAACGGTGCAGGTAATTCTCTTAGCTGTTTAGAGAAGAGGGCTCTCGTGTCTCAGATTCATGTCTAAGAAATGTCCTAGGAAATTAAGTATCCAGTCTTAGCTCAAAAAGATAGAAGGACCCAGGCATGGTGACACACACACCTCGAATTCCAGCACTTTGAAAGCCGAGTAGGTCTGAGGCCATCCTGGTCTACAGAGTTAGTTCCAGAATAGCCAAGGCCACACAAAGAAATCCTATATCAAAAACAAACAAACAAACAAACAGACAGACAGACAAATAAAGTTAGAGCTTAAGCCTGTGTGAAAACCCAGGTCTGTCTCATTTGGAATCTGTGCCCTTGGCTACTGCCATGTTGAGCAAGCACAGAGCCCCATGTGAAGGAAAGTCCAAACATTTGGAACCATTTTGGATGAATGGGACAACACTACTATATCCATACAGATCAAACCAGTCTATGAGGTTATGCCCAGGTTCCATTCTAAGTCAAGTGGGTCCTCAGGAAAGTCCTTCTAAGCAAAATTACTGAGATATACGACGCAGACAAAGCTCAATAGATAATGAAGGACAGGCTCATGCCAAATTATTTCCAAAGATCATCTTTGGCTTCATAGCAATCAAAATCATCAAGAATATTCATTGGATGAGAAACTTCTACAAAGTCCCAGAGCTTATAAAGTACTGGGACTCAGACCTGAACTCTTGAAAGTCAAATCCAGAGTTTATAAGCTCTAATTCATCATAACCTAGGACTGAAGCCTCTTTTTTCCCCGGGCTAATCAGAGGCTAGTCACCCCACTGCTGCTGTAGCTGGCAACAGAAGCCCTCACACCCAGCTCAAGACTCATGGTATGAGTCACCAACAAAGCTCTAGACTATCTAAGGTCTTCAAGTTCAAGGAATAAATGACTCAGTGCAGCTACCTATTGAGGGCTCCAGATTTCTCTTTGTCAAGTATACAGATCTGTATATGTTAAATGTCTGTTTACTAAAGCAAAACAAAAAAGCCAGAGCAGGCAAACAAAATCTGTAGGAAACACATTGTCTCAGGCATCTCTGGGGTTCACATACAATAGAAGAGAAAAGGCCTCAGAGAGTTCTGCACAAGAAACTACCCTAGAGTTCCCAAACCTACCAAACATACTATATCTCAGAACAGAAAGGATGAAAGACTCCAGGACACTGTGCAAGTGCCTGCTGGAGCTCCAGGCTTCAACTGACGAATGCCGTAAAGGGCGTGGAGGATGTAGCTGTACATGTGTGGACAAGGTGGGGTTTCCTGCAAATACTCCATCCCTCTCACCCTGGCGCCTTCCCAGATCCTTAGTGCTATCTGGCCCTGACGGTGTAGCTTACGGAAGTGTCTGTCTACGATTTAGGTGGGTCTTATTATTACTATTAACAAAGATAATATTATGACTAATAATAACACTGGTTACATTTCAAGGGATTTTGCCCTCTCCTTCATCCTGGCTCTCTTGAGGCACAAGAGTTCAAATTCCACAGTTGTGCTCCACTGGAGGCTCAACATGACAGTTCACTCAAATACAGATGTAATTTCCAGAGATTTCTTAAGAGCTCAAGAGGCTTTAAAAAAAAAAAAAAACTATGCCAATCACACCACTGTTTAAGCTGCTGAACGGAAAAGGCCTATTGTTTTACTTAAGCCACCCTTAACCTCACACTTGCCCCAAGAAACTAATGAAATCTCTTAAGAGACCCAAGCCAACCAATTCATATATCAGAATACCTGGCATTTGAAGATCTTCAGAAAAGAAGGCTGTGAGCAGTGTGAAGTAAGCCACACCCAGCAGTGAACCCAGCTTACTTGAAAACTGGGGAATTAGTGGGAAGAAGCAAACAAGCAAGTACTAAAGGGAATATACCATGTGGAATTGACTATTGGACAAGAAGGCAGAATAGAGGCTGGGATACTCAGCACACCAGTGTAATTGTCCTGAAAGGGGATGTTTGTGTCAACCCCTGCAGGTCAGTAAGCAATCAAATGGCAAGGGGGTGGGGGTGTTTTGAGCACATTCAAAGAATTCAAAGGCTAATGGCAGGAACAGAGAAGCCAGGAGCCTAGCCTAAGTAAGGCTGACCTAGGGTAGCAGGTAGTCAATAACTCAGGCTAGAGAAAGAGATCTAGAGAGCAGAATTGGCAGTTCCTGTTAGCCTGACAGCTTTTCCAGAATTAAAAGCATAATGCCATCTGAACAGGGCTAGCCTATGAGAAGCTTCTAGAATAGCAGCTCATGACAAGGCTGAACACATGTGTCACTACACCAACTCAGGAATCCTGGCACTTATGTTAAGGGCTCAAGACACTCTCAGGAAACCACTTCCCTGGGGACAGTAGCTCTGGCCACCCACCTGTATCCATTCTTCCCTCCCACAGGAAACTGAACCATTATTGTTTGTTGTTCTGTAAGTAACTCTAATTGTGAGAGAAGAGGCCACATGCATTTACACCTCAATAATGGGAAGCATATGTCAAGTCATCTAATTTCCTGCAAAAATTCCCCCTATGATAGAACAAATACTGCTGACAAAAAAAAAATACATGGAGGCACACAGGGGTGCAGAACAGGCATAAAAGTGAGACTATAAGGAACAAAGACTGAGAGAATGCCACATATCTTTGCCACCTTGACACATCCCCACAGGTCCAAAACTTTGCACGGTCTCAGAGAGGCCACTCAATTGGAATCAGTACTGCAAAGAAATTTTAGCTTCTCCCTCAGGTCTGCAAAATCAAGTCAGCTGTGAATAAAAATGAGGACATGATCACTCCTGGGTATAGTTGAGGAAAAGGTTTTTATTATAGGTATGAGAAAGAGAACAGCCTGAAACATCTAGAAGACTCAGACAGAACATAGCCAGCAGAACAGACTGAAAATGAGAAGAGGTGGATGAGTGAGAGAGGAAGAAAAAAAAAGAGGGAGACAAAAGACCAAGAAGGCAGAGAACCAAGAAAGCATGTGCCTAGATTATATAGAAATCAGAAGCTGAGGGAAAGTAATGGAAGCTCAGGGGCTGGAGAGGTTTAGAGTAGGAGGCAGAGGTAAAGAGTGTTGAAAGGAGCCAGGACTCTATAATAGGTATTTTCAGAACCACTATCTGCATTTCAGTGAGTCATATGTCCCAGTTTTTTGGGACCTACGAGGCCTCAATTCCTCCTGAGGCCACCTGAAGCAGCACCTCAGGTTTTTTGTTTAGTTTTGTTTGATGTTGGTTTGTTTTGGGGACAGGGTTTCTTGTAGCCCACATAGGCCTCTGGTGATTTGAATGGAAATGACTCCCATATGCTCAAAGGAAGTGACACTATTAGGAGGTGTGGCCTTGTTGGAGGAAGTATGTCACTGGGAGTGAGTAGGCTTTGGGGTTTCAGAAGCTCAAGCCAGGCCTAGTCGCGCTGTTCCTTCTCGCTGCCTGCTGACCTGGATGTAGAACTCTCAGCTACTTCCAGCACCATATCTGCCTGCATACCTCCCCCATGCTTCCTACCATGATGCTTTTTCTTTATAAGATTTGCTGTGGTCATGGTGTCCCTTCACAGCAATAAAACCCTAAGACAGTCCAATTCACTATACAGCTGGAAATGACTTTGAACTCCTAATCCTCCTGCCTCCACCTTCTAGGTACTAGCATTATAGGTGAGGACCATCATGCCCCAGATGATACCTCAGGTTTAGGATCTGGCTGGGTAATGGGTTGAGAAGTATGAGTGGCTGAGCAGGTGGGAGCCCCAATCAACTCATTGCTTTCAAATACTCTCAAAGGTCATATAATCTGACCCCTTCATTTCTTGGAAAACATTACAGACAGTAGTCACTCAGTCTATTTGCTGCAGAACCAAGACTAAACCAGCTCCTGTGAGTAAGGCTGGACCGAGCATAGGAATCACTCACCTGGCCATGAGAAAAACCCTAAGGTACAGCCTATCCTGCAGCTATAGTATAGCTCCAGCCCCTAGCCTGATACACTGCATCTATGCCTCATAGCATCTCCCCAGCCCTCAGCACTTTCATCATCTCATCCCACCACATCTACAGCCTGTGGGAGAATAGCTGTTACCCCATCAAGCAAGCTGTGTAGGCTTCTCTCAGTCTATTCAGACTCCACCTTCCCTGACTCCTGCCCCAGCTGTAAGGCCAGAAATATAGTGCATTGCCCTGGCCAACTCTCCTGATTTACTCTTTAACTTCCTCACCCTGAAAAACATGCAAGTCATGAAAGGGAAGGAAAAGCTCACTGGAGATTGGAAGGGCACTCCTTCAAAAAAACAACCACCATTGTTTTTAACAAAGAGGGGAAAAAACAGGCAGCTTGTGAATCAGGCCTTGTGTAATCCCAGCACTTGGGAGATGAAGAGGATCAGGAATCCAAAGTCATCCTTTGCAGTATACAAGGGCCAGCCTGAGTTACATGAAATCATGTTTTAACCTACACCCCCAGGGCCCCCAAAAAGGAATTAGACTGTTTGGAGCCACACAACATCCTCAAATAAACTTCCCTAAAACAGAGTTGTACACTCTCCGGGTGGTCTGAATCTCACTGAGGGGCAAGAAATCCTTAAAGGACCTCAAAATTGTATCTGCTAGAGATACAACTATCTGATGGACCAGGGGCCCCACACTTGTAACACAGCAGAACCCAGGCACTCCAACGGTGGTATTGGTCACCTCTCAGCTGCCTGAGTCACCAGTGCTGCCCTGACAAAGCTCCACAGTCATGGACTTTAAAGAACAGGAAGTTGTGGCTCACAACCCTAGAGGCTGCAATCCAAGGTCAAGGGTTAAGGACACACAGCAGCTGGCCATCTTTTCCATGATGGGGAAAGTTGGGTGGGTGGGAAAGAGGCCAATATTTCAGAGAAGCAGAGCCAGGAGGTCTCAGAAGAGGGAGGGGAAAACAGAGAAAATCGATGTCACCACTAGCCCCACCCACAACTAAGCAGGAGCCAAACTCCCTAGAGTTGTTTGTTTATTGAAGCCAGCTGGAGTTGAGTTTCTGTCACTTCTACCCTACCTAATGGCAGTCATCTTGCTGGACTTGAGGAAAATCAGGCTGTGAATTGACACAGAAACAAGATGCAGGTGCTCATGGTGAGTACAGGAGGCAGCATGAAAGCAACTCATTGTGACAGCATTACAGAGGCTCCGCAGGCGTGTCAATTTTGAGAGTAATGCTATGAGCCTCTCTCCATGACTTAACTCCCTCCTGCCATCTGTCTTTTCTTTCACAATGGCCATGAAGAAAAAGGAAAAGACCCACAGTAATTCATCCATTTGATTAAAAATTTGGAGAGAGTTAGGAAGAAAAGAGCCTGATCCAAGAGCTTTAACATCCTCCTTGACTTAAGGGCAATTAAACCTTTAAGTTAGAAAAGCTGACCCACTTGGGAGGCAGAGGCAGGTGGATTTCTGAGTTTGAGGCCAGCCTGGTCTACAGAGTGAGTTCCAGGACAGCCAGGACTACACAGAGAAACCTTGTCTCGAAAAAACAAAAAAAGAAAAAAGGAAAAAAAAAAAAAGAAAAGCTGACCCAAGCCTTGGTAGCACATTACATGTAGAGTGGAAAATCTAGCATTCAAGAGTGAAACTGCCTCAAAAAAAATTTTTTTGAAGAACTATATATCTTTATTTCCCTAGCTGGTAAATCTATCAAAATTCAGTTCCTTGGTGCCATATTCCAAATATCAGTAATTATAGATACCTAGTGGTTGCTTCCATAACAATCAGGGTGGACACAGAACATTTTGTCAAAGCTTCCTAGTCCAGCCAATGGTCCATTATGGCTACAGGTGACATCAACTGAGGGCTCTGCCAAGAGCGAGAACTATCATCCACTGATTTCTCCCTTAAGAAAAGTCATGGGAACCCGGGCGGTGATGGCGCACGCCTTTAATCCCAGCACTTGGGAGGCAGAGGCAGGCAGATTTCTGAGTTCGAGGCCAGCCTGGTCTACAGAGTGAGTTCCAGGACAGCCAGGGCTACACAGAGAAACCCTGTCTCAAAAAACCAAAAAAAAAAAAAGAAAAGAAAAGTCATGGGAAACAATCAATTGGGGTAACAGGGGGAGCATGGGATGAGACACATAAGTAGAAATGATGAGAAAGTGCCACCAGTAGACAGAGCCACAATGAAAGAGGAAACTTGGGAAACAGCAGGTGAAGGGAACCATCCAGTACATGGGGAAAGGGCCTATCCTGCCACATCTGAGTCAGACTAGCAAACACCTTTCAACCATGACTGGTTGACAAAGTCACCCCTCCCTTACACAGGTGTGCCAGGGAATGAATGACACCCCCACAGCAGCCTTAGCTAACAATGGGTCTGGTTTCCACAGACCCAAATCCATGGGCCCTAGGTTGGGAGAAGACTCTGAGGTCATTTCTTGGTTCCCAGAAAAATAAAGTGACAGTTACGCAAAAGGTTAGCAAATCTGATTATACCCTCTTTACTAGAATCCTTTCTTCTGTGACTCTCCACTGCCCTTCTGTATTTCCTGGGATGGTGCCTCCAAATACAGCACTTACATACAAATTATAATCTCTGAGTCCCCATCTAGGAAACCCAAACTAAAACAGGTATGGTAGGCAGAATGCATCTGTGTACTTGCAATTAAAATAACCAAATACAAGTTGGTTCTGCTCAGTTTTGGGAACAGGAAGATTAAAAAAGATATATTTCATACATCGCTGACAGGTATGCAGACTGTACCACTCCTAAAGAAACAGCTTGAAAAGTTCCTTCCAAAGTTAAACATCCACCTACTAACTGATCAAGCAACCTACTCCTGGGTATTTACCCAGTTGAAATGTTTGCAATGTTTGTAACAGTTTTATTCATAATCATCAAAAAGTTGGAAACAATCCAAATGTCTTTCAACTGGAAACTCATTTTAAAAATGAGATTTTAAAAAAACAAATGAACAGTGGATTAGCACTCAGAATCCAAAAGGAGCCAGCACAGGAACATGAGCCATCTTTAAATGTTGTGTGGGTGAAAGAAAGCAAACTTAAGACATGGTCAACAAAAGGGAAACCAAGTCTGGTATTAGAAACCTAGCTACCTACTCAATGCTAGTGAAATCATGATTATTGAAGGAATATCTACAACCTCTCATTTACTAAACTAGTATAATCCCTATCAACAATCTATAAACATTTGTCCTTTTTTTGAGACAGGGTTTCTCTGTATAGTCCTGGCTGTCCTGGAACTCACTCTGTAGACCAGGCTGGCCTCAAACTCAGAAATCCACCTGCCTCTGCCTCCCAAGTGCTGGGATTAAAGGCGTGCGCCACCACCACCCAGCAACCTTTGTACTTATATACACAGATAACTGTAGTCTTCACCTCTCTTTAAAGAAACTATTTGTAACAGAGATCATTACAGAAAACCACAACCAATCAAAAAGCAGGGTTGTGAAGACATATCCCAATGCATACATCTACAAAACATTTCTACACCTAAAGCTCAGGGAACATTGGAGAGGGGTGGTAGAAAGATTGTTAAGAGACAGAGGATGAGGGAGCTTGCTGTATGATTGTGTCTTCTAGTAACAGAAGCTACACCCAGAAAGTCTCACCAACAAGACTGCTCAAACATGAGCTGAACAAGAATGACACCAATGGACATGCCAAATTGGACATGGGAGAGCCTGTAAGTCCTTAACCCTACATAAAGAACTTCAGACAACTGAGGAAACCTGGATGCAAGAGAAGTAGTCTTTCCCAGAGAAGAGTATACCAATTGGTTATTCATTGCCAAATGATCAGTCCTGAAAACATACATACAACTAAGTAATACATACATACAGACTGAACAGGCTATATTAGGAATATATGAGTATACATAAGTACTTGTAATAAGTAAAAAAAGAGGCCATGAATTTGAAAGAGAGCAAGGAGAGATTTGGAAGGATGAAAGAGAAGGAAGAAATGTAACTATATTATAATCTTTTTTTTTGTTTTTTTTTTGTTTATTTGTTTTGTTTGTTTTTTGTTTTTGTTTTTGTTTTGTTTTTTGATTTTTTTTTGAGACAGGGTTTCTCTGTGTAGCTCTGGCTGTCCTGGAACTCACTCTGTAGACCAGGCTGGCCTCGAACTCAGGAATCTGCCTGCCTCTGCCTCCCAAGTGTTGGGATTAAAGGCGTGCGCCACCACCGCCCGGCTATTATAATCTTAAAAATAAATTTACAAAAGCTATTTAGCACATAGTTTGTAATACCAGCACTCAGGAGATAGAAACAGAAGGGTCAGAAGTTCAAAGCCATCCTCAGCTAGGTAGAGAGTTCAAGGCCTTTCTGGGCTCCCTGAGACCGTACCTCAAAAAACAAAACGTAACTATCTAAACACATCACAATATATGATCTGCAAAGGAAAGGTGGACAGAGGAGATCAACCTTTCTTGGACATCAAGAGATGACTGAAGATCATGACCTTAAATGAATCATAGTCTCCTGCTCCCTCAGTTTCTCCTTTCTTTACAATGGGCTAACTGGCCACAAGGACCCTTGGGACTTTCCAACTCAAGACACTAGGTGACTGTGAAAGTAGTTCTCCAAGTCACTGAGAATTACAGGAGAGTCATTTCAGCACATGTACTTCATCCTCTCCTACCATGGTTTGGTCTGAGTTAAAGGAAGCTGGAAAGAACTCACTGCTCAGTTAATGAAGCCATAAGATTTTCTATTAGATGACTAGCTTCCTGTACTTTCTACTTTTTCCAGAAAGCCCTATAAAGGGTCCATGTTTATATCTACCTGGAAATTACTGTACCCTTGAAAATGCATGTGTACCTACCTATACTCACAAGACAAAGAACCACCAGGAATTCAAAACACCCAGCATCTGAGAATCCCTTTCCACAGAAGACTCCCAGAGGCTTCTGGGAGATGCTGCATTTTTCTCAACCACAACCCTAGCTGACCCTCATCAATGCTCCCAAGTCAGGAACCAGGAACTGAAAGTGCAGCATCAAGTCCACATTCCTGCTTCTTTCTAGGACACTTCTGGTTGTTAATCAGGAAAAGGATAAAGTGAAATAACTTCACTGAAAGAAGGCCTGGGCAACAAGGAATCAAAGTACAAAAATCCATCAACTGCTGATGCCTCCTGAACATCAGTTGAGGCAGTAAGCCTCCACCCCCACCAAAGACCCTGTCCCAATCATTCCCTTTACAAAGTATGGTCTCTAGAGAAGTTTTGTGGTATACTTGTGTGGTTGTGTGTATGCATATATGTGTGTATATGTGTTTGTGTGTAAGTGAACTACATGCACAGGCATTTAGAGATGGAGACCTCTCTACCTTATTTTTGAGACAGGGTCTCTTAATTAAACCTGGAACTCATCAACTGACTAGGCTAGTTGGCCAATTAACTCTAGGAATCTGCCTGTCTCTTCCCTTCCAGCACTGCAGTTACAGACCCATGCCACCAGGCTTTACATGAGTGCTGGAGATCCAAACTCATGACTTTTTGATGATGTAGAAAGTACTTTACTGACTAAACAATCTTCTCAGCTCCTCTAGGACAGTCTTGCTACCCACATATCTGTCATACAATCTAGCCTGGTAGATCACTGGCTGCCTCCCCTCTCACACAATATGATGTACTTCATTCTGCCAAACCAGAGTCCTAGGCACAGCTGCCCAGATAAGGTGAGAATGAAGAAGAAAAAAAAAAAGACCAACACTCATGGGAGGGCTGTGGATTGGAAATGCACAAGCCATGACAGGGCACAAATTCAAAACTACCAAAATCTAAGCCAAAGGTTCTAGACTCCCACCCTGAGTGATTTTGCCTCCAAGAGACATTTGGCAGTATTTGCAGTCAGTTTGGGCTGTAATAATGAAAATGATGTTCCTGGAATCTAGTGAGTAAGACCAGTGGTGTCAATAAACACTCTACAATACAAAAATTAAAGAATTCCACAGTCCCAAACAGCAACAGTGCCAATGTTAACACAGGCTTCAAAGGTGTCTGTCTTTTGGAAGTTTTTTTTCCTTTCTTTCGTTTCCTCAGACACGTTTCATCATTACTCTGTAGGATATAGCAAGAAAATAACATGGCAGTACAACAATCACAACTGCAGAGAAATACTTAAGACCTAATGGAGCACTAGTTTTTCCTGTTATGGTGACTTAGTGACTGGTCCGTAAAAGGAAATGTACACCACTTGAAAAACAGATAACCATACAAACAGGCTTAGGCTGACATTCCAAGGGTGTCCTTAATAACTGAGGGAACCCAGAATGGCCATGATGCCATCAACACACAGCCCCACTTTGAGTGTGCAGAATGTAGTCTGCTTTTTGTTTTAATGTGGTTTTAATCAGGGAATCATGATACATTCATTGTTCCTCCAGGAAATTTTGTCAAATGTTTTGCATTCCTCAGACAGAACTATTGTCTATGCAAATTAAGAATCTAAGTTTTAAAAATTCAGACTGGGCAAGTAACATTTTCTTGTTTTCTTAACATCATCATGAAAAAAAAAAAAAGACAAAGAGGAGGAAAGAATGCAAATGTTCTTCTCTGAAAGTACACACAAACCCAGAAACATTTTCCCCTCCTGCCCAAGGTCAAGAATGTAGGGGAAATTTGTTTTGTAGACATGCCAATAGAGCATGAGAAGGTCTGTTGAGAAGGCCTAGGACAGGGTATAGGGACAAACCTAAGAATAGCCTTTTCCCTCAAGAAGGGTTATCTATTAGGACAGCATCATTCTCAGCATGACTGGGCAGCACAGACTATGACACAGGGGATCCAGAAAACACAGCAACATGAACCATTCCAAATCCTCTTGACTCAGAACCAGAGGAAGGAACTAAGCCACACCCTCTGACATTCACTTCTGCTTTTTCACATGGCTCGACCCAGTTATCAAGATGTGATTTGGAAACTATGCAGATGGAAAATGTAGCATGTCTGACACCTCCTTCAACCTTTCTGGAAGCAGGGTGGGTGGAGTAGAAAGCACCACAGCCCTCTCCACACACCCAGCTTTTGGATTTGCCTTCCAGACATCGATGGAGCTCATTACTCTGAACTTCTCAGTTTCTTCATCTGTAAATGTTTTTAAGATTGCAGGGCCTAAGCAGAGATCTTCTCTCAACAAAAAGAGGAGCAAGTTCTGGCTAGATGAAAGCACTTTCAGGAGATTAATCTGACGAGGTCTGGGAATGAGGTTCTGAGGGGAACTATGGCCTTGAAAAGTCAGGTAAGAGGTACAGATCCATCTCTGAAACAGATCTGTGGAAGGGGGTCTGCAGGACCTACCAAGATGTCATTTACTAACAGGGTTGCTTCCAGGTGTCGGTGATGAGCATGTTTGACAATAATCTGAAGAAGAGAAAAATGAATCCTAGTGTTCAGCTCACTCTCTCTATTTTATACACTCCACAATCCCAACCATGGAAATGTTTCTAATTACCATGAGCAAGTATTTCCAAATACAACTAAGACAATCCTCCATAGGCATACCCAGAGCCCCATCTCCCAGGTGATTCTAGCTTCTGTCAAGTTGACAATTAACACTAAATTATAAGCACTAACTTGCCCTATGGCAGGGGTCAGCAAATGTTCTCTGCAATAAACCAGATGGTAAAGGTTGGCCATGTGGCCTCTATACTGATCAATCAACCCTTCTGCATCTCACAGACAACATATCAACAAGTAAATGTGACTCTGGCCCAACAAACTGTACTTACAGTGATAAATTCTGAATTTCATGCATAGAAAACTATTTATCTTTAATCGGTTTTTCTGTTATTACAACCATTTAAAAATCAATAAATCATTCTCAATTTGCAGGGTATACAAAAACATAAGGAGAATGGACCTGGCCAGAAGGGCTAGTGTGCCAATCTCTGCTCAGCTCATTCACTGGAAGTCCTGCTTCAAAGCCAGGCAGTCCAAGCATTAGTACATTAACCATTTTTTTTGCTATCATTAATTCATCTAATCAGAAAAAAAAAGAATAAGAGACTGACAGCAGATATAGCTAGAGATGTGAGGCAGTGATGGTTTGAATCTGAAATGCCCCAACTCAGGTGGGTGTATGCTTTGAATGCTTGTCCTACAGTGGTGGCACTGTTTTGGTAGAGTGTAGTGGTGGGATATAACTGGAAGGTCAATAAATTGTATAAAAAGAATCTATTTTCAATTTTTAAAAATGTAAATAAATAAATGAATAAACTGACAGTGAAAATAAAAGTACTATGGTCACAGAGATTTCAAAGTAATATGATGGTAGAACACTCAACTAGCATGCTAGCATGTGACAGACCTCAGTTTGATCTCTAGTGAAAGAGGAAAGAAAAAGAGGATGGGGGAGGGGTGAAAATGGGAAGGAAGGAAATGGTTTAATCAATTATGAATAGAATGTACACATATGCAGATATGAGGGAGCTCTGCACATTTATGTGAAAAAAGCAAGTTTGTGATCAATATACATGTCAGGATCCTGTTTATATTTTTAAAAATAAAGATAGAGCTGAGAACCTTGCTTAGAAAAAAGGAATTCCTTGACGTATCTGAGGCTCTGATACCCACCCAGTATTGCATACTTGCATGAATGAATGAATGAATGAATGAATGAATGAACACTCCCTGTGTGTTGTGCATGTATACAGTACACATGTTCTCACATATTTAAACATTCACTATTTGGAAAAAGGCCTTCAAGGCATACCACTAAACTACAGCAGCCACAGAGAACAGGGGCCTGCATGTATGCTTAGATGCAATCCTAAGTCTCATGACTTTTCTATCTCAAATGCATCCTTTTACATAGCAAGAGAGAAAAAAATAGTGTTTCTAGCCATAAAACCAAATTTAGGAATATATTTGAAGCACTCTGAGCCCTTTGGCATATACCCCAACCTGAACAAAAACTGGTTACAATTAATTACACAGGACAAAGACATTCTTCCCAGAGGGAAAAACAAACAGAAGCAGTATAACAAGAAGTGAACACAGCTAAAACTCTTATCTTCAGTAATTTTTAATTGCACTACATGTGATCCAGCTTTCTGGGAGACACACCAATCTTCAAGCAAAAGGTCATTAGTGTTAAAAACAGCCAAAGTGTTCATCTGGGGTTTGATAGTTTAGGCAAAATCATCTCCACTACATAAACTCTCATTTTTGGAAATTACTTTGGTTTGTTCCCCCAGGCACAAGCAAGGATCACTGGGAGGAAAGTCATCCCTGTGGAAATGAAATTTTCTTCAGTGCCAATTTTTAAATCAAGCCTTCAGGTCCTTGTATGTTGTAAGATTCACACACTCACATTTTTTGTTTGTTTGTTTTGTATGGAAGAGCACATTCCTTCTCCCCAAGCTGACCAGGTTTGCCATTTTCCATTGCGCTTATTAAATGCATCTTATTCAAATGGAATGTTCTCAGAGTTTCCACCCTTCCTGGGCCTAGAGTTGGATGACTTAGGATGGTTACATAGATCCCCAAGCTTCAGGGTGCCTCAATATATACTTAATTACAGCTGCAGAAAATGCAATGTTATATTTAGTTATGAAAATTTCACACTATAGGTCACAACATTTAAGAGGGTAGATCGGGTAGATCTCACTGTTTAAAACTCACACTCTCTTTTCTCTCTCTCCCTCTTTTCTCTCTCTATATATATATACACATATATGCAAAATAAACTTTATAACAGGATATTCTTTTATGGGGAAATGGTTGCAAGGAAAAAAAAAAACTGAGTCTGATTCCTGAAACTCACCTAAAAAGCCAGGCATTGGAAGTACATGCTTATAATCACAGTGCTGAGAAGGCTGAGACTAGTGGATCTGGTGTTTGCTCACCAGCAGAGCCTAGCCTAATCCATGAGCCCCTATTAGCAAGAGACTGTCTCAGAACACAAGCTGAATGACACCTGAGGTTACATATACACACAGGCAGGACTAGCACCCAGATCTGACCTGGGGGTGGGAGATAAGTCTACTTAACAGGCACCTAGGGGTTGTGGACCAGCCTTTTCTCTGGGCCGACAGCAATAGGAGCTAACAGGAGGCCAAGTCTAAGGGTGTTAAAATGCATCCCTTCTCAGGGAACTCTCTAAACCCTCCCATTAAGAACTGTGAGGGCGCTTCTTCTTCGGGAAAACACCAAATGGCGGATGACGCCGGTGCAGCGGGAGGACCCGGAGGACCCGGGGGCCCAGGATTAGGAGGCCGCGGTGGCTTCCGTGGAGGATTCGGCAGCGGTCTTAGGGGCCGCGGTCGTGGTCGAGGCCGTGGCCGTGGTCGAGGCCGCGGGGCTCGTGGAGGAAAAGCTGAAGACAAGGAGTGGATCCCCGTCACCAAACTGGGCCGCCTGGTTAAGGACATGAAGATCAAGTCCTTGGAGGAGATCTACTTGTTCTCCCTGCCCATTAAGGAATCTGAGATCATTGATTTTTTCCTGGGTGCATCCCTAAAGGATGAGGTTCTGAAGATTATGCCAGTGCAGAAGCAGACTCGGGCTGGCCAGCGGACCAGGTTCAAGGCTTTTGTCGCTATTGGGGACTACAATGGTCACGTTGGTCTTGGTGTCAAGTGCTCCAAGGAAGTTGCCACTGCCATCCGAGGGGCCATCATCTTGGCCAAGCTCTCCATTGTCCCTGTGCGGAGAGGCTACTGGGGGAACAAGATTGGCAAGCCCCACACTGTTCCGTGCAAGGTGACAGGCCGCTGTGGCTCTGTGCTGGTGCGTCTCATCCCTGCCCCCAGAGGCACTGGAATTGTCTCTGCTCCTGTGCCCAAGAAGCTCCTGATGATGGCCGGCATAGACAACTGCTATACTTCAGCCAGGGGCTGCACTGCCACCCTGGGTAACTTTGCCAAGGCCACCTTCGATGCCATCTCCAAGACCTACAGCTACCTGACCCCCGACCTCTGGAAAGAGACTGTGTTCACCAAGTCTCCTTATCAGGAATTCACTGACCATCTTGTGAAGACCCACACCAGAGTCTCTGTTCAGAGGACTCAGGCTCCAGCTGTGGCTACCACATAAGGGTTTTTACAAAAGAAAAATAAATGAATTAAGTCTGTTAAAAAAAAAAAAAAAAAAAAAGAACTGTGAGGGCCTTCTGTTGACCAAACAAGAAGTGGTTTCAATCCCCAACCCTACCTGGTCAGGAGAGTGCAGAAGAAAGCTTTAAACCTCATTTAAGTGTGCCACACTAATTAATTTGGCTACCCAACTGCAGCTACTGCCAAAACTGGCAAGACAAAATCTTTCCTGGTCAAGGCTAGATCAGGCTTTCTCTGTGGTCTCTGATGTTCCTTCTTGGATATGTATGACCATGATCCTTCTTGAGAAGCTGGGCACCACAGATACCCTTTATAAGAGGCAATTCTAATTTCTCACTTTTCTGCTGGTGTTCATTATAATTTCTACATATTTCTCACCGTGTGTGTGTGTGTGTGTGTGTGTGTGTGTGTGAGAGAGAGAGAGAGAGAGAGAGAGAGAGAGAGAGAGAACAAGAGAGAGAGGGACAGAGAGACAGAGAGACAGAGACAAAGACAGAGACAGATAGAATAGGACGAAGGAGAATATGCTTTTAGTCCCCCAATTACTGTTTTAAAAGAGAACAATCTAGTTCAGAGATGTCTTTCCTGTCACATTAAAATTCGGGCTAAGATTAACATGCTTTTAAACCTGATCATACACCAGAGTATAGTGTGCTTCTCTGTAAAGGGTAAGATGTGAATCTTCTAGGCTGTGGGCAATTTTGCAGCCATCAATTCTACCATTGTAATACAGAGGCAAAACACACAGATGTGACTCTCTTCTGCCACCCAAGCAGAAAGCCTAGTAGATTTCGGTGTCTATTGGGGGAACCTCATTCATATTCATTCTCTCTCTCTCTCTCTCTCTCTCTCTCTCTCTCTCTCTCTCTCTCTCTCTCTCTCTCTCTCTCTCTGTGTGTGTGTCTCCCCGGCCCCCAGGGTTTCTCTGACTGCCCTAGACCTTACTCTGTAGACCAGGCTGGCTTAGAACTCAGAGATTACCTGTCTCTGCCTCCAGAGTGTAGTGGGGTTAAAGTTGTGTACCACCACTACCACATGGCTAGCACCTCATTCTTATGATGAGACAGACAAGAGCAATTCTGTACGGCACTCAATCATCCCTTTATTCAGTCACACCCATTCTATGTGACCCCAACTATTTTCCCCTCTCTATAACTCTAGCCAGGGGCAAGCAAATGATAGGATGTCACTAAAAACTCCCTTTTAAGTCTTCTTGCTAGTCTCAGAAAGGATCATCTGAGTGTCTTGAGATCTCTAAGCTAGCTGTTATTTGACCCCTGACCCAACCAAAGTACAGCTTAGAGAAGAGACTGGACATTGTCTGAATCCTTGGATATAGAAATCCATGAATGAACTAGGTTCTCAGACACAAGTTCACAAATTTTCATCTTTGGTTAAGCTAATTAGGTTTGGGTACTATCAAGTATTTCCAAAGAACTTCTGAGTACCATACTATGATAGACATCTTTGTTTGTTTGTTTGTTTGTTTTACGAGACAGGGTTTCTCTGTGTAGCCCTGGCTGTCCTGGAACTCACTCTGTAGACCAGGCTGGCCTCGAACTCAGAAATCCACCTGCCTCTGCCTCCCAAGTGCCAGGATTGAAGGCGTGCACCACCACTGCCCAGCTAAGTCTAAATGTTTTAAAATACTTCTTGAAGATTTCTTTTGAATGGTTACAGATGATAAATATAATTGGTGGGGTTAAAGGCATGAGCCACCACTCCCAGCTCTCTAATTTTCTAATTTTAATTAATTAATTTCCCTTAATTTTCCTCTGAGAAGCCCCAAATTCTTCCTTTACTTAGCCTAAGATGATATATAGCTCCAAAATCTAAGCCTCATCTTTGGATTGTGATCTTTGTGAGCTATGCCTAAATGTGACTTAAATAAAAATTTCTCATTTGAAGCTAAGAATTGCTCTTTTAAGGTCTGTAAAGAATTGTGTTAGAATTTTGATAGGAATTTCATTGAATCTGTAAATTGCTTTTGGTAAGATGGACATTTTTACCATTTTACTCCTACAGATCCATGAGCATGGGAGATCTTTCCATCTTTTGATATCTTCCAATTTCTCTCAGAGACTTGAAGTTCTTGTTATTCACGTCTTTCACTTGCTTGGTTAGAGTTACACCAAGATATCTTTTATTATTTGTTGTTCTTGTGAATAGTATTATTTTCCTGATTTCTTTCCAAGCATGTACTCCACAAAATTAGAAAATCTAAATGAAATGGATGATTTTCTAGACAGATGCCACTTACCAAATAAATCAAGATCAGGTAAACTAAACATCATGAATTTTGCAAGCAAATGGATGGAACTTAAGAAATTGATCATGGGTAAGGTAATCCAGAACCAGAAAGACACATATGGTATTTGTAAGTGGACATTAGCCTTAAAGTGCGGGACAGCCATGTTATAATCCACAGACCCAAAGAAACTAGGTAATAAGGAGGCCCCAAGGGAGGTTGTGGGAATCTCACTCAGAAGGGGAAACTAAATAGTCATCAAGGGTAGATGGAGAGAGGAAACTAGGTAGGAGAGCGGGTGAGGAGGGGAACAGAGATGGGGATCAGGCATGGGGAGGTGAGGAAGCACTGGAACTGAGAGTGGAAATCAGTGGGGTAGGGGGCAGGGGTCACCTCTGGTAACTAGCTGGAAGCCTGGGACTTGAGAAGATATAGAGAGTGTATGGGGTGACCCTAGCTGAGATTCCTACCAGAGGGGGATATAGAGACTGAAGTGGCCACCTGTAGCCAGAAAGGACTTCCAGAGAAGGGAGGGGGACATCAATCCACCCACAAAATCTTCAACCCAAAATGTGTCTTGCCTACAAGATCTGCAGGGATAAAGATTTAGCAGAGACTGAGGGAAAAAGCCAACCAATGAGTGGCCCAACTTGAGACCCATCCCATGTGAGAAAGCCATCCCCTGACACTATTAATACTCTACTATGCTTGCAGACAGGAACCTGGCATAAACGTCTCCTGAGAGGCTTTATCAGCAGTGGATGATGGCAGATGCAGAGACCCACAGCCAAACAACAGGTGGAGCCCAGAGAGTCTTGTGGAAGAGTGGGGGTTAGAAATGAGCAAGTCAGGAGTCAAGGACACCACAAGAAGATCCACAGAGTCAACTAACCTGGACAATGGGTCCTCAGAGTCTGGGCTACCATCTAGGGAATACACAGGAGCTGGACCTAGATCCCCCTACAGATTTGTAGCAATGTGTGGCTTGGTCTTCATGTGGGTCCCCTAACAAGTGGAGCAGGGGCTGTCTCTGTTCCCTGCCACTGGATTCCCTTCCCCCTACCTGGTTGAGCCTCAGTAGGAGAGGATGTGCCTAATCCTTCTGGGACTAGATATCCCAGGGTAGAATTGTACCTAAGGGCAGGTTCCCTTTATCTCAGGAGAAGGGTGGGGGGAAATGGGGGAAGGATTTGTAAGGATAAGTCTGGGAAGAGAGAGAGGGCTGAGATCTGGACTTAAAGTGGATTTAAAAAAAAAACAACCTCCCACTCCCTCTCCCCTTCCCACCCTTAATCTGCCTTTAGTTATTTTAATTTATAGCCTCTAGGCACTGAACCTAAGCAGGCAGAAGACATAGTTTCTCTCTGTACTGCTATTAATATGCTACCCCTCAAGGAAGGATAATCAAGCCACTACCATGCATCTCTGTGCATCTCCCTTACCTCCCTGATCCAGTGGAAGTCTCAATACACATTCATTAGGTAAGTGATTGTGCCATATTCAAAGTTACATGTAACACTCCCACAAGGCTGTTTGCCACAGCTCTGCCAACTTCATCCTGACAAAAGATGTGTGTTTTAGGAGAAGCCTATGGTCAATAGTATGGGGGAGAATCTAAAGACAGCCCCACATTAAAAAATCCAACCTGATTTTATACACAGATGTAATTTTAAATGTTGTTATATATTACCTGATTGTCTTATTTATTAAACTATTAAGCAGATTATATACTCACTATATATATGGAAATACATTTTTTTCTCTAGCATATGAACTGAAGGGAAAGTACGTTATTGTTTAACAACAGACTTAACTGATATTCCAATAAGAAAAATAGAAAAGGAGATTTTCAATATAGAAAATGAGTAAAATCGGGGACCGGAGCCATTAGAAGGTCCCCTTCAATTACTGGAGGTCAGGCCTCTATCTCCGCCTTCGCAAGATTAGAATCACCACAGCCCTTCTATACTTAGAGAAGGGAGGAAATGTCAGGAACAGCCTTACTTATACATTGAATGCTTTAAATCAGCCATAGGCCTAAAATCAGCAATAGGCCTGTTGTACATTCATGCTAACACAAAGTCTTGGGTCTCTGTGGAAAAAGACTGAAACAGATGGCTATAAGCTATTGTAAACAGGCATCTTTTGTGGAAATTTACCAGCCTGAGTAGTCATAGACCTTGTAAATAGGTAGCCTTGGCGGACAGTACCAACTTAGATAAGGACAAGTGAATCATAGGCAGAGTCATAGTGACCTGTCCCCTGAACCTTCACTCTGTTCTAAAAGATATCTGTACTCCCCCTGAACACCCACGCTCCGGTGTCATCCCCTTCCCCATGTCCTGCCTTTTTGTGTTTATAACCCCTGTGTGAATAAGTAAAAATTACGATTTGATTTAAAAATAAATAAATAAATAAAAATAAATTTTAAAAAATGAGTAAAATCAATAAACACCTTGATACAATAAAACTATATACAAAGTGAAAGGGTATGTATATATACATATATCTTTAATTTGGAAACATTTTTGGAAAACATTACAATTAAAAATATAGAAAATAAGGTAATTTATTAACATGCTGAGATGCATACTGTACATATATAGGATGATCTAGGTATCTCTCAATCTCTGTGTTTTTTTATACATAATGGAATTTGTACATATGTAACTGTTTTCTTATATGCCTCCAACATTTGTCCAAAAAAAACCTGTTCAAATATTTAAAAACAAATGCAAGCTGAACTTTATGACTAAGCCTCACATCAGTTGCTGACCAGGCTAGAAAGAGAGCACATTAAAGTACATATCCCATACATGAAGGAGCTTGGAAGTCAAATGAAACACCAGGGGCCAAGTGAGCAAGCCCTTCTGGGACACGGCTTATCCCAATTACTGCTGTCCTTTGTTTCCCCTTCTGGTTCTTATAAATCCTGGGAACAAGTGCTAGCACCTCAGTTCTTAATAGATTGGATCTCCAAGGGAGAACTGCTGTGCAGAAGATACAACTGAGGAATTTCTTCAGTCCCTAATCCTGCCCCTTTTCAGTCAGTTAAGTCACCAATGGACCAAGGGGGACTGACCAACAGGGACCTATGCAAAAACTAAGGACCTAGTATGGTCCTGCTACATCCATCCTTAGGCCTTTGGTCTGGATATCTGTCTTCTCCAGGCCCAGATATGATGCCATCAGCTTCAGACTCTCCATCCAAAAAGCTGCTAGTCTGTCAACAGGGACAGCTCATATTCTACTTGTTTTTAAAATGAGCTTCTCCAATGCAAAATTTCCTCTCTTTCCAATAAGGAATGAGGTTCTGCAAGTTGCCAGTGCTCATCTAAATCACAGAAAAGAAACACATACATGTCTATTGAAATGGAAAATGATGTTTTCTCTTATGCCTTGGCTTTACTGCCTCCCCTTACCAGAAACAAGTTTTCTGCTGAGCTCTTTCATATTAGGGTGACTACATAATGTACTATGGGAACCAGAATCTCTTTCAAAAAGCAAAAGAATCACTGTCAATCCTTGTGTAATTGTAATCCACCTACCTGCCCTGGGGTTATCTCCTGGTCTAGCCCTGGTATGACTTACCATTGAATGGGGGTAGGTCTAGGCTATGTCTACAGCTTGCAGCTGCTAAAAGTGACAGTTTCTTTGCTGTATTGGAACCAATGACACTCAAGTGTACAGTCTTGCAGATTGTGGGCTGTCTCCTAACCCCACTGTCCCAAATGCCAAAGGAGTAGGATGTTGATGCTGCTTTAAGAGGCAAGAGGGAGCCTTTAGTCCTGGAATATGTCCCCCACCACACCCACACAACCACCCAGGTGGACGAGGAGTGGAGTGTCTAACATCAGAACAAAGAAGACTGGGGATATAGGATCTACCCCAGTACCAGGCAGGCTACACCCCTGTCTCCAGAGGGAATCCAACTTCTTTTCTTTATTTTAAGCCTCCAGAAGAAATAATATCACTTCTCTAAAGTTTAATTGAGATCTGAAAGGCCAGGGTCCCCTCCTTCTTCTACATTCTTCCCCACCCAAAGACCTGATGCTTCCATACAGAACTCTTTCTTTGAGCATGTTCTCTGCTTTGGTACAGGAAGCCCTCTCTGGGCCTAGAAATCCAGAACAAAGTCACACCACCTGTACCTGGGTTATGTCAACTGAGAAGATTCACAGTACAGAGTCATTTGCCACATCTCTAGAACTCAATTTCCTCTGAAGTAATATAGGGTTTGCTTTAAAGTCTTTATGGGTACTTGAGCCACAGCATGCATGTAGAAATCAGAGAACAACTGTGGGAATCAATCTCTCCTTCCACCATGTGGGTCACTGGGATCAAGCTCAGATTGTCAGGCTTGGTGGTAGATCCCCTTGTCTATTTCTTAAATTATTTTACCATACTATATATATTATATATATTATTGTATATGTGCATGATATGGGTAGGGTAGGAATATACACGTGGAGGTCAGAGGACAACTTTGTGGAGTTAGTTTTCTCCTTCCACAATTACATAGATTCTGGGGATTGAACTCCAAGAATCCATGCCAAGAACTCCAAACTTTCTTGGCAAGAATTTTACCTGCTAAGCCATTTTCAAGGTCCCATTAACACATGGCCTCCCTGTTAGAAGAATAAAGCCTCCCATGCTGGAGAATGGCTACAGTACTTCTGCCACCTCTCTTAGAGGGAAATAAAGTAACCTGTACAGCAAACACTCTACAGAGAACCAGTTAAAAATTGAGACCAAATTTATACAGCCCTGTACAGTGTGGGCCAGAGGAACTTAGGAGGTTTTAGAGTGTAAAAAGTGTCTCAATGCCACAAAGCTCTGGGAGCACTAAGGCCCAGTATTACCACTTTGGTTGGTTGGTTTTTGTCTTTTAGAAATTTTTTGTGTTGTTGCTTGTTTGTTTGGTTTTTGTTTTTTATTAAGACAGTTCCTGACACTGGAGTATGCTGCCTGCATCTCCTTGGCCCCATTTTTCCTGGGAGAGGAATTTTTGGCCTTTCTGTCTAGAGGATAAGAACCAGACCAAAGGGGGCAGAAGGTATTTGGCTTCCATGGTGGCTACCTTGTCTAGTCCTTTACCAGCTAGATCCTTAGTATAGATCTCATTAGCCCCTAACTACCTTCCAGGCCTTCAGAGCCTTCCAGAAAAGGAGAAGACATTATGGGGAAGAACATAGGTGACACTGGGGTTACTATTTATTTTTAACACATTTATTTTGTGTCTACTATATACAGACATAAAGTAAATAATGAAGAGCTGGACAAATGGCTCGACATTGAAAACATGAATTGTTCTTGCAGAGGATTCAAGTTCTATTACCACTACCTATATTGGGGAACATTAAGTTTCCTGTAACTCCAGCTCCAGGGCATTTTCAGTACTACACGGATGCTTGCACTTATATGTGGGGATGGACACACACACACACACTAAATCTTAAAACAAAATAAGAAAACACAATGAACACATAGACTGTTATCATGAAGCTTATAGACTATCACTATCCAAGCCCAGCTTATTTTGAACAGCAAATTCTACATATAACACATTTTCAAAACGAAAGAAAAAAACAGCATTAGAAAGTATTCTGGCTGACATTCCAGAACTTCACTTTAAAATGATTCATGCTTTTGTTCTTGAATCAATTCATAAGCTTAAAGGAGCTAAATCATCTGAAATAAGTCTTATAACAAGCCCTTAATTTAAAAAAAAAAAAGAGTCCCACACTCTCCCACTGCAAGGCATTTGTAACACATGCAGACAGCCCACAAACAGTAGTGCATTTGGTTTCTTCTTCACTTAGGAACCACTTTGTATAGACTTAATGGTGTGAATTTGCTCTTAAACCTTTTGCTCTCAACGCTGTCCAATTCCTTACACACCTGGTGAACTCCAGGACACTGACAGATCAAACTGTCATTATTCTGCATCCACTATCTCTACAGATCTGGCAATTTACAATAAGTCTACACATGAAGAACACCAAAATTGATGAGCGCCAGCTTTAGAAATCACAGTTATCACCCACCCTAGATTTCCAAATTAAGCTTAAGACACTTCAGCATTTCAAATCTGGCTGAAAAAGATAATCCTAAAATATACTTCTGCTTTCTACCCACAGTGGAATCTGGGAAGATTCCTAAACCATCTGTGCCTCAGTTTCCTTTTATAAAATGAGATTAACCAGTTGAACCTACCTAGACAGTTTATGGCAGAGTAAATGAATTAAGACATGTAAGACAGGGCTGAAAAGATAGGACAGTAGTTGAGAACATTTTCTGTTTTTCCAGAGAAATTTTGTTCCCTGCACCTACATAGGGCAACTTACAACTGCCTCTAACTCCAGCTCCATGAGATTTGACGCCCTCTTCTGGACTCCAAGGATATCCACACACATGGCATACAGTCATAAAGACACATTCACATGAATTTTTTTAAAAAATCTAAATAAAAAAAACATGTAATGTAGAATTACTTGTATGTGTATAATTGTGTTCAAGTGTGCTCATGTGTATACTGGTGTGTTTCTGTGTGAGTTCAGGCACCAGTTCACCTGTGGGAAAAAATAGAAGGCCGCAGCGGTGGTGGAGTCCTGGAGGCTTTCCACGAGCTTCAGGGTCCCACATACAGGAGGAACCTCTATGGTTCCAGAGGCCGGGGGCTTTGGCGGCAGCAGGCCCCAGTGACATGAGGAAGTCCTTGGTTCCAAAAGAGTTTACTGTCATGGCGGATAGTGGATGGATCTGGAAGTACCCCCATAAAACTCAGGGCAGTTCCTGAGTTAAATAGGGAGGGAGAAGGGGAGGATCTGGGGAGGCATGCTTAATTTGCTCTGCCCTCTGGCCTTCATTAGTATGTAAATCCCTAGGGCCTGAGGCCTCTAGTCACATCCTCTACCTGTACACTTTGGGAGGGGCTGTAATGGTCTATGAGACTGAACAATGTATATCTATGGAGACAAGACTGTGTGTCAGGACTCTGGGTTCTGGGGGCATGGTGAATGCCTGCTGGTTCTCACATAGAGTCTCGGGGCTCTAAGCCCATGTCCAGCCATGAAACAGAATACCCTTATGCAGTCCCACATTCACCTATGAAAGTCCAAGGACCATTGATCCTCACCTTCCACCTTGTTCGGAAAAAGAGTCTCTCCTGTTGTACCACTTTAGCTTTCACAGAGTCTCCTGTCTCTGCTTCCAGTTTCCCTGTAGGGGTGTACTGGAATTATAGTTGCATACACTACTGGTTTTGGCTTTCATGTGAGAACTTAGAATCAGAGTTCAATGGCAATACCCACTGAGTCATCTTCCAAGCTCTGAACTACTTTTGTTTATATTTTTTCTCACCAACATGATGTAGTCAACCATGATAGTGAAAGGGCCTGGGTTCAAATTTCATCTCATCTATTCCTTACTGTGGCTTTGGAAAGGATAAGGAACCGCTATGCACTCCATTATCTCATATGTAGAGATGGAATAAAAATAGCATCTGACTAAAGGGAGGAAGAAAGCAGCCTCAAATGCAGATTTGGTTTATGGTTCTTCTAGAGATGATAAAACTGAAGCTGATAGGAGGTGTCACAGCCCTGGAGGAGCTAGCTACCTAATGGGATATGGACTGGTCCAGGCTTCTGTGAAGAAACAGATTTATGATCAGACCAGTGTGTGGACAGAACCCACTTCCAGACTAACACACAGCTATAGTTCCTAACACTTTGGGTTCACATTTTTATTTCCTGTTTTAGGCTTTTTTCCTTTCTTTCTTTTCTCCTACAACAAAAGTCCAACAAAAGCAACCAGTTGGGGACTGCATTATTTATTTGTTTGGGGAAAACAAGTAAATCTACACCTATGTAAAACCTAAAACTCATGTTTCACTTAGCCTTTTTGGACTCTGAAGGCCTTCTCTTCCCTAGCTGTGTACTGCCCCTCTGGGCCTGGCATCCGTCTTTGGCCTGTAACTTCTGACCTCAAGTCAAAACTCTTCAGCTGTAATCAAATCATCAGTTTGCCCAACAGGAAGCCAGGGACATACTTCTGGCTCCTAGAAAAGCTGGCTGCCAAAATCAAACAACGATAAGGAGTCTGAATCTCATTATCATCATCTCTTTGTTCTCCTCCTGCCTCCCTCAACCCCTCAGCCTTTGATTCAGCATCATATGGTATTGCCTGTATTCTGTGATGTACCTAAGAAAGCACAGTGTTCTCAGCAGAAAAGTAGCCCTCTGACCCAGAAATCACATTCATCCTCATACTTAAACAGTTCCTATGGGAAAACAATCAAGGCTCTGACTGGTTACAGCCTGCTCACATGCTCACTGATAGAGCCAATGAGAAGTCATCTCCCACTTAATCCTGGGGATATATTATTATGTAGAGACAGACCCCTCCCCCCAAAAAATGATTGTTGTATTATCAGAATAGTAGAAGCTGGGTAGGGAAAAAGGAAAACAGCAGATATCATTTGCTCACAGATTTTTCAGAGCTGCTGTTATGCCCCTGCTTCTGCTCTGAATACCCCAACAGTCTAAGCTAGTCAACATATGACTCAGAGACCCAGAATAACCTTACCACCTGTCCCCAGAGCCAGCAACATCTCTAAACCACTTGTCATAGTTAGTGTTTCTATCTACCTCCATATCCAAAGGTACCAAATTCTGTAGATTCAACCTCCCCAAAAGATGATCTCACTGGCTCATTCCTTTTTTTTTTTTTTTTTTTTTTTTTTGAGACAGGGTGTCTCAGTGGAGCTTTGGCTATCTTAGAACTTGCTCCATAGACTAGGCTGGCCTCTAACTCACAGAGATTGACCTGCTTCTGCCTCCTGAATGCTGGGAGTAAATAGGCACACCACCATTGTCCAGCAGCTTACCCCCCCCCTTTTTTTTTGGCAGAACTTAGATCTCCAGCTACTTATCAGAACTCACTGCTCATTACAATCCAGAGCTTCTGCTACCTAACCTGCTGTCTTCAAGTTTAGAGAACATCACCCTTATCCACTCAAAGAATCCCTTTTGCCTAAAATAGGAACTCCCAACTTCTCAGTCTGGAATTCAGAAGGCATCATCTTCTCCAGCCTGCCCATTCCCTGCTCCCCCTAAACTATTCCCACATACAAGGCAAAGTCACCCCAAGTTATTCCCCCAGTCACCTCCATATTGTTCTACCCACCACACTCTAGTCAATTTATTCAATGTATTCAGCCCATTCACAGGCTGAAGACCCACAGCCAAGCTCAAACCTGAGAGCACTGCAGCCACTGATGGTTCAATGTTCACTAACATATCGAACTGTAGGGAATTCACACCTATCACTATTAAGCTTGGCTCATGCACCTGGCACAGGGTCCATATGGTGGGTACATCATTACCACTAGCCATTAATATCCATTTCTCTGTTGAAGAAGCCTCTGCTGACTACTCTCCTGTATCAAGGCAGCCTTTGTTTCACAGAGATCTGCCTGTTTAAAAAAAAAAAAAGCTAGCCTTTGTGCCAAGAGTCTACAATAGACTTCATGAAGTAGTTGCCTTCCCTTCAATTAGAGTGGAATGTTCTGAAGGTGAGGGCAGTATCTGTCTTAGCATTCCTAAAGTGCTTTCCCAGTATTTACACTAAGATGGCCTTAAATCTTATCAGCATGATGGGCTGATCTCATTTCAACATCCAAAGCATCTCTGATTATTAGTAACTCCTAAGTTTACTAGATACCATTCATGGAGCCTATTTTCCATGGCACATTCTAGTTTCTAGACTCTCCATCAGCTCCCCAACTTTACTGAGTCAGTGCTCACTCTCCATCAAGTGTCATTTTATGTCAAAGTACGTGATGTTAGTTATAGAAAAGCAAACACAATCCATCCCCCATCCCTGCATTTCTTGTAGACAGGATAAATTTTGAGTCGAAAGTTTTATGGTTAAGTTAGCTTCCCTATCGCTCCACTGGGGTTCCTGTCTGGCTACAGAAGGTAGTCTCTTCAGGTTCCATATCCCCAGTGCAGTGAGTCACAGCTAAGGTCACACTCCCACTGTTTCTTGGGCACCTCCCCCACCCCAGGTCTCCCAACCCCCACCAGTTGCAGATTTCCACTCATTCTTATGGCCATCTAGCCATCTCTCCTGTTCCTCACCACTCCTAACCCTGAATCCCCCTATTCCCCTCCCCATCCCCTCTCTTACCCAGTTCCCTCCCTCCATCTCCCTCCAAGAACTATTTTATTTCCTCTTTCTAAGTGAGATTCAAACATCTTTGCTTGGGCATCCTTTGGGTCTGTGGAGTGTAGCTTGGATATCCTCTATTTTATGGTTAATATTCACTTATAAGTAAGTACATACCATGCATGTCTCTTTGGGTCTTGGTTACCTCACTCAAGATAATATTCTCAAGTTCCATCCATTTGCCTGCAAAATTCATGATGTCTTTGTTTTTAATAGCTGAATAGTATCCCACTGTGTAAATGTACCACATTATCTTTTATGTATTCCTCAGTTGAGGGACATCTAGATTGTTTCCAGTTTCTAGCTATTACAAATAAAGCTGCTATGAACATAGTTGAGCAAGTGTTCCTATGGTATGGTGGGGCATCTTTTGGGTATAAGCCCAGGAGTAGTACAGAAATACAGGGATGGGGATAGAGCAGAGACTGTGGGAATGGCCAAACAATATTTGGCCCAACTAGAGACCTATCCCATGAGCAAGCACCAATCCCTGACACTACTAATGATACTCTGTTATGCTTGCAGACAGAAGTCTAGCATGGCTAGATGCAGATATCCATAGCCCAACAGTGGATGGAGTTTGAGTCAACTAACCTGGACTCTAGGGGCTTTCAGAGACTGAACCATCAACCAAAGAGCATACACAGGCTAAACCTAGGCCCCTGGCACATATGTAGCACATATGGAGCTTGGTCTTCATGTGGGTACCAAACAACTGGAGCAGGAGGCTATCCCAAAAGCAGTTGCCGGTCTGTGAGATATGTTCTAGCTGTGCTGCCTTGTCTGGGCTCAGTGGGAGAGGATGCAATGCACCTATCCCCTCAGAGACTTGATGTGATTGGGGGAGGGGGGAGGGGGATGGAGGGGGATACCTAGAACGTAGAGGGTAGGAGGCTTCCAACCTTTCAGAGGAAAAGGAAAGTAAGGGATGGGGGAGGGAGTGAACAGGAGGTGAGGCAGTGATATGGCTGGAAAGTGAATAAAAAAGAGAAAAGAAAAAAGAAAACAAGCATACCAAGAGGAGACCAGCCTAACAAAAGAATGCCCAGGGGACAATATTGACCTTGCACGGTCCCATCTATCCTTCCTTCTTGCACTACACTCTCCAGTTTCAAATTTTCTGTCTGTTTTATGCATCAAGCAAGACAATAAAGACTTTTAGGAGAAATAAGTCAGTGAGTAGAAAAACGTTTGTTTTTCACAAATCTGATGACCTTCATTTAATTCTCAGGGGCCCACAACAAAAAAAATCTGGTTAGTGTTGTGCACTTATAATCCTGGCAGTCTTACAGAAAGATAGGAGGCAGAGAGGAGACTCCACTAGCAGCTTGTGGGCCAGTTAGCCTAGAGTACAAAGTACAGCAGAAGAAATGAGATTTTTGCCTCAAATAGGGGGAAGAAGAGAACCAACTCCTTGAAAGTTGTCCTTTGACCCCTTACATGTATGCCATGCCACACACAAATGAGCATAAAATATTCATTCAAGGATTTTCCCAAATTCGAGTGAATACTTGAAGTGTAAAGGCCTATTCAGGCCTATTCACACATTCCTTCAACCCAGCTAGTCAATGGTAAAAACCAAAAAAAGATTCCCCAGATCTTTGGCTTAGCAGAGATAAATATAACAATTACATGGTAAAATGCAAAAGACAGTCCTTGCTCACATCTAGAAGACTTAGTATGCTTGCTTTACTCTATGCTAAGCTTTTCCTCCCATTTGGGTCTGAATCCATATGATTTCATTCCTATTGTTATTGAATGCCTATGATCAACACAGCATTATCCCTGAGTGATGATAAAGACAAGAGAAGCCTTGCCTTCAACTTATAGCTTTCCTTAGGCATGTCATCATGGAAGCCAGAACTGACAATTTCTAACAATTTCCAGCTCCAGAAAACTAACCAAAAAAAAAAAAAAAAAACATTAGCAGTTGTCATAAGACCCTGGACTGGAATCTGTGTCATTGCCAAAATGTGTTTTGGAGTTGAGGGTAGGGTAATTTTTTGGTTTTTGGGTTTGGGGTAGGAATTGTTTGGTTGGCTAGGTTTGTTTGGGTTTTTTGTTTGTTTGTTGTTTTTTAAGACAAGTTTCTCTGTGTAGCCCTGGCTGTCCTGCCTATAGACCAGGCTGGCTTTGAACTCATAGAGATCCAGTTGCTTCTGCCTCCTGAGTGCTGGGTTAGAGATTAAAGGTGTATGTCACCTGCCAAGATAAGGCAGTGTCTAGACCAACTAAAAAGGGTGAGGCAAAATGCTAGGAGCCACAAGAATGTTCTGTAGTACCATTCAAATTACTTGCTTATTCTCTGGTGGATGACAAGAGTCCCCACTCAACTTGAAAAGCAAGTAATACCATTTTATCTCTGAGTCTTTGGGATGTCTTCAAGTCCCTGTGGCAAGGTTTCTATTGCTTGTATCTGGGTGGGAAATTCTTGCATTTTATAAAAAAATATGTATTTATTGCTTTCTTTAACCAGATTAAGGACTGTGTATTTTTAAAATTTCTAGGAAGACATAGTAAGATAATGTAGTGCAGAACAATCAAACTGTTTGCTTTTATTTAATTTTCCCTTCTATGATCCACTAAAGAAAATACAAGAATCTCTTTCTTAGAGTGCAGGTGGCAGTTAAATTAGTAGCAGATTTTATCTTGTTTCTATTATACACATAGCTCCTCCTATCTCTAACTCTGTCCTAAGGGATAGTTTTCATTTTCATGTATAATGCCTGCTCTTCAAATTCTATTAGGAGAAACCCACAGTTTAATTACTATCAGTGAAGGATGAAGATATGGCTCAGTGGTTAAGATCACTGGCTGTTCTTCTCGAAGATTCCATTTCAATTCTCAGTACCCATTTGGCAGCTCAAATCTGTCTGTAACTTCAGCCCCAAGGGATCTAATACCCTCCTCTGGCTTCCTCAGACACACATCCATGCAAAGCACCAGGCAGATATACATAAAATAGATGTTTTGTTAAAAAAAAAGTAATAATAAATAAATAAAATGTTTTAATATTTAATACAAATATTACTTACTATAATTGCCCACAGTAAATTTGAACTAACAAATTCTCAAGACTGGAAGATTGAAATTAGCCCCAGAGACCACCAGGTCTGACCTGTACATTTATAGGGCTGGGACAAGTTTGGCTCAGAGAACTGAAGCTGTATGCCTATGGCCACACAACATGTCGGTAGAACATTCTCCCTTATTCAAATTTTCACAGAGTCATCAATAATACTTTCAGTGGGAATTAAATATATTAGCTAAGTATATTTAACAGGAAAAAAAATATCAAGTTACCTCAAAAAGAAAAACAGTGGGTGTCTAGAGCCACTTATGTCAAGTTATTAAACCCCCACATCCTTGAGCTTGCCAGACACCACCATTCCCATTGCCAGCAGATTGTGGTCCTAAAATGAAAGTGTCTATTAATGAACAGTGTTTTCCAATAAAACCACAACCTGGATATCTGGGGACAGGGGCTCTGGCTTTAGTCCTTATAATGATTAATTTCCACTGTCAACTTGATTGGATTAAAAATGTCAGCTGGGCAGTGGTGGCGCACACCTTTAATCCCAGCACTTGGGAGGCAGAGACAGGTGAATTTCTGAGTTCGAGGCCAGCCTGGTCTACAGAGTGAGTTCCAGGACAGCCAGAACTACGCAGAGAAACCCTGTTTTGAAAAACCAAAAAGAAAAAAAAAATGTCATGTGGGGGCTAAAGATGTAACTGTTCAGTGGCTTGAAGCTGGGTGTGGCACATGTCTTTAATCCCAGACGCAGGTACATCTGGACTACATAGTTCCAGGACAATTAGGGTTGTGTTGGAAAACCATGGCATCTTTGATCCCAGCACTCAGGAAGCAGAGACAGGAGCATCTCTGAGTTTGAGGCCATCATGGTCTACATAGTGAGTTCCAGGACAGCCAGACGTATACAGATAAACTTTTGTCCGAAAAAAAACCAAAAAAATACTTGCTACTCCTACAGATCTGAATTTGATTATCAGCACTCATATTAAGTGGTTTAACAACCACCTGTAACTCCAACTCCTGGGAATCCTCTTCAGGCCTCTGCAGGTACCCACACATGTACACATATTCACATGCACACATGCCATGCACACGCACACATACACACCTATATTATGTATTTAAGGTCCCAGTCCCAGCCTTTAGGAAATTTTCTGCAATTTTCTGGGTAAAGGACTGAGTTGTTTTTTGTTTTGTTTTGTTTTGTTTTGTTTTGTTTTAATCCAGTGGCTCAGAAAGGGATGCTCTGCTGAGAGAAAGTGTAGTTTCCACCACATGAGAGGTATAAGCAGACAGCAGGCACCAACTACAATCTCAATGCACAGCAGAGTCCTGCTATAGGACCAGGCTGGAATATAGGCTCTAGGAGGGTCTCAGGTAATATTCTGGTTCCCTGGTAGTGGCTCCCAAATCTGGCTCCTCACAGAACCTACTCTCCCATCTCCACCCCATGGTAATGGGGATCAAGCATAGGTGCCTGGTTTCTCCAATACCTTCTAACATAATAATAGGCAAGATGTTAAGGGCTCAATTATGTTCCCACAAGATTCATGTGTTAAAGTCCTAACTCTTAGAACATTAGACTGTATTCTTATTTGGAAACTGAACCTTTAGAGAGGTCAACAAGTCCCAATGAGATCTTCAGTATAAGCTATGACTTATAAATAGAGGAAATCTGAACATAGAACCACACACATATAGGGTGGTCATAGGAAGAGTCATATGAAGAAGATGGCCAGCTATAAGCTAAGAAAAGAAGCTGTAGCCTTCTAGCACCTTTGAAGGGAGGGTGGCCTGCCTGCACTTGATATTGGACTTCTGGCCTCTAAAGCTAGCTGTGTGTGAATATATTTCTGTTGTTCTAAGTTGCCTGCTTATGTATAGTATTCCAGAAGCTCTAGGAGGACTAGTCCAACCCAGGAATTGGTTAAGTGACAAATGCTGAGCTTCAAGACCTAAGATTGCTTCTGTCTTGCCATTGGTATCTTAACGGGCTGCTTTGTACCTCAGATTCCTCTCCAGGGAAGAAAGGTTCGAGCTACAGTGCTGGGCTCCTTCTTGCTTTCAGTGGTGATATCAGGTCCACAGCAATACATGGCCTTTCTCCACATACTCACTCTGCTGAGTGGCAGAGTGCTAACTCACAATCCTAGAAATGTTTCTAGGAAGAAAGTGCCACTCCTACCAAAGACCTAAGTTATCAAAGTTATCAAAGACCTAAGCTTTGGCCTCTGCCTCACACCAAGCTTTTTTGTCTGATTGGTTAGCTTTTGTTTGAGTCATGGTTTCTCTGTGTAACCCTGGCTGCCCTGGAACTCACTTTGTAGACCAGGCTGGCCTCAAATTCAGAGATCTGCCTGCCTTTGCCTCCCAAGTGCTGGGTGAAAGGTATGCACTACCACTGCCCAGCTCATGCCAAGCTTTTAATTCTCTTAGTGGGAATCTTATCACCCTTGCTTGGATAAATCACATACAAACAACCAAAGTAGTTACCAGAAGAGCCCTAAAATCCTACAGAAGAGAATGCTGTACAGATGAAGTCAAGCATAAAAGATCTTAGTGGACCTGAACTAGCCAATGCACATCTCAGAGAATCAGGAAAAGGCACCCAGTCCTTAAGACAGTTTCTGATCCTGGGTCTGATATATTTATTCTCTCTCTACTCCTATAGTAGGAGAAATTATGAACCATACAGCCAAAATAAGAGCCTTGAGAGGTGGGGACCATGGGGTGGGTTAGCACTATAGCAGTGGTTCTCAACCTTCCTAGTACTGCAACTTTAATACAGTTCCTCATGCTGTGGTGACCCAAATGTATAATTATTTTCGTTGCTACTTTATAACTGTAATTTTTGCTGTTACAAATTGTAATGTGTCAATGTATTTTTATTTTTCCAAATGTAACTGCCATCTTGGAGGCTTACTGTTGAATAAGCTCACCCTTTCTAATTCTTTCTGAACTTTGGCTGGCTGGTTCAACTCAGCTGTTCTGGCTTGAACTCCTCTCCAAGCTGACTGATTCAACCTGGTTTCTCCCAGCTTCTCACAGAATCGCTGAGTTTGGCCTCAAACTAATTACAGCAATTTGTTCTAATCTCCTGGCTCCTTCTTATTCTCTGGCTTCAACTGCGTCTGCCTACCTGTACTGAACTGCATGAACTCATGAACAAACTCAACTCCACTGCACTGCACTCACTGTACTGACTCCCAACTGACCCTCCCTGCACTGCTCTTAAATAGTCTCTCTCCTATGCTGTTCCCGTGAAGAGTTGAATGTATCCTATCTCTGACTCATTCGGTCAAATATTTCTCTGATTAGTCACAATGTCTGCCCCTCAATTAGATATCATCGTTTGGGATTAAAGGTGCCTACTAAAGGTGTGTCTCTATTCAGCCAGAGGGATTATAGGTGTGTGATGTTCCAACCAGAAGGCCTTTGGATGTGATCCCTTGACAGAGCAGCCGTGTTGCCGGTTTACAATTTCCTATACAATAATGCTTTCTGAAATGGTCTTAGGCAAAACCTATGAAAAGTTGTTCAACCCTCAAAGGGGTCTCAACCCACAGGTTGAAAACCCCTGCACTAGAAGAAGAAGAGGGCATCCCAGCTGTGTGATCCTAGAAAGTCACTTTACCTCTCTGAGCTTGGTTTCCTTCCTAACTTGGGTTGTTTGTTTGGTTTTGGTTTTTGAGACAGTTTCTGTGTAGCCCTGGCTATCTTGGAACTCCCTCTGTAGACCAGACTAACTTCAAACTCAAGAGATTCACCTACCTCCTGTCATGCTTACCCCATCCTCACCCTTGTGCTGGGATTAAAGGCATATACCACCACACAGCCAAACTTGGAATTTTAACCCAACGTAAGTCCCAAGTCTACTTCATAGGATGTTCATGATGATCAAAGGTGAGAAAAACAAACTGGGTGTGGTAGCACATGCCTGTATATAGAATTCAAGGGCTACATAGAGTATCTCTGCCTAAATAAGTTAATAAGAGATGTATGATGGACCACCATGAAAAGCTGTAGGTCCAGGGACAGGAAGATGACTTAGTAGGTAACACAAGCCTGACAGCAGTCTTAATCAAATCCTCAGAGTTTCCTTAAAAAAGATAGGTGCAATGGCAGATACCTATAATCTCTGTACTCCTACTGCAAGATGAAAGGCAACGACAAAGTTCATGGGCCAGTTAGGCTAGTGCAGCAAAAACAAGAGGCCTCAAAAACAAGGTAGGAGAAGATTATCCTCTTACCAGAACCTGCTATAATAGGCACTCTATCCCTCTTCCTCTCCCTCTCCTTCCCTCCTCTTCTCTCTCTCTCTCTCTCTCTCTCTCTCTCTCTCTCTCTCTTTCTCTCTCTCCTTCTTTCTCTCTCCTTCTCTCTCTCTCTCTCTCTCTCTCTCTCTCTCTCTCTCTCTCTCACACACACACACACACACACTCACACACACAAACACACACACACACACACAAATAAAATGAAATAACAAAAGCTGTGGATCTGTTTTTCAAGCTTCCATTTCCTGTCTGTTTATACACTCAGAGTCATGGACAAGTAGTCTTTTAACTCAACCTTGACTTCTTCCTAATCCAAGCTTTGAATACTGTGAGGAAAGATGACAGGAGAAAGATGTTAAATCCCAACGCTCTCAAAAATATCACATGTATCACTTTCATGTCTCATAAGAAAATGTGCTTCAAACAACCCTCAGGTCATTTAACTCCATTACAGAAACTACAACACATCTTCCCACAGGGGAGGCAAATAGTCCCAGATTTCTGTCTTTAAAATACAGAAAGACACAATAGGTAAACTATTCCTACACTGCTGATGCTTTAAATTTGGAAAATCCAAATTGGGGGATTAGATACAAAATTAGTGAAAGGCACGTCTTTAGAACTGGATAACCCCTAAGGATCTGTTAGAATATACCCAGCACTCCATTGAAACACTCAGATTCTGAAGACAATTTTTCCTAACCCATACATTCCATGAGAAATTGTAAAAACAGAATGAGAAGTCACTGCAACATGCTGTTGACTAAAAACAGCTGCAGAACAGCATGAATGGGAGGAACCATTTGCATGAAATAATATCTCCATATTCTTACTCATGTATCTACGTGCAAGGCTGGGAACATGGCTACCTAAAAGCTGCCTTTGGGGAAGGGGTCGGAGAGATAACTTCATCCATAAAGTATTTATCTTGCAAATATGAGGACTGGCATTCAATCCCCCAGATTCCATCTTTTAAAAACCCAGTAAAGGCTAGGCATGATCAAATGTGCTTTTAATTCCGGCACTGATGACCCAGAGGCCAGCCTGGTCTACACAGAAGTTCCAGGATAGACAGCTAGAGCCACATAGAAAGACCCTGGATAGATGGATGGATGGATGGATGGATGGATGGATGGACAGACAGATAAATAGCAAGCCAGTAACAGTGGCACATAATAGTAATCCCAGGGCTTGGGAAGCAGAGAAAGGGGTATCACCATGTTTCTGGCCAGCCAGCCTACTTAACGAGTTCCAAACTAGTTCAAGACCCTGTTTTAAAAACCAAGGTAGATGGTACCTGAAGAATGACACTCAAGGTGTCTGACCTCTGACTTACATACACATTCATACAAGATAAGTACACACATACAAAAATTTTAAAAATAAATAAAAGCTGCCTAGTATCACCTCTGAGTGGCTTTTGTGACGGGACTGCCAGCAGAGATCATGGGAGACATTGTAATTCCTCATCAATGTTTTCCCTCACTTAAATTTTCAAGTATTGTCCAAAACCATGACACTGAGTTGGAATGGCTCCTATTGCACAATGAGTCCCAACTGTACACTCCTTTCAGTGTTTAATGCCCCATGTAGGTAGCAATGACATCCTGAACAGCTAGCCAGGTGACTGCCAGCAGCTGTGACAATACTGAAAGAGAATCTGACATGAAGGCACAGGCTCTGAACTAGCTGCATGTTCTGGCATAAATAATTTACTTCTTGAGCCTCAGAACTTTAACATGTAAAAATGGAGAAGAGTAAATTGCAGGATTCATAAAACAGGAAAGATGAACAACAACAAAAAAGCTCAAAAGGGCCTGGTAATTGTGTTTGTTTTGGTTTGTTTGTTTGTTTTGTTTGTTTGTTGTTTTTTCAAGATAGGTTTTCTCTGTGTAGCCCTGGCTATCCTAGAACTTGCTCTGTAGACCAGGCTGGCCTCTATTCAGTGATCTGTCTGCTTACCCACCACTCCCAGTGCTGGGATTAAAAACATGCAACATCTCTGCCAAGCTGGGCTTAGTAATTTTTAAATAATAGTATCTTCATTACTTTTATCATTGCTATTAAAATACTTGAAAAAGCAACTTAAGGAGGGAGAGCTTGGTGGTTTGTTGTTGTTTGCTTGTTTGTTAAAAAGGTCTTACATAGTCCAGGTTAGTCTCAAACTTGCTGTGTAACTAACTTCAACTTCTAATCCTCTTGCCTCTACCTCCTCAATTGGGGAATTGTGGGTGTGTCACTATATCCAATTTTATGTGGTACTGGGGATTAAACCCAGTATGTATGTAATGATTCATTTTGGCTCAAAGTTCAGTAGTATGTCATGGGAGTAAGTCGAGGTAGCAGGAACATAATGCAGCTGATCACAGTGCACTGCAGTAAGGCACCAAGAGAGGAATGCTGATACTCAGTTCCCAGTCTATGACATTCATTCACAATGGGCAAGTCTTCCCACCTCAATCTAACCTGGAAACATCTTTACAGACACTCCTAGCAATTTGTCTCCTAGATGGTTCTACACCTTACCAAGCTGACACTAAACATTAGCCATCACAGGCTGCTTTAGAAAAAATATACACTGGTCTCTTGAAATGTCTCTATGGCCTAGCAGTGGTGGCGCACGTCTTTAATCCCAGCACTTGGGAGGCAGAGGCAGGCGGATTTCTGAGTTCAAGAACAGTCTGGTCTACAGAGTGAGTTCCAGGATAGCCAGGGCTACACAGAGAAACTCTGTCTCAAAAAAAAAAGAAAGAAAGAAAGAGAGAGAGAGAGAGAGAGAGAGAGAGAGAGAGAGAGAGAGAGAGAGAGAGAAAGAAAGAAAGAAGAAGAGAGAAAAGAAAAAAAAAGAAATGTCTCTATGGGTAAATGCACTGGTCACCAGAAAGCCCAACAACTTAAGTTTGATTTCCAGGACCCACATGTTAGAAGGAGAGTACACAGCTAAGTTAGTTGTCCTCTGACTTCCACATGGTACACATACACACCACAAATAATAATAACAACAACAATAATACAAATGTCTGGGTTGATTTCTTAGAAAGGATATTCCTATTGTCCTCTGTTGCCTTCCCCTCAGAGGATATGATGCCTAGTGCACAGAACTCTGCTTCCTCCTGCTTCTCTATTCTAGGAAGGTACTTAGTACACAGAGGCCCATCCAGAGCAGCTAAGGTTCACTTAATAAGGAAGAACTTGATTCAGCCTGAGCCTTTCAAACCCTCTCTTCCTGGCAATCATTCCTGAAACTTTTATTCTTTCTTTCTTTTTCTTTTTTTCCTTCCTTTCTTCCTTCCTTTCTTCCTTCCTTCCTTCTTTCCTTCCTTTCTTTACATACCAAATGCTGCCTCCCTCCTGGTCCCCCCTCATAGAGTTCATCCTCCATCCTCCCCCTTCACCTTTGAGAGGGCACACACACATACAAACAGGCATCTCCCCACCCTGGTGCATCATGTTTCTGAGGGAAATGTGTTTCTGTTAGGCACATCTCCCATTGAGGCCAGACAAGGTAGCCCTGTTGGGCCTGTTGGGGAAGGATATCACAGTCAGGCTACAGCTTTACGGAGAGTCTATGCTCCAGTTATTAGGGTTCCCACATGGAGACTGAGCTACACATCTGCTACATAAGTGCTAGGGCCCTTTATACCCCACAGACACAAAGAGGTTGAACAAGAAGGAAGGCCCGAGTGAGGATGCTTAAATCCCACCTAGAAGGGGGAACAAAATAGTCATGGAAGGAAGAGGGAGGGAGAAACCTGGGTGGGAGAGGAAAGGAGGAGGGGAAAAGAAGAGCATGATCAGGTATGAGGGGAGACAGGAGAGAGGACCAGAGGGCCAGAAGGATGAATAGAAATATGCGGCTGCCAGGGGTAGGGGTTGGGGAAAACCTCTAGAAAGTCCCAGAGACCTGAGATGGGGGAGGCTCTCAGGACTCAGTGTGGGTTACCTTAGCCAAAATACCCAACAGTGGGGATATGGAACCTGAAGAGCCCACCTGGAGTAGTTAGACAGGACTCTTAGTGGTGGGATGGGGACACCAACCAACCTACAAAACTTTCCACCCAAAATTGTTCCTTTCTAAAAGAAATGCAAGGACAAAGATGGAGTAGAGACTGAAGGAATGGCTGACCAATGATCTGCCCATTTTGAGACCCATCCCATGGGCAGGCACAATCTTTCACACTATTAACAATGCTATATTGTATTGAATAGTATAGCAGTCCTCTAAGAGGCTTTACCCAGCAGCTGAGTAATACAGATGCAGATATCCACAGACAAACATTGGACAGAGGTCAAGGATCCCTATGGAAGTGTCAGAGGAAAGACTGAAGGCCCTCAAAGAGACGGCAACCCCACAGGAAGATCAACAGTGTCGACTAACCTAGACACCTGAGAGTTCCCAGAGTCTGAGCCACTAACAAACACTGGCTGGTCCCAGGCTCCCAGCAATTACATAGCAGAGGGCTGCTATGTCTGGCCTCAGTGGGAGAGGATGTGACAAACTCTGCAGAAAGTTAATGCACCAGGGTGGGGGTATACCCAGAGGTGCTATCAGAAACTGAATCATCAACCAAAGAACATAGACACAGCCTGAAATGTTTTTAAACTGACAACAACAACAACAAAAAAGCAAGAACACTAAACAAGCATAAGTATTATGAAAATTACTGAAGAGTAACCAAACAGGTGTATTTCAATGGTATCCAAAGACTCACCCTCCCCTTAGAAACATATTCAGCCATCTGAGGATATCCAGCTTCTCCTTCCCAAATTGACATTTTGCTACCTTTGAAGCTTTGAAGTTCTTTTCGGGGGGAAGAGTTCTTTGTTTGTTTAGTTGGTTTGGTCTTTTTGCTTTGGTTTGGTTTTGAGTTTTCCATTTGTTTGTTCAAGACAGGTTCTCACTACGTAGCTCTGGCTGTCCTAGAACTATGTAGACCAGGTTAGCCTCAAACACAGATATCCGAGTGCCTCTGCCTCCCAAATCTTGGGATTAAAGATGTATGCCACAAGGTCCTACTTTGTTTTTTTATGTGTTTGTTTATTTGTTTACTCCCTTTAATTGGGTACTACTTATGGGAAAACATCTGGAGCAAGTATCCAGGGCCAGTGCACTCCATCCCAGGCAGTGGTTAGTGGTTTGGGAAATGAGTATGTGGTAGAATAACTGGTGGTTTCTAATTATTATATATCACAGGGCTTGGCATCATACATAAAACTTCATCATGCTGGCCTCCTCCTCTTCAGAGAGATTACAGAATTGACTGTTTAGAACTTTTTCCTTTGAGTTAGCATACATTTTTCTTGTCTTAATTGGATCCAGCCTCCCAACCTGTGAGTAGAAAGGCATCCTTCAAATACCAGGTTCCTGCCATCCTATGTCTAGAAGAATTGCTGCCTAGCTTCCTATTTTCTTTCCTTTCTGCTCAATCTCAATTCTTCAGTGACATGAAGAACATGTGATGAACCCATCCTAGGCTACCTTTGATCTGGCCAAAAGAGGGATGGGGTTAGCATGAAGCATCTTCAAGGAACACAGCCTCAGAACCAAGGAAAACTATTTGCCTTGAACATTTGCTCTAATGCAAATATTTATTTCTGGGAAAACAACGAAAACAAACCACTTCCAACTTAGGGGGAAGGGTGAGTTTGCCAAACATTTTTCACAGTTAAGACAAACATTTGGAAAACATTTTCCTATTGGTCCTCTACCCTTATGTAATTTTTCTTTGCCATGCTGAAACATTTCCTAATTTATCATCTACTGTGCTATGACATGGAATCGGTGTGTGTGTGTGTGTGTGTGTGTGTGTGTGTGTGTGTGTGTGTGTATGTGTGTTCATGCCTGTAGGTCAGGTTATAATCTCAATTTCCACATTGCTTTTTGTTGTTTTGAAGACAGGATCTCAATGCCAGGGAACTAACTCTCTATGTGGTGGAACAGGATGGCTACAAACTCGTAAAGATCCACCTGCCAATGCCTCTCAAATGCTGAGATTAAAGGTAAGGTGTGTGCCACTATGCCTGTCTATCAACTTTTTTTTTTTTTTTTTACTCTTCCTGTCCTGGAACTCATCAGTTAAGTTTGGCAGGCCAGCCAGTGAGCCTAAGACCTAATCAGTGAGCACAAGTCTATTCACCCACCCAGCTTTTCACCATTTTCACATGGATTCCTGGAAATCCTCATCTTGTACAGCAAGCTATTTTCACCACCTATTTCCTTTAGGGTCTCTACTGTTCAGTTCTCCTTCCCATAGACATGGCACCATAACTTATTCTGGAAATTCTTTTGAACACCAATGATGCTTCAAGCACACTCTCCTCTGATACCATCATGCCCTATACACACACACACACACACACACCACGAATGCAGGCCTATGGACATCCATCTACAACACTCAAGCCCTGAGATAAGGAGGACACAGAGGTGACCTATACCAATGAAGTCAACATCCCAATTCTTATGCTCACTCCACTCCCCACTATGCCTAGAGCTTGGTTCCGTCTCATGGTTATTGTTTGCATGACCTAATATACTTGATCTAGGTATATTAATGACAACATTAAGACAAAGCAGAACATATTTCAGCATCAGCTCTTGAAGCTGCTTTTCCTGGACACTTGTTGACCCTTCTTCAGCCTCTTTCTACTTCAAAAGAGCTGCCAAGGTTCAACCAAGATAGAATTCCATTTCATATGATGCTTCACAACACCTTTTATCAACTATGCAGGCCAATTACATTGGCCAGGCTCCCTCTGTCCTATACGTGAATAATCCCTCACCTTTCCCTTGCCTGAGATACATAAATTCAGAACTACACCTCAATACCAATCAAAGGCAAAGACATGGCCTCCTGTCCCCTCATTATTAAGCAGTGACATCATACTACTTCTGGCTAGGATTCCAAGTCGATCCCCAAGGAGGGCAACAAATAGTACATGCACACAGAAAAAAAAAAAAAAAAGAGGGAGAAAGAAAGAGAGAGAGGGAGGGAGGGAGAGAGAGAGAGAGAAAGAGAGAGAGACTGACTCTGTCAAGGACTCTGGTTGTAATTACACATAAAGCTAATGCTTAAGAACACAAAGAGAAGGCAGTGTACCGTATAGACCATGACATGTTTCAAGGCACAGGCCAAGAAGATTTTGTACTTTTCCACCACCTGGCCCCTCTTACCCCCTCCCCTTGTAAAACATGCTATAAAAAAGCATTTCATGTTCAAAAAAAAAGAAATTATAATAAAAAAATGGTTAAAATAAAAAAAAAAAGAACACAAAGAGGGCAAACCCCACAATAACTTTGCTGGGGGAAAGGCCACTTCATGCTCCAACTTCAGGAAGGAGGCGGGGTACCGATCTCCTCTCTAGCTTCCACTTCTGTATTGAAGAAGACTGTAGGAACCTGAGCATGTGTCTAAGATGTCACCCTCAGGCAGAGTCCACAATCAAGTATGACCTAAAAGTAGGAAAGGTATTCTGAGGAGAGTTGGAACAGGGTAGGCCCACATCAGCTAGCCTGCTCACCACCCACCTCCGAGCTCTGCCAAGGATATGCTGCTGCCAATGATGTAGCTCTCTTATCACTGCCCCCATCTGCTTTGATGCCCTGTTCTTTAGGGACAAGTCTTTAGTATAGCTCCACCAGGAGAAATACCACATGGTTAACCTTATGAGGTAGTTTGAATAGGTATGGCCACCATAGACTTAGATATTTAAAACCTGGCCCATAGGAAGTGGCACTATTAGAAGGTGTGGCCTTGTTGGAGTAGGTGTGGCCTAGCTACAGAAGTATGTCACTGTGGGGGGGGGGGTGAGCTTTGAGGTCTCCTATGCTCAAGCTATGCCCAGTGTGACATACAGTCTCCTTCTGTTGACTGCTGATCAAGATGTAAAACTCTTGGCTCCTCCAGCACAATGTCTGCCTGCATACTGCCATGCTTCCCACCATAATGATAATGAACTAAACCTCTGAAACTATAAGCCAGCCCCAATTAAATGTTTTTCTTTATAAGAGTTGCCATGGTCATGGTGTCTCTTCACAGCAACAAAACTCCAACTAAGACACCTTGATAATTTGAAGTGTTAATAGGCAGAACATAAGCAGAGGGAAAACATAGGTAGAGTCAAAGTCATACATAGATGGACACATTTTCATGTGAATGTGAAGCATGTACATATATGTACATATCCCACTCACTCTTCAACCACAGAGATCACCCCATAACATAAGGGGATGCGATTATACTTTTATGTGCATGCATATGTGTTTACAAATGCCTGTGCATGTGTGTCCTTATGTATATGGAGGCCAGAGAACAGCCTTGGGTGTCATCCCCAAAACAATACTGACCTCCTTTAAGATAGGGTCTCTCTTACCAATTAGGGTAGACTGGGACTAACAAGCCCCAGGGTTTCTACCTGTCCATACCTCCCCAGCTCTGACATTAGAAGTGCATGTCTGTACACCTGACATTTTTACATGGGTTCTTGGGATTGAACTCTGGTACTCATACATACAAAAGAAGCTCTTTACTGACAGAATCATCTCCCTAACCTTCAGATATATTATTCAACTAGAATCACTTAATGCAAGGATTTCTCCATTGGCCATTAACCATCTAAAAGGAAACTCAACCCAGGTAATCACAAATTGATACTTGACTGATATCAAAGTCTAGATGGGAAGTTATGGTTCCTATTTGTTTCTTTAACAAGAAGGCCAACAGATCCACTTTCTGTCACCATTACAACCTTGTGGGTATTTTTAAAAAAACAAGAACAAAACAACAACAAAAATAAAAACCACACCTTGAGCAGTCAAGATGGCTTAGCCAGTAAAGCCACTTGCCACCAAGCCTACCAACCTTATCTCAATCACTGGGGCCCACACAATAAAAGGAAAGAACTGATTCCTATAGGTTGTCCTCCAACTTTCACACATGCACCCTGGTATATACACATAATGAAGGAAGTGTAATTTTTTAAATGTCTTAAAGCAATGAAACCAAGTATGAGCTCATTAAAAAAAAAAAAGCAAACAGAAACATACCACCCTAAGAAGTCAGTCTGAGCCTGGGCAGTGGTAGTGCTCACCTTTAATCCCAGCACTCCAAAGGCAGAGGCAGGTAGATCTCTGAGTTGGAGCCAACTCAACCAAACAAACACAAACAAAAATATCAATATGTCTTTTTTTCTCACATTTCATAGAAGAAAATAAAGATCTGTTTAGGAACATGGTGAGTCCTACTTGGAGTTGTTGCAAAGTTCACAGCTCAAGTAACTTTGAGCTAGTGACATCCTTTCTTGCTTCTTGGTTTCCCAAAACATCAAGCCAGGAGTAACTTCTCTTCTGGAAATACAGGCAGACAGAAAGCAGGTTTCTGCCACTTAACTAGGTTGGAATGTTCGTATGTTTATATCACTTCGCGTTCTGTTTTTTTTTTACTACTGTGTTTTGGTTTTGGTTTTTTTTTTTTTTTTTTTTTTGCTTTTCCAAACACAGGGTTTCTCTGTGTAACCCTGGCTGTCCTGGAACTCACTCTGTAAACCAGGCTGGTCTCAGACTCTCGAGATCTGCCTGCCTCTGCCTCCCAAGTGCAAGGATTAAAGGCATGCACAATCACTGCCTAGTTTCCTTTTGCTTTCTGAGCAGACCCTTAAATATGTCCTTAGAGGTTCACTTCATCCTTGCCTTTTTAAAAAATATTGATCTTCCACAGATTACAAATTCCTAGAGCCACATAGAGACCAATCAAAAGTGGCCTGATTTATGAGTGTCTGTCAAGAAGATGTTCCCAGTTAACTCTGGCACCATTTCAAATAGAGTTTCTGGCTTCAGACAAGAAAAAGTAACTAACTGTCTTACTGTTTCAAATGCTTTCCTTCCTTTGCAAGTATGCTTCATCTGAGTTATTGTTTAAAAGGTTTCAAATCTTACAAGAAATGGTCTTTAGGGAGAAATCACTGTGATGTAGTTGTAAGCAGTCTGACTTTAATATCTTTATCTTCTTTCTCTTCTCAGTCTAGTCTGTTGGGAAGAAGTGGAAACACTTCAAATTGCTTTACCCCGTTTCACCCTAATTTTAGCTCACTTCTATGAAGTCTACATAAGTTTCTTTTTTTTCCCCTTCTGTCTTTGAGTGGTGGTCTGGGAACGTCCCCCATAGGCTCATATATTTGAATGTTTGGTCCTCAGTTCGTGGACTGCTTAGGAAGGATTAGAAGATGTAGCCTTAGAAAGGCTATGTCCCTGAGTGTGTACTTTGAAGTTTCAAAAGGCCATAGCCAAGAACAGGCTCTCTGCCTTCTGATTGTGGATAAAACGTAAGTTCTTGCCAGGCATTGTGAATGGTACATACCTTTAATCTCAGCATTTAGGAGGCAGAGGCAGGCATATCTCTGTAAGTATGAGGACAACCTTGTCTACTACATAGTGAGTTCCAGGACAGCCAGAGAGTCTGTCACAAAAAAATAAAATAAAAAATAAAATAAAAAATAAAAAGGAAGCTCTTAGCTACTGCTTCAGTGCCATGCTTGCCTGCTGCTGCTATATCACTTGCTATGATGGTCATTGACTCACTCTCTGAAACTGTAAGCAAGCCTCCAATTAAATGCTTTCTCTTATAAACTGCTTTGGTCACAGAATCAATTTACAGCAATAGAACAGTAACTAAGACAGCTTGCAGAGCATATTTTCTCCATCTTGAAAAAAAAATGACTGTTTCAATATATAATCACACTAGAAATTTCAAGAAAGAACATGGAGCTAGGCATGGTATGGTAGTACGTATCTGTAAGTTCAGTACTTGGGAAGCTGAGGAAAAAAATGATCATGAGTTTAAGGTCAACCTGAGCTACATAGTAAGATGTTATCATATAATGAAAATAACTTTTAAAAACTAAAAGAACATGGGGTTCTATATGTGTTTATACCATACTCTTCATTTAAATCAAGAAAGACAGTTGCTCAATTTAGGTAAATTTCCGAACTATAAATGAAGAGAGGTAGGGGAATATGATAGCTCACCACTCTCACTATCTCCATTTCTGAACTAAGTAAACTGAGTCAGTCCCAAGTTCTACATATCTATCTACCTGGACCTGGCCAGCTCACCCTCTCCTTGTCTTCCTTTCAGTACCATGTCAAAGCATATAACCCAGTCCCAACAGAAGACAGCAGCCATGGTCTGAAGAGATGGCTCAGAAGATAAGAGCACTGACTGCTCTTCCAGAGGTCCTGAGTTCAATTCCCAGCAACCACACGGTGGCTCACAACCATCTGTATGGGATCTGATGCCCTCTTCTGGTGTATCAGAAGATAGCTACAGTGTACTCATATACACAAAATAAATAAATCTTTAAAAAAAAAAAAAAGAGGGCAGCCTCTATCTTTTCAATCCTGAACTGCAACCAGGTGTTCCAAGACGCTTTGTCAGTTCCCAACCAAAGGGTTTTCCTGTTTGTTTTTTTGAAGGTTTCCATCTGAAAGAGCTGATTTTATTTGTTTGGTTTGTTGTCTGCTTGTTTGAGATAGGCTTTCTTGTATAGTCCCAAAACTCTCTATGTAAACCAGTACTAGAAATAAAGGTGTAGCCGGGCGGTGGTGGTGCACGCCTTTAATCCCAGCACTTGGGAGGCAGAGGCAGGCGGATTTCTGAGTTCGAGGCCAGCCTGGTCTACAGAGTGAGTTCCAGGACAGCCAGGGATACACAGAGAAACCCTGTCTCGAAAAACCGAAAGAAAGAAAGAAAGAAAGAAAGAAAGAAAGAAAGAAAGAAAGAAAGAAAGAAAGAAAGAAAGAAAGAAGGAAAGAAGGAAAGAAAGAAAGAAAGGTGTGCACCACCACCGATTCTGATGAAAAAGCACCACATGCTACAAAATCAGCAGTTTGCTTCCAGATTCAAGCCCATCTCTCACGAATAAACTTGGATTCTTTAGTTTCTGAGTTTTGTTGTTTTGTAAAGACAGAATATCACTCTGTAGTGTAGGCTGGTCTTCAATTCATGGCAATTCTTACAGACATAAGCCTCCCTTGGTACAAGTATAATTTTAAATTGTATATACATCCTTCAGGCCATTGTCCACAGTCTAGACACAACAAAGTCCATAAGAGTCTACTCAGCTGCAGAACTGATGCCCTAATCAGCCTCAACTCTTTATGGAAAAGAAAACATCCAGCCATGTTCATATCTAATTTTCTAGTTTAAAGAGGCTAAAAAGGATTGACACATATCTCAGTGGTAGAGTACATGCCTAAAAAGCACAAGATCCTGAGTTTAATCCCAGGCATCACCAAAAATAAATAAATAGAGGTAAACCATGTGCTCAAATTGCTTTTTGTTTTGTTTTGTTTTGTTTTGTTTTGTTTTGTTTGAGACAGAGTCTCACTATATAGCTAGCCTGAATCCCGGTACATAGACCAAGCTGGCCTATAACTCAGACATCTACCTGAATCTGCCTCCAGAGTGCTGAGATTTATGGATTGCACTACCACACCAGACCCAATTGTCTCTTTTAGTCCATCTCTAAATGTATCCAAGGCTGATATTCAAAGTATCACTATTACCAAGGATCCTTCAAAAATCCATTGATGAATGAATATACACACCAATGTTACCCTTGTAAGAGTTCAGAAGACAATTCAAGAACTTTTTTTTTTTTAATGAGAATGAGTAGAGGATTCAACCAGGAAGAGATTGTTTTCTTTTTTAAAAAAGTAGAAGGATTTACACAAATGGAATGTGTCCTCTGGTGTCTGAATGATAGTTAAATGAACAATATTGTCTTCACTTTCTAAAAATGAACCTCAACAATAGCACTTTTTCATTAGGAATATCTAGATGTTATAACAAGGTATGGTAGCTCACATGAGTAATTTCAGTACTTCAGAGGCTGAGGCAAGAGGATGCTGCCAGTTTCAGGCCAGCCTGGGCTACACAGGAAATTCCAGGCAAATATGTCCAAAAAAAAAAAAGGTCTAGGTATTATGATGTATGATCTTGATCCACATATTCATTGGCAAAAAATATTAACTTTAAATATTGCCTGCAGGCCTAGATGGTTTCCTAAGAATGTTGACAGTCCCCAGGCAAGGGTTGAGAGCTGAACAGTGCTTGCTTGGAAAAAGCAAATGTGGTCATGTGTAGAACATTTCTGAAACCCACTTGGGCTTTCTTAAAGTCTGCAGTGCAGGCCCAAAGCCCATCATTTAGCAAGCCACTACAAGAGCTCTGGCTTTTAAAGACATCACTTAAGCAAGAATTGGTTTGGGTACTGAAAGATCAGGATCTTTTAGAGTTTAGAATCTGACAAGCAGCATCTAAGCTACTGAAAGATGAGAGTCTTGTGGGCCTTTATCTGATGCTTATAAAAACAGGCAGCTAGATGAAGCACAATTATCATTTGAAAATCTTTTGTTGGAAAGCCAGGCCTTTTGAATGTTGCTTTTGGTTTCTCTATCTCTATGTTGTAGATATTGAAAAGGAAGCTACACTAAGAGGCAGTTTCATTTAACAGCTTAACAGCATTGTGTTTAATAGGCCAGACTGCTTTCACACATGCCAGCTGCCAAAAACGAAAGCTATCACTCTTCTGAGTCCTCGGATTGAAGAGAAAAGCTTTGGGTAGCTATGTCTCTCCTCAGAGATGTTGTGGACTACAAGCTTCATAAATACCCAGTCTTCTGACAACTTAGTCCAGTCATGTTCCAGCTCCAGCATCAGAAACTAAGGACTCAAGGGGAAAGCAGGCTTCTAATCTGCCATGGAATGCCAAGCCTATCAAAGGCAAAGCCTACTTCTCCCAGTTCTAGACATTGGCTCCTTTCCTTCTGCTAGCCTCCCTGGCCTCTCGAAGGCCCCAAGTTCACCTTCTCCCAGGTCCCTAATCTTGATCATCAGACAGATATAGGCAAAAAGTCACAGCCTTATCTAGGAAAATTTCCTTGTACAGTCCAGTTTTCAGAAATTATGACAAATAGTAGAGTCATTCTGTTCCAATGCTTGCTAGCCTCAAAAGCAAGGATATATGTCCAGTTCTCCTGAAATCTTTATAATAAGATAGGGCTATGACTGCTAGCCTGTGAAGAAAGGAAAGGTAATTTCTTGTAAATGTTTCTCCCACCAGTATTGCTCCAAAGCAATATAACAAATCTAGACTATAAGAGAGAAAAAAGGAAGGAAGGAAGGAAGGAAGGAAGGAAGGAAGGAAGGAAGGAAGGAAAACTTTTTTTTTTTTTTTTTTTTTTGGTTTTTCGAGACAGGGTTTCTCTGTATAGCCCGGGCTGTCCTGGAACTCACTCTGTAGACCAGGCTGGCCTCGAACTCAGAAATCCGCCTGCCTCTGCCTCCCGAGTGCTGGGATTAAAGGCGTCCGCCACCACCGCCCAGCGGAAGGAAAACTTTTACTGCAAAATAAATCAAAAAGAAATATACAAAAGGCACTCTGCAAACACTCTCACTCACTACCAATAGTTCATCAAGAGCTTGCCTGCCAATTTTCTGAGATTCTGAAATGTAAATAGATAGAAGACTTGGTCTTGGTCCCTTTTCATTAAATGCTTAATCACTTAGCTCATTTTCATAAACTGGCATGAATTTTGTCTCATTTCTTTGTTCCTTAACTATTTCTTAGGAAAGCTTAATTCCTAGGAAAGATCAAAATCAACTTGATGCTTTCTCACACAATTAAGACAAATAAAAAAGTCACACAATACACTCCAGTAGGTTTAGCATTTTGAAATTAATTACCGTATTTTATTATTTCAAAACAACTGAAGAGCTAGCTGGCTTAGCGGTTAAAAGCACTGTCTGCTCTTTCAGAGGTCCTGAGTACAATTCCCAGCAACCATGTGGTGGTTCACAACCATCTATAATGAGATTTGATGCTCTCTTCTGTCATACAGGCATACAAACAAATAGAGAACCCATATATATCAAAATACACAAATAAATAAATAAATAAATAAATCTCAAAACAACAATCACAAAACTGGAACTTAGAGGCAAGCCAATCTCTGTGAGGCCAACCTGATCTACATAGTCAATTAGCAGGGATACACAGTGAGATTCTGTCTCAAAAAAGTTTTTTTTTTTTAAAAAAAGAAAGAGAAGGAGGAAGAACAACAAAAAAAAGAAAGCAAACAAATTCATTTGTTTCTTTGTTTTGTAGGTTGGTTGGTTGGTTCAGATAATGTCTCACTAGGCATATTCCTGGCTGGCCTAGAACCCTTCATGGTAGACTACTAGCCTACCTCTTGTCTGCTGGGATTAAAGGTGTGGATTACTACATATGCCCATCTTTTCACTTTCACTTTTAATAAACTTTCACTATTTAAGGAAAGGAAATATGGGCATAGTGGCACAGACCTATAAATCCCAGCACTTGGGAAGTGAAGGCAAGAACACCAAAAATTCAAGGCCAGCCTGGTTGGGAGTTTATGGCCAGTGTGGGCAACACAGACCTTGTCTCAAAGGGGTGGGAGTGGAGGGAAACGGTACTCACTAATATGGACAAATCACTTTACAACATTCACAAAGTATATCTGTCTTTCTTTAAGGTTTGTTCTCTTTGGAACAGAGTGACTTTTATTTGAAAGCCACATTTAAAATTGTCTACAATATATCTTGGGAAGAGAACTTGCTTAAATTCCACATTCACCAATTATATTTTTCATCTGTAAGCATTCAAAAGAATCTTCAAGAAGTATTTTAAAACATTTTAGACTTAGCTGGGCAGTGGTGGCACACACCTTCAATCCTGGCACTTGGGAGGCAGAGGCAGGCAGATTTCTGAGTTCAAGGCCAGCCTGGTCTACAGAGTGAGTTCCAGGACAGCCAGGGATACACAGAGAAACCCTGTCTCGAAAAACCAAAAATAAATAAATAAATAAATAAATAAATTTAGACTTGGTGCTTCGGAGTTTGCTTGTTTTCCATGTACTACAAAATTTATATTAGTTACTTCACTAACCTAGCTGGAATTTTTTTCTTTCTTCTCTTTTTCTCTCTTTCTCTTTTAATAGTATCACATATTAAAACTTAGACATGAGGGCTGGAGAGATGGCTCAGCGGTTAAGAGCACTGACTGCTCTTCCAGAGGTCCTGAGTTCAATTCCCAGCAACCACATGGTGGCTCACAACCATCCGTAATGAGATTGGATACCCTCTTCTGGTGTGTGTGAAGACAGTGACAGTATACTCACAAACATGAAATAAATAAATAAATCTTTAAAAAAAAAAAAAAAACCCTTAGACATGAACTCCAAGAAATCCAAGGGCAGCTGACATTGAATTTTGGATCCTCCTCTCTCTACCTCCCAGGGGCTGGATTGACAGTCCAGTATAACCACACCCAGTTTATTCCCTGATAGGGAATCAGAGCCAGGGGTTTTGGTACCTGCTAGGTAAACACTTTTATACCCTAGTCTTTTTTTCTTTTTTATCTATCTTTCTCTTCCTCCCTTTCTCAAGTCCCGTCATCCCCCCCCCTTTGTTTTTCCTTTCCTTCCTTCCTTTTACATGAATGGAAAAATAGTGCTAGGGACCAAATCAAGGCCTTTTGCATACTAGGCAAGAATTCTGCCTCTTGAAATATTCATTTCTGAATATCTAAATAATATAGTTATTTGGAGAATTACTAAAATGCAGCAAGATGACTTTAAGTAGAAAACTTTAAAAAGAACATGTGTTTATTTCTAGACTCTTCCATGTCAACTGGGATAAGTTCAAAGCCTTAATAAAGCCCCAGCCTTTATTGAATAGAAGTACTTAAAATTGTAGATTCTCTTTAGACATGAAAGGAAAAAAGTTAAATACAAGTTTTAAAATGAAGCGTCCATGTACATGATTAATTTATCGTTCACATGTCAATCTCTCTGTTTCCTTGCAGGCAAAGCCCTCTCATCTGGAAGGCATTCTTAAAAGCTGTTTCTCACCAGGAGATGTCTATTGAACTCTCACAGGAAAACTAAAAGACTTTAAAAGGAAAACAAAACAAAACAAAGGGCACATTCTTGAGTACTTCCAATCACAGTAATTTGGCCCCAATGGGAGTCCATCATTCCACTTATACTTCTAGTACACAGTTTTCCTCTCTAAGGCTCTGGAAAAACCTATATACTAACCTGACAAACAAAAATCCCAGCCAGTAAATTCATTTCAGTAAAAACAGTGGGAATAATAACCATAGGTGGGGAAAACTTTCCAATTCAAAGTGAAACATACCCAAAGAAGTCAGTGCTGAGGGAAGAATAAATAAGTATATAGCATGGAGAATCCAAAGGAGCTGACTTCCCGGGAAACAGGAGAAATCAGTGGAACATGCAAAGGCCTCCAGGACCAGAGACTCCCAAATAATCATACCCAGAGATTTCCCAAGAAATAATTTTAGAATAGACAATTTGCCCAACGTGAAGCCCTGAGATGTACCATTGTGTCTCACCACTAGGTGGCAGGCTGCAAAGCTTGCAGGCAGGAGCTTTCTTCACCTCCAGACACTGCCCCCAGCCCAGTAAAGAAGTTTCTACTCTACACCTAGTTCTACTTCACTAAAAATGTCAGGTTAGTGAAGGTCAGGGGACAAAACTTTAGCCCCACCTCTAAAAAAGTTAAAGGGAAGGGCAGTGGAGAAGGGAGACTTGAATATCTGAAACTCTACTCAGTTTTCAGAGCATTGGCTCCTTTGGGGACTTCCAAAACAAGCCTTCCAGGTGGCTGTTTTAGGATGACAAGTGACCTGAAAGTGCCAGATGAGTTGCTAAAACCTAGCACAAGGTGGGTTGTATCCCAGCACACATCATGTACTGAGCGACAAGGTGATGGAATGGGCTGGATAAACATGAGTTGTTTTATTGCTGGCCAGAAAGCCTTCCTTCATTCATCAAAGTGGCTGAATGAAAATATTATGAAGCAGGGATGGCAATTTCCCGGGCTACTTGCAGAGAATCCTTCTGAAGGGAAAAACCTTACTCAGTCTGCCCTAGATATCAAATACAGCCTTCTTCCAGTAAAGGAAAACAACAACAACAAAACGAAACAACCCTTCCCCTTCTTATAGAATGGTTGCACACCAGAATCCAAATCTTGGCAAATGCAACGTTACATAAATTCCAAGTTTTCCTAAATATGTATGTTTACATTCATGCAACACAAACCTTTTAGGATATCGAAGTTTCTGCCACCCCACACACTTTTCCAACTCAAGAATCAAAAGTCTAGATGCATGATACAAGGTATTACTAAGGATCTTACCCATTCCTAACAGCTAAATGCAGGAAATTTAGTGAGATGTATATAAAACACATCTAAACAGTTCCCCATAACTAAGCCTTATCCACCTCAGGGGTGGGAGTTGGGGTGGTTAATAACAACAATCCACCCTAAAAAATTTAAATTATTTTCTTAGTGACGTGTAAAGCCACCCTTTCATTATTCTATAAACTGGCTAATTCCTCAGCATCTTACTTTGCCTTTAAAAGGCTTCCTTCCACACAACGACGGGATTTCCCTAAGAAATTTTCCCAGAAGATGATTTCCACCAATAGTCTTTATCAACTCAGCCCTCGCAAGCAAAGACTTGGTTTTTGCTAATTCCAATCCCACAACACACACATACACATACACACACACACACACACACACACACACAGAGAGAGAGAGAGAGAGAGAGAGAGAGAGAGAGAGAGAGAGAGAGAGAGAGAGATAGTGAGATAGTTAGTTTTCACACCCTTAAAACCATCTCGGACCAACTCTAAAGGCTGTTTTATTGGCACGTTTTCTTGCCTCTATCTCCTAAAAGAATGCTTTTCCAACTACCCTTTCAACAGCTGCGGAGACCGCACGATTTCTAGGTTCAGCTGGAAACTAGAGAATATTTTAGCATCTTAACTCGTCCCTGCAACTGTCTTTGCCCCAATCCTAATCTTCTGAGCCCAAAGGCAGGAGCCCCTCAATATTTGCAGACAGATCTCCAAGCTGTACCGCTTGCACCAACTCACTGCGAGTATACTGCACGCCCGCTTGTCACCCGACACTCGCACCCCGGCCCGCGGCAAAAGCGCCGTGCACGCACCGGACCACCGAGCTTACCTTCCCGGGCTTTCAATAAGACCGTGTTGGCCACGATGTTTTCCAGCTCCATTGACAGTCGGCAGTCAGCGAGGGAGCCGGCCGGCGGGGCTGTCAGCGTCTGGGGTGATGCCGCTGCTCGAGCTGCCGCCGCTGCTGCCAAACCCCAGAGCAAGCAGCCTGCCTTGCTACCGCATTATTCTTTCTACGAGCCCGCGGAGTTTCACCCTCTGCACCGAAGAGCCGCCGCCGCCGCTTCTTCCTCCCTCTGTGTCCCCCCCTCCCCCCTCCCTCCACCCGTTGCCCCCCCGCCCCCACCCTCCGCGCGTCTCTGTCACTCCATTCTCCTCCCCTCCAGCTCCCTCGGATGCTTTAATGCTTCGGATGCTTCAGCCTCCCCTCGTTCCCCTCCCGGGGGTGTGGTACTCCAGGCTCGAGCCTCCGCACCGCGCAGGCGTCTGCCCGGAGGCAACTCCCACCGCGCGCTCTGGACGCGGGGAATGCTGGGAATTGTAGTCCGGCGTCTGACGGGGCGGGGGCTCTACTACACCGGGACTGTGGAGCAGTACTGCTGCCGGTTTGGCGCTGAACCCAGGCGACACAGCCTGCTACCGGCAGGAGAGTCAAAAACGACTCAGCCAAGGCGGAACCCCCACTCCCGGAGCGAAGAGTCTCTTTCCTGTCCCGCCAAGATCCGAGAAAGCGGAAAGCACAAGCCAAGGCGGCAGGACGCTGCTGTGGGAGGCCCAGGAGTGAGCTGAGACCCGAGCGAAGGCGCGCCCCTGGGGTTCCGCGCGGCCTGCCGTCTGCCGTTCACACACGCCAGGTCGTTGACAAAGGTGCACTTTGTTTCCGGGCAGCAAGGGGTTCGCCAGTCTGGGGCGACCGACCTGGCGGCCGCTGATCTCTAGGCACGTAGCATGAGCGCCCTCTGGCGAGAGCGCGTCTACGCGAACCAGAATGCGGGAGCCTAGGACTCCCGGGATCTCCACGCTCCGAGCAGCTTCGCTTCGCAAGCCCGGGGTCCCAAAAAACCACGATTTTCATTATAACCAAACATATTGTAGTCGAGTTACTAAAAACACATAAAAAATCGAATCTGCTGTGGGAATGTTGATGAGTAACAAGCCAAGCCATCGCCAAGCCAGCGTGACAAGGCATTCAAATTCCAGGCTTGTTTATCTTGGAGCACTTGGGTCCTTACACTTTCAGAACCTCGGACTCCAAATCTTGTCCCAGCTCCTCTTCCCTAAAAAGTTCTAATGCTGGGAAATTGGCTCTCCGGTCACCTGGGGTCTTTGGAGGAGAGCCCTAAAAGCTGGGGGCGGGGCTGCCAGGCCCCAAGGAACAATGAGGCCTTTGCCTCCTCCGGGCCGGATATCCGTTCTGAAACTAGGTCTGAGGCTTCTGTGTCCAAAAGAAGGAAAAGCCGGCTGTCCCCAGAGCTGCCAGGAAGTAGGGAGGGGCCTAGAGAAATGGAGAACAGTCATTAAGCATTGGAGCTAATGGCGTTTTTCAGAGTGTGGTCACCAGACTAGTGCTGGTTCTAACAGTTAGTGATAGCCTTCTTTCCTAGTGGGTATATCTGCCACCACCACTTGCCTAGTGTCTAGATTTGGATCAGTGGGCCTCACTTGTCTGCAAGAAGAGTTAAGTTTGCTTGTCAGAAGACAGAGTTGAGCAAACAGAGACAGAGTTGAGCACCTGGCACCACAGGAGTTACTGTTCTAAGCAACCCAAACATTCTACACTTTACTACAAACTCTCATTCCCGAAGCCCTAACTTGTAATGAAGGGGTCGTTCTCAAAACGAAAAGAAAGACTCCTAAAGTGGGCAGCACCATAGAGCCCAATTGCAGTGGCCATTAGTCAGGACCCTAGACCCGACTTAGCCCAATGTTTGTTTATTGACTTTTTTCACTTCTTTTTTTTTTTTTTTTTTTAATTTGGAACGGGGTTTAATAGAATCCCGACTGGCCTGTAACTTCCGATCCTTCTGCCTGGGACTTCTGTAAGAGCAGTAAGTTCTGTTAAACACTAACCCATAATATTTCATCTCCATAACATTTTTGTTTTGTTACCTTTTTTGAGACAGCCCTTGTGTAACCCTGGCTATCCTGGAACTAGCTCTGTAAACCAAACTGACTTTAAACTCAAAGAGATCTGCCTGTATCTGCCTCCCAAATGCTAGGTTTAAAGGCATGTGCCACCACTGCTGGGGATCCATAACAATGACTAGATTTGACAAACTTCCTGTGTTTACCAGTCCTAAAGATTTTTAACAATGCAGATTCTGGTTAAAGTGCAAATGTAGATCTATGACAGATCCTGAAATTCTGCAAGGAAACAGACCAACACCCTCTTGAGTAGCAAAGCTCTGTTGACTGTAACTCTTACCACTCTTTATTTTCTAATATCTAGCCCCAGCCCAAGTCGGCAGTAGTTTTACTTCTATGGTAGATAGAAGCATGAATGTTTCCCTCTCTGTAAAGGCCTGCCTTTCTCCATTTTACATACATGAAGCAGATCCAGAATAAGTCCCAGCAGATACAGGAAGTAGGTCTTAGCTTGTACAGTTCTCTGTCTGCTGCAAGGTGATGCATCTTTCCTACAAAATAAACGGTTGTAAGTCAAGTTATCTGAGTCTCTGTGAGGAAATTAGGACATTCCAATGCAAGAATGGAACAATGATAGCATTTATTCAACCCCAGTGGGGAACTAGGCCTGTGCTAACTGTTTGACATTATCAACTTGAACATAATGTCTAAATAAGATTGAAAATATAGCTGTATTTTGTAGATAAGAAGAGGTTTTATTATTTTCCTGGGGTTACACACTAGTAAGTAAAAGTCCTAGCAATGGTGATACATACCTTTAGTCCCAATGCTTAGGAAGCAGATGCAGGAAGACCTCTGACTTTAAGCCCAGCCTGGTCTACAGAGTAAGTTCCAGGACAACCAGGGCTACACAGAGAAACTCTGTCTATAAATAAATAGATCCTAGGATTTGAACCTGGCAGACAGATCAGAGAGTTCATGCACTGATCATTGCCTGGCACAGACTGGATGCCAAGACACAAACTACATGAACATTATCTTAGTCATACAGGGATAGTTCATTGGGCATTTGTCCCAGGACTGATTGATCAGGGCCACAGACCAGACTCAGAAGCAGACTATGATGTTGAGTCAAGATCCTATAGGGCTTTTTTTTTTCTTTTTTTAAGATTTATTTATTTTATGTATGTGAGTACACTGTTGCAGTCTTCAGACACACCAGAAGAGGGAGTCAGATCCCATTACAGATGGTTGTGAGCCACCATGTGATTGCTGGGAATTGAACTCAGGGCCTTTGGAAGAGCAGTCAGTGCTCTTAACCACTGAACCATCTTTCTAGCCCCCTATAGGGTTTTTTAAGCCCAAAATCTACAAACATCTGTGCCAAGTTATCCCACCAATCGGTGTTTAGGGATAGGAGACTTCTTTAGGAACATGTCTTTGTTGTACATTTATCCTGGTTTGTTTGTTTGTTTGTTTGTTTGTTTTGTTTTTTGGGTTTTTTTTTCTTTTTTCGAGACAGGGTTTCTCTGTGTAGTCCTGGCTGTCCTGGGACTCACTCTGTAGACCAGGCTGGCCTTGAACTCAGAAATCTGCCTGCCTCTGCCTCCCAAGTGCTGGGATTAAAGGTGTGCACCACCACTGGCCGGCATTCATCCTGTTCTTATTGGTTGGGGTATTCAACTGTGGCAGGGGACTTTCCTTGTCTAACATCCATGTCTTAACTTGCCAACCAGGGTGTCAGTTACTTACATACATGTCTCTTTCTGCCAAGTATGATGTCAATTCTCGAGGAGGTTTTGGGAACTTAAACTTTACTTGACTTCTACTCAAAATGTAAGTCTTATTCCAAATAGCTTCTTATTGTTGGTATAGGTGTTTTTCTTATGTTGAGCTCCATACCAGGGACAGCTTATAAAAGCAAAAACCATAAAAGCTTATATATAGGTGCAGGAAGTGCTGCCTGGCAGTTGGTTTGGGTTCAAACTTATTGTGGCAAACTATACGAAGCAGTTATGACTTCTGTTGTGATTGATTTCCAAAAACACCAAAGCACATAATAGAATCTATAATCACCTAGAGCATGAGAAAGTTTCCTAGTAAAAGCACATGATAAAGTTTCCTTATACCATTAGTAACAGCACAAAATGGCAGGCTAGACAAGTAACAGTTACCTAGGCCTTAACATTGTAGCCTATTCATCTAGTTGGCTTGAGCCTGCCGGAGTGAACCCAGATTGGGACAGGCAGACATAGCTAGAGAGCTCATTTCTCTAAGGAGTTTCCTCTGTGGATAAAGGATGCCATCTAGCAAGAACTTTAGGAATGGCAGTAGTAATAAGCCTCAGACTCTACATGGTGTAGTCTGCATGGTTTCATGGATTTGTGAGGCCAGTTCCCCCTTATTACAGAGGACATTCTGCTCCCTGAGTGTTTATTGGGTCATAGAAAGTGTCTGTTGATTATAGCTCAACCTTCACAACCCTGTGAGTTCAGGATTTGAGTGGAAAAGCACTGAATCCTCTCTCCATGCTGAATCTACCCTCTGTTTGGAAAGGGATTGATTCTGTTTACGGCTTGCCTTATTCCATGCATATTGCTGGTTTTTTTTTTTTTTTAACAAAACACATACCTTAAACTGAGTAATTTGTGAACAAGAAAAATGGTAAGGAGCTCATAGTCTTGGAGACTGGGAAGTCTGAGATCAAGGTGCTAGCAGATGTGGTATGTCTGGATTCTTTCTTTAATAGACAGTACTTTTCTGTTGTATCCTCTTATGGCCCTAATCTCAAGAAGACTCTATCCTCATGACTGACTCACCTCCAAAAGGCCTTGCCTTTTAATATCAGTACATGAAAATTTTTTTAAAGATTTTATTTATTTATTTTATGTATATGACGAGTACACTGTAGCTGTCTTCAGACACACCAGAAGGGGGCATCGGATCTCATTACAGATGGTTATGAGCCACCATGTGGTTGCTGGGAATTGAACTCAGGACCTCTGGAAGAGCAGTCAGTGCTCTTAACTGCTGAGCCATCTCTCCAGCCCCCGTACATGAAATTTTGGAAGCACACAGACAGTTCATTTTTGTTGGGGTTGGGTTTGTTGTTCTTAAGCATTTCTTTTTTAAAGTTTTTTTGGGTGGGTTGTTTTTGGGGAGGGGTTGTTTTATTTTGTTATGTTACATTTGGGGGGATGGTAGAGATCAGAAAACAACTTGCAGGAGTTGGTTCTCTCCTTCTACCATGTGAGTTTCAGAGATAAAACTCAGATCATCAAGCTTGGCAGCAAGTACTGTTATCACTAAGCCATTTGTCCACCAGTGCTTGTTTTTTGAAACAGAGTCTCAAAAAATGGAAGCACTATTCTGCCTTCATGATACATCTTCACATCACAATATATCTTGGAGACTGTTCCATATGGGACTCTTCAGGCTGCTTTGTTCTTTTCATGCAGACAGGGTATTTGTTCTAAAGACGGCTGGACTAGAATTCATTTAGCCATTTGCTGGTGAGTATTTATATTTTGTCCCATCTTTTTCTTTTTCTGTAACAAATACTAATTATTTTGCAGGAGTTAATGAGGACACACACACACACACACACACACACGGCCATCAGGCCAAGTATGGTGATTCATGCCTATAATCCCAGCATTATGAGGGCAGTGGCAGGAGAATTGCTGAAAGTTTGAGAGCAACCTGGTTGTATATATATAGCCAGTTATAGACTTGCCATTGATAGATAGCAAGACCCTGTTAAATAATAAATATAAAATAAAATTTACTCTCTCTGGTGTTTAGTCCTATGAGCTTAGACATATGCACAGACATATAGAATAGTGCCATCACTACTGACTTTTTAAGTATTCTTTTCCTTTCTAAGAAATAAAAAAAAATGAATAAATGAAAAGAAAGAAAAAGAAACTGGAAACTTAAAAATATCAGATTTGCCCGAGCTGGAGAGATGGCTCAGCGATTAGGAGCACTGATTGCTCTTCCAGAGGTCCTGAGTTCAATTCTCAGCAACCACATGGTGGCTCACAACCATCTGTAATGGAAATCTGATGCCCTCTTCTGATGTATCTGAAGACAGCTACAGTGTACTCACATACATAAAATAAATAAATAAATCTTTAAAAAAATATATCAGATTTGCCATCTGACCCAATAATTTCTACTCTTAGTTACCTACCCAAAAGAACTGAAAACATATCCAAACAAAAACTTGTACATAAATGTCAGTAGCGCCTGGCAGTGGTGGTGCATGCCTTTAATCCCAGCACTTGGGAGGCAGAGGCAGGCGGATTTCTGAGTTCGAGGCCAGCCTGGTCTACAGAGTGAGTTCCAGGACAGCCAGGGATACACAGAGAAACCCTGTCTCGAAAAACCAAAAAATATATATCAGAGAAACTTATAGATAACTTATAGATAACCAAGCAACTCCTAATATCAATGCATTGAACAAAAACTGCAATCCACTCAGTGCTTTTGTTTACTGAACAAATAGGTAAGCACTATTGTTGTAATTTTATAGATCATGAAATGACAGATCAGAGAAATAAAGTACCCATAATCAGAAAGTTGCATATTTAGGTTTCAAGACTACATGACTGCATGGTGTTCTTGAATAACAGGGGCTCAGTAACATGTTTATCACACAATATTGATTTTCCTAGAAAGCAAAAATATGGCAGGAATTCTGGAATTCATAGAAACCGATCCATAGGAACTACTGTTAGGGAAAGAGAGACAGGAGAACGGACAATTCAGTTACCCAAAGAACTCAACCCCAGCATGCAGAATGGAATGAAGACCTGGGGTGACCAGTCAGAAACTACCATGTAGAAGGGTGGAGTGAGACTCCATGAAGGAAAGGAATACTAAGTCACTGTAACCGTTTTCCATTAAGAAATTCCACATTATGGTGCATTCCTTTAATACCAGCACATGTAAGGCAAAGGCTGAGGCCAGCCTGATCTGCAAAGTGAGTTCTAGGCTGTCACACAGAAAGACCCTGTCAGAGAGAGAGAGAGAGAGAGAGAGAGAGAGAGAGAGAGAGAGAGAGACTGAGAAAGAAATTCTACATTAGGAACAAAGCATGTGCCGGGCGGTGGTGGCGCACGCCTTTAATCCCAGCACTTGGGAGGCAGAGGCAGGCGAATCTTTGAGAGTTCGAGGCTACAGTGTGAGTTCCAGGACAGCCAGGGCTACACACAGAGAAACCCTGTCTCGAAAAAACAAACAAACAAACAAAACAAATAAAAATAAAAAATAAATAAATAAAATGGAACAAGGCATGCAGCTCAGTAAGTACTTATCTAACATATATAAATCCCTGGTACAATCCCCAGCACAACATAAACTGGATGTGGTGGATCCAGAAGGAGTTCAAGATGAATCTGAGGCCAGCCTGGACTATAGATGACCTTGTCCTCCCCCACAACCACCAAAAAAATAGTTGCAGGTTAGAATCCTCGCTACCTTATTTACTTGGGAGGGCTAGTCTGTAACCTCTACTCTAACATCTCTCTCATTCTCCTTTCTGAGACGTCCTTTTTCCCACTTGGGAGGGACCAAAGATGAGACAAAAACTGCACCTTCATTCTCAGAAAATCTTATTTCACCTACACTCAAACTCTCCACCTCTGACCACTGTAGTTTGAGCCTTCCAGGCCTGGAGAGCAAATTTTTCTTCACAAAATTCAGGGTCTTCACTAAATGATTTACAGAGTAACAGGATGGAGGCCATAAAAAATCTTTGAAAACAGTAAATTTTTTGGTATCTGCTGTGTGCTTTGTGACTAGGCACCAATAATTTTGAAATGTAAATAGCCAAAAGGAATTATCTATTTAGTTCAATTTCCCCTCATCCTTCCATGGTCCCTCACCCCTCCTCCATAGTAGGGGCAGAGGAAAGGACATCTGAAGGTGACTCATCTGAGGCTCCTTTGCTTGCAAAAGAAAAATTAAAGGGCTTTTTAGTTATTTGAAAATCAAGTCAACTTATTTTTAATTAAAGTTGGGAACTGAGTCTACCCTTCATTGTGGGGAGAGGGGTTGCTGTACAGAGAAATGGGCTCTAAGGGACTTGAAAGGAACTGGAAAGATAACAGAATTCTGGATGGTATAGTTCATATCCTGCTTCATGTTTGCCTTGTCTGCTTTAGGGTTCTGTTGTGGGGTATTCACCAAAGAAAACTGCTTAGACATGTGTTTAAGCCAATAGAAAGTCTTAGTAGCTGTCCAGTGACTATACTGGGTGGTTTTTTGTTTTTTTGTTTTGTTTTTTTTTTGTTTTCATTTTTTTTTTAATATTGGGTGTTTATGATACCAATGAAGCCTCAACCATTTCTCAGGATGAGCTTTTAAACACCAAAACCATGTCCTGGGTTTACATACTTCAGAAAAGTTAGCCAGAAGCAGAATTACAGAAGCCAAAAAGCAAGGTGAGGACATCTAGAGCTAATGATACTCCAACCATTATGTTTCTCATGCCTCTTAAAATGATGGATCTTGGGTTTTAGTTCTTTCAATGATTCTCTCAGTATAGTCCAAGTACATACAGACTTCCTCATAAGCAGAGCCTGTATGGCATGCTCAATACTACTACCTGATTAAAGTCACAGTAGTATAGGTTGAGGAAATGGTTAAGGTTGTAAAGAGATTGTCAGACAAACATGAAGACATGAGTTGGGATCCCCAACACCCACATAAACAGTAGTGTCCCTATAATCTCAATTCTGGGGAGGCAGAGATAGGAGGATCCTGAGGGATTGTTGGCTAGAAAGTATAGCCAACCAGAAAGACTCTGTCTTAAAAAAAAAATAAAGTGGAAGGCTAGGGAGTAGGTAAAGTGTTTGCTGTGCCAGCATGAGAACCAGAGTTCAATTCCTTAGCACCCTTCATAAAAAGCCTAGCATAATTATAATAATAGCACACATCTGTAATACCAGCCCTGGGTTGTGGGGGAGGGAGACTGGCACATCCTGACCAAGTAATCTAGCTGCAGTGACAAGCTCCAGGCTCAATAAGTGACTCTGTCTCAAAAAATACAAGGAAGACACCTGACATACCCTGGCCTTCATATGTGCACACAAGGGCAAGTGCAAGTGCGCGCGAGCATGCACACACACACACACACACACACAGACACACACGTACATACACACACAAAGTAAAGAGCAATTGAAGAAAATACCCAATGTTTACCTCTGGTTTCCACATGTATGTGCATACACATATGCAAACACACACACACACACAGTCATTATTAGATTCAGGTTTTATCCAACACCAGAAAATCATATGTAGAACTTGAATAGGAAAGAAAAAATATTTCAGAAGCTAAGTGGGGGCAGGAGTTAAGAGAATACCAGGAACACACTCTAAACTGCAAGACACAGCAAGTGATGAATTAGACAGCAGGTGCAAGTGGTACTACTCTTAAGCCTAAATAGCCCTGTGATGAAATGGAGCTAATGGATGCATATACTTTAGCATGGGCAGCAGGAAAGAGGAGGTAGGTGAGGATATGGGACACTTCACCCTGTTCTTTTGCTTTGGACTTACTTTCACACTGCATGTAAATGTGGGTGTGAACCAAACTGTTTTCCTATGATGGAGATTCCACTATACTGTGTATATCAGGTAACAAGAGCCCTTCAAAGTGCTAGGGGAAAACCAGAAACGAAGGCCTATCCTTAAAAGGAAAAGAAACAGATAACTGAAGTGGAAGTTTCTGGTTGAGTCAGGTGATACAGACTTATGTGGTGTTTGTTTTGCTAAAGCAATACCTGTGGGAGGACATGTGATGTTTGGAGAGAGTATAAATAGGACTCAACAGACAGTGATGGTGAGCTTGCATAGCTAGCTTTGCAATGCTTCATTGGTCTCAGAGTCTTCATCTTTGCTGATCTTCACTACGTTGAGAGAGACACTTCTCCAGGAGTCCCAGCTGATCCTAGTCACTCCCGCTGACTTATGCAGATTCAGCAGAGGCCTGGCAGTTTCCCCTGGATCTTGCCACTGCTGCCTATTCAGAGACTGGAATGGGCCCAAGAACTACATCTAAGCAGGTCCACATTCCCTTGTCCTTTTAACCATCTTTTCTCCCCTACCTTTGGATGGTGAGCTTGAAGCGTGTGGGGTTGAAACATTTGAGAACACTTAATAAAAGTAGATTTTTAAAAATCTAAGCCTACAGATACCTCCTGGCCTTTCCTTGTCACACACCTTTTCCTTACTCTAGATACAGCAGTGAAACTTTTAAAACCCTCAATGTTACCTAGCATGGTGGTATAGCTCTTTAATTCCAGTACCTGGGAGCAGAGTCAAGTAGATCTCTGTGAATTTTAAGCCAGCATAGTGATACTGTGTCTCAAAACAAACAAACAAACAAACAACCCTAGGTGTGGTGGAAAATAGGAAGAATTAAATGGAGACCACTGTCTCATACAGTGGCTAGTAATTGGTGCTGAGCCTGCTTCTAGCCACCACAAACATTAGCTGCTCAGCTGCATGGAGTTCTAGGTTCTGTACCTCTTTTTTTGTTTTGTTTGTTTGTTTGTTTGTTTGTTTTTTTCGAGACAGGGTTTCTCTGTGTAGCCCTGGCTGTCCTGGAACTCACTCTGTAGACCAGGCTAG